>NC_137920.1:58269316-58369316 GCF_963457725.1 Sprattus sprattus
TCATTACTATACTTTAACCACAGATATTCCCTTTTCCTTTCCAGAACATATCGAACCATTTTATTACAAAATGATGAATGATGATTTATTCCTTAATGTGGTACCTCAATAATATTACGATGTGAGCAGGTGATGCCTCATGGGAAATGAATGGATGTCTCTTTATTAAGCAAAAAGTTTCCTCTTGAAGGACTGTGAAAAAATGATTAATGATGATGAATGAAAAATGGTAAATGAGAGAAAAAGGTTGAGTTGATTTGCCAGTGTTTTACCCACTGATGTATTGACTGACAGATGATAAGATTAACTTGTTGCTTAATTCTTAGTGGTAGTCTCCCACAGAGCTCTCTCTCTCTCTCTCTCTCTCTCTCTCTTTCTCTCTTTCTCTCTGTCTCGCTTTCTCTCTCTCGCTCCTGTTTCTGAAGTAGGTATAAAAAAATGATTTTTACACAGTTTCTTTACTTTTGTGTTCTCTTTCAAATGTGTAATTCTATTTTGTTTTCCTCTAATATTCATGTCTTTGCATGGGCTCTGCTTGATGGATGGCTAGTGAATGCCTTTCCCATTTCCAGTCTTTATTACAGCACAATGAGTGCCCTGCTGGAGTAGAGAACACGGAGAGAACATGGAGGCTGTGTTATTGTTTGCCGTGCAGTGCGTCTGTGATGGTGTTATGGCTGCTCGTGCTGAAAGATCATGTTTGTCTATTCACTCTCTCATCTTGTCATTTTTCATCTTTATGTGAGGTATATTTTTTCCCTCCTTTGCTTTGCTACTTCCCTCCCTCCCTCCTCTCTCTTCTCTCCCAAATGTACTCCTGTTGGTTCTCTCTCTCTCTTTCTCTGAGGCAGTGAAGTGGTTGTGCTCTTGTGGGCAGAAATTCCCTGTGGAGACCGGCACTTATTTGACTCCAGGATACGCTGCCTGCAGAATGGAATTGCTAACTCTAGCATGAAACCGGGGGCCATAGGAGACTAATCATAACTTAAAAAGAAACTTAAAATAAATAAAAAACCAAAACAAATATGAAACATGGCTGCAAATTTAATTAAGCTAGTCTCAGAATGTATGTGTCTGTGAACTAAAAGACACACCAGGAAACAAGGGAGTCAATTCCGTTGCTCTTTAGGATTAATTTGAAACATATGAGAGGGTGTTTTGCTCTCTTTTGTCTGCTGTGGGGAGGTTGAACTCTGGGGTGAGGTGTTGAGGGGGCCAGGGGGTGGGCGGGGCAGATATTGGGGGGGGGGGGGGGGGGGTATTATTGGCAGGGGAGACCTCTGCAGAGGTGAGGGAGGGGTATAGACCGGAGGGCTGGTGGTGGGGGTCGTGCTGGTGGGGAGGGGGGATGAAGTTGAAAGCAACCAGTCCCTATGTGCTCAGAGAGATGGTAGACTTGTCATTAATTATGTATTTCTCCAATAGAAATCCCTCCACATATATGCCCAGACAGCTGGCATCAAACTTCATGATTTGCAGGGAGGAGGAGGTGAAGGCATTTCTGATGAAGGAGGGGAGTGGAAGCATAGTCGACAAACTCATCTTCTGCTAAAGCAAGGCTGTTGCTATTCTAATTTTGCAGAAACATTTTTAGGACTGTGGTGACATGCTCTTGCATGTTCAACAGAGGGTTCCATTTTCAGGAGACTCTAACCTCTTATTACAAACAATAGAAAGTAACAAGTGTCTTACTGCAATTTTATTGCATTAAGCTAGCTAATAAAGGAAGATAATGATGATCCACTTATAAGCTAGAAAAGTAAGCTTTTTGGGGGGCTCCTAATTAGATACATTCCTTTGAAGATGTTGGTGTTTATGAAGTAGAAGGTGAAGAAGAAAGGACCCTTAAATGTTAGTCAGTTGGCAAGCTCTGATATCTAGGGGAGCTTTTAGGAAACTAGGCACACTTTGCCTCACTAATTGCTGTGCCTTCCTACTGAACCCATGATGATGGCAGCCTCACTTGTGCCTTGCACTGCCATTTCTTCTGCAGGCAAGGAACCCAAATCTTCTCAGGGGATGCTATGGCTGAATAGAAAAGTTGCCCAAAACCTCTACCTCTTCTCTGACTCATGTGGGGACACCTGCTAAATGAAAGCCGTATCACTGAAAGCCTCTGACAGCCCGTGGATAACTGAGAGGAGGCGAGGGAGCCTCATAAGCATGCTTTCATGCTCATAATCATGAACGCCTATCTTAACTTTTTGACAGAATACATTAGGAAAATGTTATAAGTATGTTAGTTACATACTGTTAGCTGTCTGAGAGAAGTTTTACAAGAAAAGTGGTGGACAAAATATTAGAGGTGGAAAACAATCAATAAACACCCTTGGGGACTTTTGGACATAGTGTTGGTTAAGCAATAAATGATGAAGAGGGTACAGAAGACATCTGAACCCATTCAATCGTACAATGAAGTCAAGAACACTTCAACACAAAAGCTGTTGTTCCACCTGTGAATTTGTACACTAGAATGGAGTAAAAAAGGGCTGCATCATCTGATCAGCACAAAAAACCTTTTTTTTGGAAACGTGGTGTCCATCATATGAGCAACGTGCTAATGAACAGGCGACCAAAGTAAGAGTGAGATGCCCGAAGTGATGTGTGAAACACTCAAATCTCCCCCAGCTGTCTCACATATAAGTGCTTGGTGGGATCCCTAGAACATGACTAACGATGATTGTTTTGGATCAGTGGCTTCCAGCTTTGGCCCCTGGAGCGCTTGTATATATTACTGCAAGTTTTTATCCAAAGTAATGTTTTAATTATGGTAATGAATTTCATTTGTCAAAGACTCCCATTTAGCTCCCAAGGTCCCCTTCACGAACAATGCTATGACGGGGAAGAGCAGAGAGCATCCATGCTTCCACAAGTGTAGTGTTTGTCATGCATATTTGATAAATATGTCCCTGACACAAGGAGCAATCCAACTTCCAGCTGGCACGATCCTGGGCGATGTGATGTGTTATTACTGTTACCAAAATGAGGTCAGATCGTGCTGACAATCAATAAAGATATAATTGGCCCCCCGCTGAAGAAACAGGGGTCAGTGAAAACCTGCTTTCACAATGCCGTGTCAGGTTAGGGCAGCTCAGGGATGTCCTGCCACACAGCAGGTAAGTCAGATGAATGGGTACCTGTTACACAGGAAGCTGCCAAAGGAGATGGATAGAGGTATAAATCTGTGAAGGATCTATATAATGCATCTCTCACTCATGTCTTGCTTTCTCATATAGGGAGTAGTTCCAGGAAATGGACTCTACACTCATTTAATCCATGACAATAACACTTTGTGTCTGTGCTGTGATTCCAACTCGTCTATCATACCAGGTCTTTTGAATTATAAGCATCATTTATAATGGTTCATGATTGGTCTTCTACTGGCAGGATGCAAACATATTGTGCATATTGCTTCCTATAATACCACTACCAGTCCCATATTGCTTCCTATAATACCACTACCAGTCCCATATTGCTTCCTATAATACCACTACCAGTCCCATATTGCTTCCTATAAAACCACTACCAGTCCCATATTGCTTCCTATAATACCACTACCAGTCCCATACGACCAGTGCCTCAGTGCCTATTTCTCATCATAATGACTACTGACGGCCAGCCAGTGGTTATGGATTAGCGAATATCTGTCATATAAGGTAGAGAATACGCAGCCTAACAGGCACTGTGTGTTGTACTCAGTGCCACTGTAAATAATATGTATTTATTATGGAGCTGCTAATACAGCTAGAGAACAGCCTGGACACTGCTCGAGGGGAGCCTCTGATTCGTTACCAGGTGAGAAACAATTGCACCCACTGGAGTTTTCAAGACAAAATAAACACATTTCTGATAATGTTATGTTTTTTTAATCCAATATAGCGGTCGAGTCCTTGGGAACAAAGTCATTTTTAGTTGGCATGCGTTTCTAACTGACATCTGGTGTTTGCTGGTGCTGGATGCTGGTGGTCTGTCTCTGGCATCACACGTGTGTGTGTGTGTGTGTGTGTGATATATGTGTGTGTAATATATGTGTGTGTGTATATGTGTGTGTGGTATCTGTGTGTATGTATGCGGAAAGGTTAAGCCTGTGCTGCCAAGCTCGTTACAGTGCAGATAGCGTTGCCGGGGTCTCCACAGGAGTCTGTGCTGATGAATGCAGGAGACGGCCCCACCACTTGCTGAGCCGCTGACTGCGAGGGATGTTTCTGAAACATGGAAATCACGTTCCACAGCTTTTCAGAGTGCTTCCTCGCTTTCTTCTATCGGTTTTCGTCCTCTTCTCCCCTTTTTTTTGGTCTTTAGCCCTGGGAGCAGCATCCCACTGCTACGGAACAATAGACATGTCATAGGAACGGAGAGAGTTGTGTATGGTGGGGAAAGCAGATAGATAATGAGTGGGGGAGAGAGAGAGAGAGAGAGAGGAGAGGAGAAGAAAAGAAAGGGAGGGAAAAGATTAATCTGACAGAGGGGTTTGATAGCCGTGGCTAGCCAGAAGGCCTTGAATGTATGCATGCGGAGACAGTACGCCTTTGGCATGAAGATATGTGTGTGAATTTTAGTGTTTGTGTGTGTGTGTGCCCGTGCGCATGTGTGTGTGTGCATGTATAAATGTGTGTGAGAAGAAAAGAGAGATAGAGAGAGGGAGAGAAAGATTGAGAGCGACAGAGAGCGAAAGAGAGAGAATGTATGCCTGTTGGATGTGTTGAATCATTAGCTGTGTGTTGGATGTGTTGAATCATTAGCCCCCCCCCCCCCCCCCCCCCCCCCCCCCAACACATACACACATATGCACATGGACTTGCTCATGTGCATGCACTCACAAACAAAAAACACAAACACAAACGCAAACACAAGCAAAAACACATGCACATGCACATGCACATGCACATGGACATGGCAACATTAACATTTCTACAACGATCCTGTCCTTCACATGAATTGAACCATTCACCAGTACCTCTGCCAGCCTCAGTCAGAGCGGTGCGAGGCGAGCAGAGCAGGAGGAATGACCCTGGACTCGACCGTTTATTTCCTCTGCCGTGGTGTTTGTGTCACCCCACGACTGTACCGAGTGATTACTTCATGGCGGCTCCCTTTCTCCCAGAGGCCTTGAGGTGACAGTCTTCCCGTGTGTCTGTCTGTATGCCTGCCATGAGGGCTGCACGGAGAGATGAGGAGACAGATTCATTTCACACCAGAGCCGCGCAGCATTAACTTAAACTGTTAAGCTCCCCCCCCACCCGCACCCCCATCCCCCACCCCCTCTCCTTTGAATGGTGCTTTATGAAAATCGCTGGGATATTAAATACTGCTCCGGCCTCATTTGCAAACCAAATCAGCCGAGGCAGAGGGTGCATAGCTTTGCAAAGGCTGTTTACAAAATGCAGATGTTTCAGAAAAAACCTTTGACACAAGCGTTTATTGGCTCTTTCTATTACACACCAATAAAAACAGAGTGTAGTGATTAACCATTCACAAAGACATTCAAACATTAGACCATCAAAGCCAAATGTATTCTCCCCGTATATCTCTGCTTTATCATCTTGAATCAATATGGTTTGAGGAAGCATTAAAATCCACAAGAAAACTCTTTACAATCGTCCACCTCAAATCAGGAGGGTAAGGTGCTAAGGATGTCTTTTTTTACCAAAAGGATGTCTGCCACCACAGGCTGTGGTGAACAATAAAACTCTCAGAGTTTAGCTATAATTATAGCGATGCTTAATATGCCCCATGTCAATTTAAATAACAATTCACCTTATTGGAGATTCCCTGAAATGATTTTCCAGTGCACACAATTTCAGTCTTACCATTTCATGATAAACCATATGTGACACTTAAACATTCTATCAAGTCTTCAATCCAAAGGCTGCACTCACGTCTCTGTGTGCTCTCCTGGTGTGGAGGGTGGAGGTGATCAATAGGTGGAGGGATGGGAGGGGACCTCACCCGTGTAGCGATCAGGCAGAGAGACCCCTGCGCTCCGCAACCATGGGCACAGATGCACGCATGCATTATTCATAGGGCCCTAAGAGGGGGATGTAAATCGCATGTTACGATCGTTTATGGTGCAGCTTGCTGGGGATAATGCTGTCATATACATACACTCCCTTCACACAGGCATGCATGAACACACACACACACACACAAACACACAAGCATAGTCTCTGCATTCATCCTTTGATATTCTGATCTCTGAATCGTATGCTCCCATCATTGCATTTTATGTATCCTGTAAAATCATGTAGGCTACCCATATTTACACAGGTTCCACAGATTAAGCCTCTTTCAGGCATCCTATTGTTTAAAACAGCACCCCGTGGACCAGTTCTTATTTATGGTAGCTCACTTGAAAAGAACAGAGCATACTGTTTCATAAAATGGCTTGAGTAATACTGGCTTTTACTGGTCTTTTGTTGTTTTATAAGCAAGGATAAAACGGAAGCTTCGGAGTAAGCACCTTCTAATATATGCATGATAAATTCCTTGTTACCCGGGTTGGCCATGATACTCTGAAATTGCTTAGTGATTCAAGAACCCTAAGGGAAAGACCAGCCAGTTGTATAAGGCTTACCTGGGCACACCTGACGCTCTGATAAAGAAATGCCCTGAACAGGATTCCTCCTAGACCACCATCTCTTTTATATCACTTCACTTAGTAAAATATTGTCTGTTGGCCACCTGTACTCTTTCGCTAAATAGAATAAATTCAGACCAGTATCAATTTGCAGGATCAACAGCTAGAACATGCTGGGCTTTCTATCAGGTTCTGACAAGGCAAAGGGCCATCATCTTATCAACTAAGTCATGGATGAAGATCATGATAAAAATGCACATGGCATTCTCAACGACCCCACCACGCTGCCTCTCTGAACACACAAACACACACATGCGCGTGTGTGCTGCACACACTCACACACACACACACACATACAGAAACACAAAGACACACCACCTTGTGTCATCCCAGTCCACATTCATGGAAGACATCCGCCCTTGAGTTTAACCCTGACAGGGGAACTACCCCCACTGCCTTACACTCTTTCTTATCTAATTGGCAGTCAATGCTCACGGGCAGCAGTGCTGAATTTGCCGACTGTGCAGACCTGGGTCGGCAAGAGCTATCAGAGTACACTACTCCGTGTTATTTTCCGTGTGATTTGGGTGCATGCAGGTGCCTGTTGCACTGGATAAATGAATCCATCAATAAATAAATCCATTGATGGAAATCAAAATGATAAAATGGGTCCCAACACTGGGTAACGATACAAAGCTCTATAAACATGCATCATTTTTTTTACAGCATCACAACCCCCATTTTATGTGTGTGTGTATGTTTTATGCTGACTCCTGATATACTGATGGCCTCCTGTGCTTGCTCTAGAAGTTCACTTCCTTGCCCCTCCTCTGCTGTACTGAATGCAGGTAAGAGTGTTCATTCCATATGGTTTCTATTCACACTGCATTTATTATTCCCACGCTGTCATCACACACTGAAGGTTGCTTAACAAAGCAGGAAGAGGAGCTCAACATAAGTACTTCTCATCTGTGACACTGCTTTGTAACTGTCTGTGTGTGTGTGTGTGTGTGTGTGTGTGTGTGTGTGTGTGTGTGTGTGTGTGTGTGTTTCTGTATAAAGTATTGTAGAAAAGTATTCAGGTAGGAAGATAAAGGTGAGAACAGAGACATGCCTCTCTGCCAATGTCTGGCTGTGAAAAGACTGCTGCAAGTGAAAGTGTGTCAGATCATTTAGCTGCAGGGATGAGCAATGTCCTCTTCTTTCAGCAGCCGGCAGCAGCCCAGCAGAAAAGACTCTTGTCTCGCTGGCAGCGCAACAAAGCTACGGCCATGGACTTGTCTGTGCACCTGAAACATTCCTGCACAAGTCACACTTGTTTAACACCGCCACCCATTCATGCTGCGGCCTCGGCACAAGGGGAGCTCCGTTTCTTTCCCTATCTCCCGTGGCATGGAGCTAACAAGAGACACAAGCTCAGGCTGCAGTGCTCACACATCCAGCTTTTGTAGGTAAAGAGAGAGACGTTAGCAAAGGACCAATTGATGTGATGACTGACTGAGGTCTGTGATTTTCTGTCCCTAAGACATCTTCGGTTGCAGCTGAAGGGGAGAAAGAGAAAGCGAGAGAGAGAGGGAGAGAGAGAGAGACAGGGATGAGACCCACTCTCTCCCTGTGGGCTTGCCTGAAAGGACAAGGGATTGAGCGTGCTGCTTTTGAGTGACACAAGCACGCGGCTCAAAGGAGCCCTTGTAGCCAGGAGCTGTTACACAGGTCTGCATTTAAAGCTGTGCTGAGAGGGACTCTGATGAAGGGCTAAAAGCCTGCCCACAGTCCCCCTTAAGCAAAGCATGGCCCTGGGGGAAAAGGGGCTGGAGAAGATTGCTGAGGAGGTGGGGAATCCAGACATAATAACAATCACACTCAAAGGAAGAGCAGTCAGTTAATTGTTATTCATCCAGAGGGTGGGGGGAAGAGTTAGGATAGAAGGCTTTTTGTCATTATCGATCAGAATGGATAATTTCGGTTAAAAGTTTGGTTGAATTAATTCATAACAGTGAGTCCACCAGACAATTCAAAACATATGAAGATTCTCTTTGTAGCCCTATCAGGTAATGTGTACGATATGCAGACATTCTGAGGGGAGATTCACAGTGCTTGAAACTTAGAGGTAAGTGCTTCACCACCTCAGTTCTGTCAAAATCACCATCCTTCCCACAATCTTTTTGCTGTACAAAATATTATGAAGCACATAACAAGTGTTAGTTGTTCAGAGTTGTGGAAACTTCTTCGAAAGCATAGCTTCACAAGCTACCAAGTACTTCCCACTGGGAGAAGTTGAACAACAGCAAAGCTGCTCTAGAGGGAAATCTAGTTTGGTTGACTAAAGCTAAAACTAGCTCAAACTACTTTCTAAAAAAATTATCAAGCTTACAGTGATACTAAATTATAACAAAATATAATACAAAAATGTCACTTGCCAGCAAAAAATGCCATTGAATTGAGTTTATCGCAAAATGTGTCTACTTGTTCGCAGGTCATACATAAACCCATAAATATAAATACCTCATTATTTATGGAAAATTCAATGAATGTCAGCTTTGTTTTTGTATACAATGCCCATCAGTCAGACACCTGCCTTCCAGAAACTAGAGTCCATGCAACAACTCCTCTGAACATTTGTTAACAAACAGCAATAATCAATTAAGCACATGCACCACACAAAGGTCAAGTGTGTGGCAGTGGCAGCCTGACGGATGCAGCTCTTGTGCATGCCTTCACAGCGGTCAGAATGGAAGAAAAAAGGGGTGCCTTTGGTCAAAAGAGGTTCAATTACAGTAGAAAGGCAAAGGTTAAATTAAACATTTTAAAATCACTCCTTTCCTTTTGTGGTCCAAAATGTGCTATAGTTTCAGTAGTTACTACACACAAAAAAGTAAGTTAACTATTTGAATCACTGCACAAATATGACTATAGTTGAACAACCAATGAGCTACTGCAAAAATGCAATTACACACCAATTACTGGTTAATTAAAATGTAGTTTGCTACTGCCCAACACTTGAGTTGTTGATATTTTTTATTTTTGTATTATGATCTCCCAAGGTTATACAAAGCAGACTGGCTTCCCATACCTTTGTGAGTGTCTGTGTGTGTTAATGTGTGGATAAGAGGGGGGAGTTTTTTGTTTAAACATGGTGCCCTTGTTGACCGGTCTTGATTGCTGACCCATCCTTCCACTTTTGTGGTTTAAAGGATATTGCCTCTTGTTCTTTGTAAACATGAGCTTTGCTGCGACACAACAGGGTGCCTGGAAGGTCCTAAAGATCACACAAGCTCTCACAATTGGCCTACAGTCATTTAGCCATCCGTGTTCATCAGCAAAGCGATTTTATTATAAGGAGCACTGCTCTTTTCATCGCCGTTGTGTTATCTAATACATCTGAAGATGTATTTTATTTGCAGGACAGGGAAGATATCTTTACAGTGTGAAGATATGTACTGTCATTGTGCATTCTGCCTTTATCACTAGCTCAGATTCGCATTTCCAAAAGCCTACCAGTGGAATGTAGCAACATATTCAATAGCATCACATCTCAGACACATCATTTCAGTTATTTTCTGCAAGTGTATCTATGCAGTATGCAAACAAATATCTTGACATGACTTCATCTGTTTTTTTTTCTTTCCTAAAACACATTTATCCAAATGCTCCCCTTCTTCATTATAAGGTCAGTTGATGTTCAAGCTGTTGGGTGGGAACTTAAAGAAAATGAAGGGTCCCATTAAATGGATTTAGATCACCTGAGAATGTGATCTTGTAAGAAATTCTACCTGTCAGCAGACGCATGCCTGAAAGGAGTCCCAGATGAATCTCTTATGGCCTTCCACTCTAGTAAGGGTCTCTCTAGTGATGGCTACATGCCCATAGGATGGGCTGTCACCTTTGAGTGAGAGACTGATGCTTGGCTTGACAAAGTGCCTCCATTATCATTTGAAGGTCCTTAGGATTTATGGACAAAGAGAGAGAGAGAGACAGAGAGGGAGCTACTTTTAAGGGGACTTCTCCAAAATCCTTGACTTTTTTTGCTGTGTGTTACTGACCTTGTGGACTTTCCTTAATGACAGATTTATAAATTGACTTTGTTTTTCTTTACAGACAGTAATCAATGGCTCTATCAGTGTCTCTGAAATTATACGAAATAGCCCTAAATAAAGGGATTTCAACCCTTAAAAACAGCACAGCGCCTAATCATTTTGGCTAGACAAAATGGCATGTCCTGTTAGTTCTTATTTTTGATAGGTGATCGGAAACACACCAAGGTGGCATTCTCTGTGAAATAATTCATTCTTCATTTAAATGTATAAATATTGTCTAAACAGTGCTGTAACCACATTATATACTGCTGTAAAATGCATCTTGTTACCAAACACCGCCTAGCATCTACTCATTGAAATGGCTGTGAGTGTGACGCCAACTTCATTATTTATTTTCATTACGAGCATTTGAAAGTCAAGCTGCTGCCTTTAATTGATGTCATTCCACTGTCAATAGCTTTCTTTCCAAATGTATCTGAGTGGTGTATCATTTCACAGAACAACTCCATTTTGACAAACATATCCTTTTGATAGTGTTCGTCTGTGTCATAATTTTTTTTTTTTTCTCTCTCATCGACTGAGAGCTTAATGTAATTGCAAGGACACGCTCCCCTGTTGGTGTTCATGAATACTGATACTGTACTATTTCTTTTTGTACGCACTAGGTGGAGCACTATTAAAGCCGGCAAGTTTAAAGGTTTGATCATTAGTAACAAAATCTGGTTGCTCAGCAGCGCCGCTTGCTCTCGCCTAGCGGCAATACCCATCAGTTACAGTATTATCAGACCCCTCATGACCACGAATGAGCCAATAGGCTCCAGGAGGCAGAGTTCTCCCCGTGGCCGCCATTATAGAAAGGAATCCATGAATTCAAATGGAAACCATCAGGAACAGAGACCGAAATAATGGCTAAAATGACCGGATATTTTTAATCATACGTTAGGTTTCGAGAATCTTTTTACGGAATGTTTTTCGATTTTAAGTCTATTCCGGTGGCGATGGAGGCGTAGAGGGTCGTTTTAGTAAAGACCGTTGTAAGCTAAGGGGGAGGGGGAGAGTTGCTTCTTTGCTCTCCCTTTTCTTTTTGTTTTAAGAACATTTTACGCTTGTGTTTTTAATGAAGTTTATATATGTTCGCTTATTCGACGCGGAGTTGCGCTGCTTCTAATATTTAAGGCGATATTTAAAGCGAACAAGAGCAGTCGTATGGGGTTGTTGAATTACATTCTCCAACCGATTGTTTAAAATAATTCTCTTAGCTCTGCTTAAAGCCATCATACAAAATACATTCGAAAACCGTTCTTTCTTTCCTGGGAACTGTAATGTTGGAATGTTCGACCCCGCTGTGAAAGGATGAGTTCTTGTTTTGTACCAAACGGGGCCAGCTTGGAGGATTGCCATTCCAATCTATTCTGTCTGGTAAGAGATTTAAAACTAAAGGAAAAGCAGCCATTTTTAACTAGCTGAAAAGAGCTAAACGTTAGCTTTAGCCGAGGAAGATCGGGCTTAGGGGCCTGTTGACCACTGCAATTCAAACAGCTATCACCAGTTCAGTGTTTATTTGCATTAGGATGTTGTGCAATATTAAAAAGCAAAGGGGTTTTGTCTATTGTTTTCCAGATATGCTGTGTTAATGCCTAAGAAGTTCCTTTCATGATCTGAAAGCAATTTAAGTTTTATGCAACAAAAGTAGCTACAACTAGGCTACCTGATGATGAACCATATCCTATTGAGTATAGTTGGTGGGGTGCATAATTATGCTTATTTGATGTTTGGCTTAAACTACAGGTTAAGTGTTGGGCGTTTGTTATTGATCTATGTGTATTTCTGTGGGAAAAGGGTAACATTTTAACCATTGTACATACTGGCGCACAAGATAGCCGGCTAGCTAGCAAACTAACAAGCTTACAAGCTAAAATAAGTAGTTCGCGGATGATCCTTTTTAGTTGGTAGCTAGATGGGTGTTACTGTGTGTAAACTCGTCTCTCGTGCTGTGAGGTAGCTAATCCCTGACGTAAAATGGACGGAGAGAAGTCTGTAACAATTTGTAAGCAACTTTGTCTCGACGATTACGGTGCTAGCTGGCCAGCTAGATAAGAGACTTTGAGCTGTAAAGTTAAAACTTGCTGCTAACTTAGTTGTGTACATTTCCTTGTCATACATACAGGAGTCAAAGGCTTTGCGATATATTATACAACTTCACAGTGTCCTGTTTAGTCCGCTGTTCTTATCAAAATAATTCGAACATGTTTGTCTCCACATCCTGGTCCTTTTCTGCTTGTTGGTTAACTTTAGGTCAAATAATATGTAGGTAATTGGTAGAAGTGAAGCAATGCTTCGGCAGCATGCTACAATGCGGCAAAAACAGTTACAATGTTTCCAATCTGAAACGGTGGCAGAAAATAAAATGTCCAAATGGCTACTTGTAGCATTCGATGCAATTTAGTATTGGTCTTGTTTAGCAAATCCCCTTTAGTGGAATGACAAACGGGGGCTGCGATGATGAATTTGACACATATTTTGACAGCTAGCCCTTTTAGATAAACATATTCTAACTTACGTTTGTGCATAGACATTTCCATGGAATCTCTGAGATGTTCTTGCTGCATTTTTTTTTCATGGAGTAATTTTAGCTTTGGAATGCGTGTGGGCAAGGCTTACTTTTGGCATGGGAAATACTGGGAGAGCCGTTAAATATTTAATTGGTCTGTTTCCGACTAAGGTGGACAGAACGTGACAGCCCGAGGACTTTTTTTTTCCTCTCCCAATGTTTATGATATGCTCAGTAGAGTCGCGTCGATTTGTCAGTCATACCAGGACGTTTGCCAAAACGTTTCTTTTACAATTACAAGGCTACGTATTCCCTTGTTTCCACGTGTTGAACAGACGCTTCTGGGTCTTTACAAAGACTCGTGAATCAAGGTGTTTCTGTTTATCATGGCAGACAGTCCTTATAACGGCAGTGACTATGGAAATGGGATGGCACGACAACAACCATGTACAAAAGCCTTAAACTATTTCATGTTTAGACATGAGCCAGGCGATTTTCATTGTGTAGATATTCCAGTTGTTGTAAAATTGTATGTTTATCACTGTATTATATTGCACATTAGAGTTAGGCCTCCCAGCTGTGGCTACCTGAAACACAGTGAGATACACAGTTTGCATAGCAGTGTATGGCAAAAGGAGCATGAACAAGTCCACTATGTTTTGTTAGAAATGTGTTCAAAGGCTTATAGTAGCAGGGACACCTGCCCCGAAAGGGCTCTGTAAACAAGGCCAAAGAACTTGGCCAGCGTTACAGTATTACAAGTATTCCCAATGAAGTTTCCGAGAGTCTGGGCTGACCAATCAGATGCTCAAAATGGAAGGTTTGTCATCTTGGATGTCAGTCAAATTTGTGAACACATGACAGGCTGGGTAAGGCAAGCAGGGGAGGGAGCAGCGTAGAGGTTTGTTTTCGAATCTCCTGCTAGTAATTAGCATGTCTCAGATTTTTTTTAGCTTTAATAGTAAGGGTTGACTGGCCTGTTTGTATGTGTTTTTAAGGAAGAGTTTCCCATCCGCTTAAACCGGCAACTTTCTCAGGAAATATCATGCTGGAAATAACTTAACGGCTGTGTGTGTGTGTGTGTGTGTGTGTGTGTGTGTGTGTGTGTGTCAGGGAAGATGATTTGAGTCATCTCACCTGTTGCCTTTTTCGGTTTCTGTGCCCAGCAGCTGTGGTCCCCAAAGCGTTGCCATTGGTGCAGCTGAACTGAGCGATACAGAGAGAGAGAGAGAGAGAGAGTGTGAGAGAGAGAGAGTGTGCGAGTGTAAGTGAGTGACTGAGTGAGTGAGTGAGTGAGTGTGTCTCTCTATGTGTGTGTTAGAGACAGCTAGTGAAGGTGCACAGGGGAAGGGAAGGTCATGACCCCAAGTTCCTGCTAGCTTTAATGACACAGGGGATGTTAATGTAGAATTGCCTGTTTCTGAATTCCTTCAGAAGCTCTCTTGGCACAAGCTCAGCTTGTCATTAATCTCTTCTGAACAACTCTGTCTTGCACCCTCCCACTCACATGCACAGACACACCCATTCCAATGCACGCATGCATGGGAGATATGACTTCACACTTTCATTTTTATCAGCCAACTTTACAATAGTCATCGAATTATTGCATATTGTGGACCTGACAACAACTCTGGTAGGCAATATGGTATGCTTGTAATCAATTAGTCCTTAAACCAGAATTTAAATTATGTCCCATTCATTCATTTTAAGCAACTGGACGACTAATCACATTGATTTGCTCTCCTCCCACTGGAAAAAGTAATGCAAAAAAAAAAAAGAATTGCATGACATATTTTTCTTTTAATAATATCGCATTGCGTGGCTTCTGTAAAACAGGCGTTTGTAATTACACATTATCAGGTGTCGCCTCTGAAGCGATGCTTTTTTCCCATGCCCTGGGAGCACAGATGTTTCCTTGCAGAATGCAGGTGTCATTCTCACACCGAGTCAAATGGAGAGTTTCACAGTTCTACTGCCTGCAACAGTTGTTTGTTTCTTACAACCATGTCTTTCAGTCCTTGCTGTCTTAATGGCAGGCTTTAGGAAGTTGTCATATGTCTCAGCAATTTGTTGCTGCACGCAATATGACGATGCCAGATGGTAACCTGAAGGTAACCAACCTGAAGGGAATTAAGCAGTGGAAACTGTAGAAGTTATCCAGATCCTCATTGCCTTTTCTACTCTCGGCATATCTAGTCTAGGATTTTGTAGTGTTGTATTGTAGGGTTGCCATTACTAGGTCATGCATCTGTGAGAAGGTTGTGTTAAGTGTTTGTGTGCTCCTGCTAATGGAAGGTTAAGCTAGTTATGTCGGGATGGTGATATTTCACCCCTGACCTTCAGTGCCTTAAAAAAAAAATGAAACTAATTGGATGAAGAAAGATGAATTGGACAAGAGAAAGAGACCAACGCGGCAATTTGGAATTGATGGTATTGCTTCTGCTGCCAACAGTAACAACACTATTTAAAGAGTGTAAAGTGGGAGTTTGTACTGGGCATGTGTTTGCCAGAATGCTCTTTTCACACAAGTGGAGTTCCCCTTTGATCTGTCGACCACCTCTGAGGAAAAAAAACACTGGTGAAGGTGAAGGAGGTAGCCGAGATAAACACGAGCCTGTTGAGTTGCGCTGCTGTTTTTTGGTTGTGAAAGTTGCCTCCTGGTTTATAGAAATGGCTTTAAAGCTATCAAGTAATCTCTCCCTGAGCAAAATACATTATGCAGGGCTATCTCCAGCTGTCTGATTTAATTCATTTGAGGCTTTTTCACTCATCCCTCTTCTCCCATGAAGTGTTTCATTTGCGATTGATTTGAATTGAATAAAAGTAAGCAGTCCATTCAACCCTTTAAGTTCATGTCAATCACGTGTGAACAATCCTAATAGTGCTGTGTGTGTGTGGTGTGTGTGTGTGTGTGTATGTGTGTGTGGTGTAGGACTGTGCTGTGGGCTGTCGGTTTGTGCTGTAATAGATGATTAAAAGCTGAGGTCAGAGGACCACCTTTATGTCGGTGATGTCACTGTGGAAGCAGGCAATGTGTCTGTAAGGTTGGGGGGCTCAAAGGACACCATTGAAAAGAATAAGGCTGATTCAGGACTCCTTACAAGAAAGGTTGGGGCGGGGGGCTAATCGGGAGACAAGGCTTCTGTTGTACAATTTTGTTTGAGATGTGTCTTCCTATTTTCGTACAGTAAGATTTTTTTTCTTCTGCAAGGCTTTAATTTTTTTAAATTACGTTTTCAACCTCTGTTTGTTTCTCACTCTGTCCATGTCTTGTCACTGTACCTCTCAGTCAGTGGGGATAGGTGATATGGGGGTAGTTGTGTGTGAATGATATTCATGACTAAATATATTTTTAAATAGTTTTGCAAATTGTAATTACCCAGAGAAAAGAAGGCCAACTTGTATAATATTATCGTTGTACTTGTTACAGCAGGTTTTATGTTGTGTCAATAAATGCATTCAAATATAATGCAGTTTTTGGTGGTACCAGATTTCAGCACAAGGCTCTATCCAGGCTATCAAAATGTCTGTCAACATATTGGCATGTCATTTAATTTACAAGAGTGCTGTTCAGACCAGACAAGTTTGTCTGAAAATCATTCAAAATGATTGCAGATGACAGCAGGGTATCCTGCATCTTGTAAACACACAGCCTTTGTTTACATGCCAGTCTTAATTTTTTAAGATGTTGCATGAACTGACATACACTTCTGCACATCTGCCCAGCTAGAAATATATTGAATGACGTGTTTAGCTAAAGTAAAAAAAAATAGTTTCCGATATTGCTGTTATAGATCAACCTGGTTATTAGGCCATAATTTATTCAAAGCCACAATAGCATGATTTCATGATTTTAAAATTGGACTGTCTTAGAAATGGTCAAGGGTTTGTGGTGAGCAATACTGAATCACCATTCTGTAATATATTTTGTAGGTACAGTACAGCTCATATAGGGCAGCAGAAAGAGGGTTAACGCTTGCATGTGCTCAGTCTTTCTTTGAGTAGGCGCTAACTTACACTCCTTCCTTCCCTCTCTCTCTCCCTCCCAGGCTGACCTGACAGGCATAAAATGGAGGCGGTACGTATGGCAGGGGCCCACCTCAGCGCCCATGCTGTTTCCGGTGACGGAGGAGGACCCCATCCTGGGCAGCTTCGGCCGCTGCCTGCGCTCCGACGTGCTGAGCGTGTGGAAGAGGAGCCAGAGGCAGGGCCGGCGCGAGCTCTGGCTCTTCTGGTGGGGAGATGACCCCAACTTTGCCGATCTCATCCACCATGAGCTGACTGGTGAGTGTGTTAGAGCTTGTTGCATGCAGCATACTGTATCTGCACACCCCCACACACCGTATGCACATGTTTGCATACTCTACTGATACTTTACATAGGAGCACATATGCAAAGACATTCATGCAATGTTGCAGGCAGGCAGGCAGGCAGGCTTCCAGGTTCTTAACTTCATTATGTAATCTAGTGGTTCACAAACAGTGGGTCATGGCCCAGGCTTTCGTCGCAGGGCATTTATCTGCAGTGCAAATGTGCATGTTTGAATAAATCAAGTTAAGAGTCTGGGAGAATTGAACTAAAGCCATGTCTTTAGATAGACATTTAATAGATGTTTATTTTATATGATAAAGTAAGTACTTGACCTACATAAAATATGATTCTTTTCTCCTGCTGAACACCATCAGTGGCGTTATCTACCTTTATTGGCCTTAGTTAATACATAGCAGTTGCTCATGTTCATGGTGTTATGTGTTTGGGGTTTACTTAAATTATCTGACCACTTTGTCATGCAAATGTGTAAGTGGCTCTTACTGCAAACCAGAAAAAATGCTCTGACACTCAAAGGTTAAATGAGAACCAATCTGCGGCCACTGAAATGAACACGGTGGAATCATCTGTAGCACACCCGTGCATCGACAAACCAAAACGCTTGTAGGACTGCTGCTCTGTCTAAAAACAAGCAAAGATATTGCTGCTGACATCTTGAAATTTGGTTTCACATCAGTTAGCATCAGTGAGGAGGAACGCCCTTAGTGTCTTGCATGCTCTCAAGTTTTGTCCTTGGAGAGTTTGAACACTTGGAGAGAAATCATTTTAAGCTTAAGAAATCCATTTGTTTTCCCCAGACACCCTTTTGACTTTACATATCTGCCTTTGGTGTTTTTTCTAGGTGCTCTTTGACTTTTAGCCCATGATGTCAGCAATTTATAGACAGAAACTGTTCATACACATCTATCATTTCAGGACAATACATTTTGGCTGGGTTTGCACTGTTTGTGTAACCCTGAAGTAATCCTTCCTTAAGTGCACCACACACAGGCACACCTAGTACTCTTTTTCAAAGTGACTTAACACGAAAAATAAGAGACCCCTGTTGACTCATCAGTTACTTTAATAGTGATCTTCTGCCCATGTGAGAGATTATTTTACCACTGATGTTATTCTAGACATACTCTTTAATGTTTTGCTGTTTATACAGACTTTCTTTAGCACATTTATTGACACAAGTTTCAGTGAGGGGGATTACTGGTAATATTGATGATTTTGAGGAAGCTCAGTTTAATTTTCATTGATTGAGTGTTGGTTATTACCCTTGTGTAGTTGGTCAACACTATACAGACACACACATACACACACCCACAAAAACAGTCGCACAGAGGCCATCGGTTTGGAACAAGCAGTGATGATGAAGGTTATTTTTGCCATCCTCTGTGTGTGTGGGAAAACTGCATCATGCCATCCGACCGACCATTCACCTCCAGTCACAGAGCAAACTCTCCAAATTTGTCTATTCTGGAAATTCAGTCCAAAAAGTGTGGGGGGGGAAATGGAAAGAAGGAATAAAAGTAAAGGTGAAATCAAGGTCCCATTCACCTTGTAGCCAGGGCCGCCCCTCTGTGATTCCCAGCGATGGAGGGAGGCAGGGAAGGGAACAGGGGAAGCAGCAACAAAAGACCATCATGGAATTCTGCTCAGAACCATTTTTCCCCTTCCGCTTTCTACCGTTTGTCCTTTCTCTGTTATCATGGATGAAGCCGACAGACAGAACCCCTGTCTTTGTTCATGCTCTCCGCCAAAGTGTGGAAGGTAGAGAAAAAGGAACAAACCGCGAGAAATGAGAAGGTGGAGGAGATTGCATCTGTCCATTGGGCATTCATCATTGTCTGGCTGTGAGGCTTGAGTTGGAATGGAATTTTTGGGGCTTGATGGCCATGAAAATCTTCCTGATTGATGTCGGCCACATACGTGTAATGAGAGTGTGTGCAAAGGAAAGACCTTTCTTTCCATTGAGGGTACTCGGTATTCAGATAATTTTTTCTTTGCTCTTTCTGAAGTAATGCGGGTAAATGTTAAGCCATTATTATCCTCAGAGGAGGTATTTTTCTAGCCAGGACCCTATTTGCATGGAGTGTGTTTACCATAGTGAAGTCTATCAGTGTTTAATAGTCTTTGTTGAGTTTAATGTCACCAGTCTTTGTTTTTTTTACAAGAGCATTCTCTCTGGAATTCACCTGATGTTTGAGTTCCAGCCATAACAAAGCTTAGTCGGCAGAATACGTTGAATGTCTCTGACAACAGAGAGTAGTGATCACCAGGGTGGGATTCTTACTACAGGATTACTGCTTGGTATGCTGGAGAATGAGAGGTGGATCAAGCAATGGCAGAAGAATGGGCACAAGATAAAGAGGACAGGAGAGCTCTGACAGTCGCGGGCAAAGAAGGAGGAGGAGGAGGAGGAGAAGGAGGAGGGAGGGGATGCCGGGATGCCAAGAGGCCCTGTTTTACAGGAGGGCTTTGATGGGTCCAGGAGGAGCACTTGAGACTCTAAGAGGGTGAGGATGGGAAAAGGCAGGGATGATCACTGAAAAGGCACACAGCGCACGCACTGGCCCCCACCACCCTATTAAATCTCAGCTTTTCAAGTTCACCGGGCGTCCACAAGAACAGATGACGACTTCATTCACGGGGCGTGTCGCGGTCATTGAATGCCATTCAGACCGGTCGCAGAGCTTTAGTCTTTGGTCTTATGCTCTCATGTTCCAGCGGAAGGCAGAAAGATAGTCTGCTATTCAAAGCTGAAGTGTAGGAATTGAAATTCCGGCGAATTTCATTCAGTGGTTATTTTGGGACATTGATGTGGGTGGCCGATGAACTCATGTTATAATGGAGTCATGGAGGCATGTGTGTGCGTACGTGAACATTTGTGTTTCCCTCTGCATCTCAACACCCCCCCCCCCAATCTGCAGGCATCAGATTAGCAGCTTGTGAAAGTCTTTTAATTTTGAGCTCAAGCCATTTCTGCCAACCAGTAATCCCCTGCCTCCAGAGCATATGTGGCGAGTGATGGCCAAACACGTGAGATCTTTTTAGTGTCTTTCGATTCATCACCATTCACCAGCGAAATGGAGTCGGAAAAGGCAATGAGGGGTGTGTTGGCTTTGGGGAGCCACTGGTGGATGTTGGTGGCTTGCTATGTTGAGGATGTGGCCTGTGCCAAAAAAACATGTGAGGGGGAGAAACTGAAATTATACTGAGGACACAAGCAGGGTTGCTCACCAAAATGGCTAGCCTCCTAATTGGACCACAGGCAAGTATTGTCATGCAGATGACTGTTGACCTCATCTTGTCGCACTGTTCACATCTTCACTCCACCAGGCCTCCTTGTGAGCTGGTGTCTTAGGGCATTCATAGAGCGTGCTTGAGATGGAGAACCCCCCCCCCCCCCCTCCCCACCTTCTCTAAGTACAACTTTTTTTTGCAAAGAAATTGGGACAGGAAGCTTGTCTTTCAGGCTAATTGCTGTGGGGTTCATTTCTCCCTCCGTTTTTTGTCCATTGTGTTTCTTTGCTGCCTCGCGGCCCTGTCCCTCACAGCTTTCTCTCCCTTGTCCCAGTCCCCTCCTGCGCCTCCTCTCTCCTCTGCCAGTCTCCATGGTGCGATGCTCTCTATCCCCCTCTCCCCTGAGCGCTTCTCAGATCTACTGTTAACCAAGAGGCTGAAGAGCAGGAGTAGAAGGGACCTGTAATAATCGTGTCACACTTCTGTGATACATTTAAGTTCAGAAGCTAAAAAAAAAAAGGTTTCGTGTGGGTGGCCCCAAAATAGTTGAAATTAACCACAATTGTGTGTGATTATGTCCTGACCCCTGAGAAAGTGCCTGATGCTCAGCATTGTTGTAGGTTTGCACTGAAGTTATGACTTCCTTTCAAGGAAGTTGATTTCACCCATGTCCGTTCGTTGATTGGTTTGTTTGTTTGCAGGATTATGCCAAAATGACTGGGCCAATTGTCATGAGGCTTGGTGGAAAGGTGTAGCAAGGGTTAAGTAAGAACCCATTACATTTTTGAGCAGGTCTTACTCATGGGGCACATCCACAAATTTAGTTTTGCTTTTGCTTACATTGCGAGATACGTCTGTGCTCTACTTAGTGCCATTATAGCCATTGTAGTATTCCTCCTTGCTCCCTAACAAATGTAATTCATACAAAAATGAATGAATGAATTACAATTTTGAAGTTAACGGAGCCAATGACGGTCATAGATTTTAGGGAGTGAGCTGTTAACACAGAATGGTGATTTAATTTGGAAACTGGTTGGAGCAGCTTTTTGCGGTTAGTTATCTATTCAGTGTTTAGCTAGCTGGTTAACGATATATCTAACAGTAGACCATTTCTAAATTAAGTATTTATTTTTTCATTTATTCTGAAGACAGATATATGAACACCTTCAAGAGATGACTGGAAACTTTGGATCTAACACGCCTCAGCCTAGAATATCCAGCCGTGACTCAGTAAAAGTTGTTTCAGTCAGATGAAATTTAATATTGATTCAATTTAGTCATAAAAGGCAAGTTTTCATTTTAATACATGGTCTGTCCACAGTAAAGACCCAAACCCAAGCCTGCATTTTGATGGGCTGTATAAGGCAGATACGAGGCCTACTGCAAGCAGCCCTACTTTATGTCCTTTTCCTGTTGAGTAGTTTTTATACAGGCTTCATGAGGGTATTTAAATATTTAGACTAATATTTAATTCATTTGCAATGGTTAGTTATTCAATTAGATTAGAGTTGGCCATCCGCTAATATGCTGTCCATGGTCCATTCACCACCTCCTATTGCCAATCTGTAACCCTCCAAGTGGTGCAAAGTAAAAGGAAAGGGAGGAGAGGGATAATAACACCTTACTAAAGGCTACCATCCACTACAGTACTTGCTATATTATAAGTGTGTATGTATATATATTGTATAAATAAGGAGTTGTTATACGAACATGCCTACCATACATATAAAAAGGTAGATGCAATTGCAACTCCTAACATGTGCAGTATTTAGATAGAGCAAAGTGATGTAATGAGCTGAGGCGTTATTTACAGTTATTATCTCTGAGGTTTTTTTTATGTATTATATATTTATTTATTTATTTTAGTGCCGTATGTTTGTGTGTTTGTCAGCAGGATTACGCAAAAGCCACTAGGCCGATTTTCATGAAACTTGTTGGAGGGGTGTAGCATGGACTTAGGAGGAAGCCGTTACATTTTGGCGCAGATCCTAATCACGGGGCGGATCTGTGAATTTTTGTTTTGTTTTTGCCTCTGCAATCTCCGGGTTGTAATGGCCATTATTGTATGAATTCAGTGTTGGTTATCGTAGTATTCTTAAAGTAAATTCCTTGCTGGCCACCAAGAAAAGTGACATAATTAGCACATCATGGCTTATTTTGCTATTTAACTTTTTGCAGTAATGTTTACTGATAACAAGTGTCCAAAATAACCCATGAAAATAATCTGCTTTAATTAAAGGGCTTTCCTTGAATGGCACTTAGTAGATTGCATACCTCTGGCAAGGGCAAATGCCAATTCTCGCAATGTTTGCGAAAGCAAAACTAAATTTGTACAGGTGCCCTGTAACTCGCAACATTAGCGAAAGCCATTTTGAATTTCCTCAAAAACATTTTTGGGCACCCCTGTCCTAGGATCACCCAAGGCTCAAATGTACCAAATTCCATGCCTCCGTTGCGTAACGACTTTTCAAAGACATATTTATAAAATAGTTGGGGGAATTATGTGAAGAGCAAAGGTGACTAAATGACTGGAATGCTTCTCTTATCTTCCACCATGGGAATGTGTTTACCTGATTCTGCCTGAGGAAAGACTTAAAAACAGACAATTTGCCCACTCTTCATTTTTCTCCGACAAATCCCCCAGCCTGTTTATTCCCATTCACCCTTCCTCCCATTTCTCTTTGCTGTGCTCTCTCTCTCAAACAGATCAGGGGAAGCCATGCATGCTCTGGTCTTCCATCTGCATCTCTCATCTTTGCTCTCTCCTTTTTTTTTTTTTTTTTCTCTTTATTGTCTTTCTTTTTTCCACCCCTTCCTCCCCCTCAGGAAATATTCATTAATTAGTAATCGAGACTGTACAGTGCCAGTGAGACTGCTCACGAACAGGCGAAAAAGGGAAAAAAGACTGCACTGAGATGGAGAAAGATAACGAGAAAGGCGGAGAGGGGGAAGCACAGGCAGAGAAGAGAGACAGAGATGGGAAGGGAGAGACATCTGGAGAGATGACAAAAGGAAAGGAGGAGAAAAAAAGCAGAAGGAGATGAGGTGGAAATGGAGGGAGGGAGGGAGGGAGAGAAGGAGGGAGCGGCCGCCTTGTCTGCTGCGCTGCGCAGTGGCCAGGTTGAATCCCCTGAAGGCCTGAGGATCAGTGGACATTAATCTTTCTGTTTAATGACCCACCGCCGTCTCAGCCGACTCCGCCAGAGGAACCTGTGGCTGCAGGGAGTGCCTTCTCCCAGCCAGCCTCCATAACCACCCTCTCCACTCCCATTGTCTCCAGGGTTTAGGTCTGGGTGCATTCCTCTTTTGTGTGTGTGAGTGTGTATGCTTATGTGTGTGTGTTTGACTCTGTGTGTGTGTGTGTGTGAGCACGTGCATGTTTTTGTTTGTGTAATGCACACACCATTGTGGCCAAATGTTGCCGTGGTCTTGAAGGTCCTGCGGTTTCGAAGCGGCTTGTATTTTTTTTGCACAGATCTATAATGTTGATTGCCACTGACTGTCTGAAATGACAGAAATGTAAGCAATAACCACGTGTGCTAAAGCTATGTGAAAAACTCAAGTTGTGATTGACTGCTTGGAAATGGCGATATAAAGCTGTGCCTTTACAGGGAAAGCGCGAGAACCTTGTGCTCTGAATGAGAGGGCAGCCAGTGTGACTGGGTGAGGAGGACGTGGCGTGCCACAAGTCATTAGCTGAGCTCGTATATCTGTTTCTAAAGCAGACAAACGGCCCCTAGTCGTCCCTCCTGCCAGGGCTACTGTCTCCAAGGGAGAGCTCCCGTCTGCCAGACCCCCAGCCAGGTCGCAGTCGGCTGCCCTCAGCAGTCAGGTCAGAGGTCAGAGGTCGATGAAACCAAACATGCCGACACAGGCCCCTTTACTGGAGGAAGAGGGCCAGCAGAGAAGCTATCTGATGCAAACTGCTTAACTGGCACTCGAGCTTCTGCGGTAGATTTCACTCATTCAGAAACATTATTGTCGTTGCGCAATGGAAATGCATGTGTGCGTGTGTATGCGTGTGTGTATTGTGCAGGGAGAGGAAAGAGGTTGCACCCCTTTTGTATTGTTGTGGGTGTTGTCCAGAAGTCTGCTCTTGCACTTCCTGTATAACTGCAGTCTGTGTGAGCCTTAACACCCATTTCACCGACTGCGGTTTCACCTCCCCCGTCGTGTCAATCATGGTTCACACACGTCATGGGGTTTGTGTTTTGTTTTTTAAAAATTGTTTTGTTTGTGTTCTTTTCCAGCAGCCTGCTGCTGCTGCTGCGTGCGTGTGTGTGTGTGTGTGTGGTTTGTGCTGGCCAACCTCAGGTGCTCAGTGGCTGCTCTCTGTGAAGCATCTCCATGTGCTGTGGGTCTGTTGGCAGAGGGGGGGAGGGGAAGGGGCGACGGTGAGAGACGAGTCAGTTAGGAGACACTGATGAAAAACAAACATTCCGTCCCCCACAGCCAGCCTGCCGGAGAAGGAGGTGTCAGGGCACGGGGGCGTGAATGACTGAACAAGCCGAGCAGAGGTGGATGCTTGCTCTGCACCTTGGTTTGTTCTTGGTTTGCGCTGCTCAGCACCTCTCGTGATCAATTAACACTGATTTCTTTGCATACATCAACAGTCAAGCTGAGTTTTGTTTCACCTGGCCTCTCATGCAATCATATGTTGTCATACGAATACACCCACGTGTATATCCAAGTGACTCCAGAACAAGGCAAATCTCATCGAAACTGCAGCATTTCAGTGGGTTATGGGCCTGCTCTGTTGTGCAATGATGGGGTGGGGGTTAAAGAAGTCATGACACTCTGGACCCAGCTCACATACAGAATCACTGCTTACAGCTCACCCGTAAGCAATAGACCCACAGTGACTAGAGGCTTCATAGAAAGCACACCTGCTCACACCTACGTTGTGACAGGCTTGTAGTCATCAACCTACTTGTCAAGCCTTGGTGCTTTTAAAATGCACGCTGTCCATGATGACTGCAAGAAATGGCACCCTCTTGTTGTGTGTGTGTGTGTGTGTGTTTCCCCCTCCTGATGAAATTAATTGTGACGTAATGCAGTATGCTTGAGGCTTACGCCAAGTAGCCCATATTTACTGTGTCTTTTCATAATGTGGTTACGTAATCCTCTGGCCTATGCCTGCGCTAATAAGTGTGCTTGCGCAGTGTACATTTTTAAGCTGCAGACATGTGGCAGATGGGATGTGTGTGTGTGTGTGTGGTGGATGTGTGATGTGGAGCTTCGATGGATGTAGGCAAAGGCTTCATGGATACTCTCCCAGACCCACTCTGTGTTCCAATTCTCTCCCTATGGTTGTGTTTTGGAGGTTGTCAGCAGGTGTGAAAGCAGATTTCCAATGTGTGTGTGTGTGTGTGTGTGTGTGTGTGTGTGTGTGTGTGTGTGTGTGAAGAAATGTACTGATAGGTGAATGCATGTGTGTCTGCTTGTGTTCAGAAATTGTGCAGATGGACCTGTGTGTGTGTGTAGTGCCTGTGTCTGGTGAGGACGGAGTTGAAGAACAAGGTCAAACACTCCCTGGGTGCACAATGATGGTGGAGGAGGAGGAGATGGAGGAGGAGGAGGATCTTTTTGCCTCCAGGACTGCTGTTAAAATTTCAGACCCTTTAAGTTTCTCTGCAGCTTGTTTACAAGTGCACATGTGAGCAGGAGCTGGCCCTATACTTGCGCTCGTGAAAAATACATGAGAGACTTTCTTTCCGTTTTTAGCTCTCACCCCCCCCCCCCCCCCCCCCCCCTTATCTCCCTCTCTCTCGCGCTCCCCCCTCTCTCTCTGTTTCGCTTGTTCGCATTTCTCGTTGTGATGGCTCAAGACACGTCGTCTTCCTGTTGCAAGAGGGGGTGTAGTGGAGTCGTGAGAGGTCTGTTAATTGGCCCTGTCACAGACAGCCATCTTAATACACTGCAGATAATTATCTCTGCCAGTTATTATATTTGCATTTAAGGACATTTGCATTTCTTATTCAATAAGGTTTTATTTTTTGAATCCAGAGCGTGAACACTGCTTTAAAGTACGCCATATAGCCCTCTTAGTATGAATCCAGAGCATGAACACTGCTTTAAAGTATGCCATATACAGTACCTTGCGTAAGTATTCACCCCCTTGGATGTTATACCCTTTTATGGCTTTTATAAATCAGTCATGGTCAATATAAGTTGGCTTTTTGGACAAAAAAATTCACAAAATAGCTCTCTTTAATGTCAAAGTGAATATATATATTTCTACACAGTCATGTAAATTAAATACAAATATGTAATGAAAATAAGTGATTGCATAAGTATTCACCCCCTTTATCACCCCCTTTATATAGACTGACCTAATTCAACAGAGGTCCAGCCAATTGGTGCTAGAAGTCTCACAATTAGTGATATGGGGATCAGTGTGCAGTAAATGTGTCTCAAGTGATTGTAGTATAATGACACCTGTGTCTGGAAGGTCTATTCACTGGTCAGTATTCAGTAATCAGTATTCCTGGCTACTGTTACAACATGAAGACCACAGATCACCCTAAGAAACTCAGAGAAAAGGTTATTGAAAAGTACAGGTCAGGGGAAGGATACAAAAAAATGTCCAAGGCACTTAACATCCCCTGAAATTCTGTTCAATCCATCATCAAGAAATGGAAGGAATATGGCACATGTGTAAATCTGCCTAGATCAGGCCGTCCTTACAAACTGAGTGACCATGCAAGAAGGAAACTAGTAAGAGAGGCCACCAAAACACCTATGACTACTCTGAAGAAGTTTCAAGCTTCAGCAGCTGGTATGGGAGAGACTCTGCATACCACCACTGTTGCCTTGGTTCTTCACCAATCAAAGCTTCATTGAAGAGAGCCACTGTTGAAAAAATGCTCCACTTGGTCTCATCAAACCACAGAACCTTCTTCCACTTGACCATGGAGACTTCCACATGCCTTTTGGCGAACTGTAGTCGATCCTTTTTTTCAACAGTGGCTCTCTTCCATAAAGCTTAGATTGGTGAAGAACCGAGGCAACAGTGGTGGTATGCAGAGTTTCTCCAATCTCAACTGCTGAAGCTTGAAACTTCTTCAGAGTAGTCATAGGTCTATTGGTGGCCTATCTTACTAGTCTCCTTCTTGAACGGCCCCTCAGTTTGTGAGGACGGCCTGATCTAGGCAGATTTACACATGTGCCACAATCCATCCATTTCTTGATGATGGATTTAACAGAATTCCAGGGGATGTTTAGTGCCTTGGACATTTTTTTGTATCCTTCCCCTGACTTATACTTTTCAACAACCTTTTCTCTGAGTTGCTTAGAGTGATCTTGGGTCTTAATGGTTTAACAATAGCCAGTAATACTGATTACTGAATACTGACCAGTGAATGGACCTTCCAGACACAGGTGTCGTTATACTACAATCACTTGAGACACATTCACTGCACACTGACCCCCATTACACAAATTGTGAGACTTCTAGCACCAATTGGCTGGACCTCTGTTGAATTAGGTCAGTCTATACAAAGGGGGTGATAAAGGGGGTGAATACTTATGCAAGCACTTATTTTCATTACATATTTGTATTTAATTTACATAACTGTGTAGAAATATATTTTCACTTTGACATTAAAGAGAGCTATTTTGTGATTTTTTTTGTCCAAAAAGCCAACTTATATTGACCATGACTGATTTATAAAAGCCATAAAAGGGTAAAACATCCAAGGGGGTGAATACTTACGCAAGGTACTGTAGCCCTCTTAGTATGAATCCTGAGCGTGAACACTGCTTTAAAGTATGCCATATAGCCCTCTTAGTATGAATCCTGACCGTGAACACTGCTTTAAAGTATGCCATATAGCCCTCTTAGTATGAATCCAGAGCGTGAACACTGCTTTAAAGTATGCCATATAGCCCTGGCCCCCCTGTCTGTGCCCCCAATGACAGTCCTCACGCCCTCACACAGATGACTAGCGGCTATAGTGAGTGAGCTGTGCGGTCGTGTGCTGTTGGTGGTTTTGATTTGAAAACTCCTGACTTGTTTCTTCAGTTTTTTTTTCTCCTTTGGGGGTGCTCCTGGAGAGGTGTGTGTGTGTGTGTGTGTGTGTGTGTTCTGTGGCTGCTAAGGTGGAGCGCGTCGCGTCTGAAAGGTGCTTAAGAGCTCTCAGATCTAAGTGGTGGCCGTTAATGAGATCAGTGGAGCGTGGAGGCCACAGTTAACCGCGATCCAGAAACACACAACCCCCCTATGATAACAATCGACTGTGATCCAGAAACACACACACACACACACACACACACACACACACACACCACCACTGGCACCCCAGTCTGCACGTACTCTGCCTGTTGGAGCCCCACTTGCACCTGCACAGGCCCCTGTAGCACTGCCTTGGCTTGCGCAGGAGCGAAGTATGCAGTCTTTTTTTTCTGTTGCTGTTTTATAGACCAATGGGCTTGTGGAGATGTAGTGTCCTTTATTTATGCATTCCTCCATGTTCTTGGGGCCTAGAACAACAGTTGCCAGAGTCCTTATGTATGAAGATGCTGTAATGTTGGGAAAGATGTGTGTGTGTGTGGGGGGGGGTGGGGAGGGGTGGGTGGGGGGTGGTATGTTTATATGCAAGTTTATGCAGTTTATGCAGTGTATCAGCTATTTTCCCTTTCAAGGAATAGAGAAAGAAGGAATAAGGGTAAAAAATAGGTAGTGTTTGTTGCTGCATTGAATCTTTTTATTTTATTTATGAGATCCCTCTATTTTCTGCATCTCTCTCTTCCGTGCTGTTTTCTCCGGGCTCATCCTTCTGTTTACCTTAATCTCTGTATCCTGCCCAGGGATTACAGGTTGATGATCAGTAGAGCTCAGCGTTTGGCTGGTGCCAGTGAATGACGAGGCATAACACATTTTGCGGGATCTCTAACTGCCCTGTCAGGACGCTGGGATGTGTATTGCTGTCACGCTCCAAACATGCGGAGGAACCGCTTGCAATGTCTGATGCACAGCAGTGATGTTGTTGTTGCTAATGCGGATGGAATGGTAGACCACTGGACTGCGCGATCAGACATTTTGCTGGGAATTTCTCAGGTTCCATTCATAGCTTTTCCATGTAAGCCGTAGACAATATCAGTTGGCTCTTCGTGGAAATATACCACAGTTGTGTTCACGCTGCCGTCACTGAGTACACCTAGCTACAGTAAGCAAGTCTCTGTGTGTGAAACCACATTGACAGCATACACAGTGAAACACACAGACACACACAATTATGAGCTAAACCGTTTGCTTGTCTGCTAACTCTGTCCTTCCTCCCCCTCTCTGTGTGTCTCAGCTGAGGATGACGGCGTGTGGGAGAGCGGCCTGTCGTACGAGTGCCGCACGCTCCTGTTCAAAGCCATCCACAACCTGCTGGAGCGCTGCCTGATGAACCGCAGCTTCGTGCGCCTCGGCAAGTGGTTCGTCAAGCCCTACGAGAAGGACGAGAAGCCCATCAACAAGAGGTGAGCCCACGACCAACGTCATTCAGCTCTCCTCTCCCTTTCTTTTCTACCTTCTATCTGTCGTCTTTTTCCTTCAGTTCTTTTTTTCTTTCTCTTTTTTTTCTCTTCTCTTTCGTCCTTGTTTCGTTTGCTCAGTCTCTCTCTCTCTTCCTCTATTTCTCTTTCTCTCTGTCAGCCGCTCCCCAAACCCCCACCTGTTTGCTGTTTACTTCCATCTCCGATGTGATTGGGCGCTTGAGAGGGACATGCCAGGGGGATATGTTCTTTTGTTGCTCACGTCCTTCAGTTCCAGTATTTACTGTCCTGATTGAACCAATTAAAAAACCTGATCCCAGGCCAAAGATTGTCATTGAAAGGAGGATTGCCGTCCCATTTCTCAAGATTTTTCTCTCGGAAGACATCTCTCCATGCGTCACACAGCAAATGGCATGTCTTTTCCCCCTTTGCTCGAGTCTTCAGGTAGCCAGTGGTCAGAGTGCTTCTTAATGCTTCAGATATGTTGAGAGGCCGTGTCCATGCTGCTGTATTTTCTCCCCGGGACTAAAGCAGTCAAACATCAGGATGACACGAGAGGGCCATAGCTGAAGGGGGGGGGGAGTGACACAGACGGTTATGACGTGTGTGTGTGTGTGTGTGTGTGTGTGTGTGTGTGTGTGTTTGTGTGCGCTTTCATTCAGCCTGTGGATCGCAGGCACAGCGACAGCATGTCCTGTGCCTGGCAAATTGGCTTGTTCACAATTGTAGATGGGGGTGGGGGTCAAAAGCCCAAACTGAAATCGATGGGGTGCTGGGATGTGTTCGGTTAGGTAGGTTAGGCTTTCTCACATTTCTTTGTTTGTTTGCATACTATTTCTTTCTCACAAGAGCGAGTGAAATGGGGATGGGTCTGTCTCCTCTGGGAAAAAAGGGCCAGAACAGACTGCTTGGACATCTGGGCTATTTTACCTGTCAGTTTCATCCTGAGCTCATCACCTGGGCCTGATCAATTCAATCATCTCAACCGTGGGAAGCCCTTGGTTATTTTGCTCTTTTTAGTCAGTCAGTCAGTCAGTAGTTCAAATGGGTGGCTGAAGTTATTGTGTGTGAATTGGGAAACCAACCTCCCAAAAATATCTGTTCCTTTCCACTGTATAGGAGTGAAGTTTATTAATGAGGAGTTGAAAGTGCAGTCTGCCATTCTAATCTGATAAACCTCAGCGAATTGCCCCTCCCTGCCCTCAAGCCGTCCACTCTGTGTGCGCACTGAAACTAACTCTGGTGTTTATACACAGTCTGGCACTCTGGCTACTTGTGGATGCACATAGGCTGTCTGTGTGTGAGTGTTTGCACCCACTGCACCTCAACTTCTCACGGTGTAAAGCGGACCCATTTCGGCCCTGTGGCCTGTAGCTCCTGTTAATGGCATAATGACAGCCTCTTCTGATTCTTTGACCAAGGCCACAGGAACAATGCAGTTTCCTCTGGAATTTGTGCAGCATTCACATAACTGTCACTACTTCAAGTTATAAATAACATCTCGCTCTCTCTGTCTCCCTCTCTGTCTCTGACCTGGCTATCGCATGTGCTCGATTATCGTCTTTCCATCCTGATCGTCTGGCGACACTGAGAGATGTCAGGAAGGGACGGGAGGGAATGTGAAAGGGGAGATTGTTTGGCACTCCGGCGTTCAGAGCCGGCTCGTGCGCCTCACCCATTAGCCTAAGTCGTCCTTTTGTTTTGTTTTTTTCTGTCTGGTCCCTCCAGTGGTGCACTCAAAGTCTCTGAGCCCCGTGTGTGTGTGTGTGTGTGTGTGTGTGTGTTTCCACCACAGAGTCCTTTTAGTTTTGTCTCAGTGGGGCCTCACTAGGTTCTGCGTGTGTTTCACCCCCCCAGAGACCTCCCACCACAAGGGCGGCGATATCACATCATTAGACACACTTTGCATCATCATCCCCCCCCCCCCCAAAAAAAACATGGCTAAGACTGGCGCTCTCTCCCCCCCTCTCATTAATTTGAGGGTCCCGTCATGGTTGGGCGATGATGTTTACTAGGGCAGACGGCAACAGGAGTACATTCTTGGAGTGTTTTGTAGGATTACGTCCATAAACCTGTTAGAGCGGTGGCCGTGTTGTTCCTGGATGTGCTTAATGTGACACTGACCTGCTTATGCCCTCTGCCTCGGTAGAAGCAGGCAGGTGGGGCTGTAGGGTAAACCTGCATGCCCGTAGGAATCACAGAGGAGGCTTTACAAATCCCCCCCTCCTCAGCTGGCCGGCTTGTTTTTGACTTTTGTTGTGATTTAATTATTGATGATATTAATAGCTAAATAATAGTTAATTAATAATCTATCATTTTTAAAATAGATTCCTCTTCTGCTGTCCTGAGTTGTAATACAGATTGAACCACACTTCTTTTCTCTTCCCCCCCCCCCCCCCCCCCCCTCCTCCATCTCTCTCGTGCTGTGGGTGTGGCAGTGTTGACACAGGGCCTAACATGGAAAGCGTTGTGGCCTCACCTGCCCTATGCTAATTCAGCAGAGACAGTGCTCACTGTGGCACACAGGTCATTTCAGTGGACTCCGTGTCCAGCCTGCGGTGGCTGACCGAGTGACAGCCAGCCAAGCAGGGTGTAAACACTGCTGCTGGGGGACTGGGGTGTTGGAACACACTATTGTCTGTTGTTGTTGTGGTTGTTGTTGCAGCTGCTGCTGCTTCATGACCGATTCGGAATGAAATAGTTGTGTGTTGGATACTGCCTTACAATTGTTTTTTAATGGGGTAATTTAAAACTTCAAAATTACACACTGGTTTACACATATTACTTTGCAACCCCCCCCCCCCCCCCTTCTCTCCCTCACAAACACACACACTCCCTCTCCTTCCTCTGTCCCTGTCTCCTTGTATTATCATGCAGGACACACACACACACACACAAAACACACTTCCAAATTCACCACACAGCAGCACTAATGTGAGGGCCACTTGCTCCTCATCAGCTCTTGATGGCAGTCTTCCCATCTAAGCACATCACTGCAGGTTACCTCCTGAAAGGCCCAGTTCAAGGACTCTTGTTTTCATTGAAGTTGGCTGCTTTTTCATCGGGAGATCATTAAATCTCAACTGCGGACTTGAATTCTTCTCTCAATGTGTAGAGCGGAGTGAGGCAGATACATAAAAGCTGTAGCTAGTAAATATGGGATCATGTCCTTACGGACCTGTTCTTCCTTTTGTATTGATTAGTAGTGGTGTCCTGATTTACGTTAATGTGGTCTGTTGATGTTTTCTGGGGTGTGGTGTGATTTTGTTTGGGTTGTGTTTGCATTGGACTGCCAGTGTGTGTGTGTGTGTGTGTGTGTGTGTGTGTGAGTGACTGAAATGACCAAGGTTTGTCAGCAAACTTCAGTCAGGCCAGCATGGAAGATTGTTCTAGAGTCCAGAGCAGTGTTCTACAGCTTTAGTCAAGCAGGAGAGCAAAACCTGTAATTGCCCTGTTTTAATTGGTCCGTTGATGTTGTTGAGAACAACTGAAGGAGAAGTCTCCGAGATGGGCCTGTTTGTATTTAATGTAGGCTATTTACTTTATATCATTGGTCATTGACATGTTTTGCAGCCTTATATTTTCAAACAGGGAAGGAAACCCTCTATTTGCTTTCATTTTGATCACAGTGTTTGAAAGTGCTTGTGACATCTCACATGTGGCTTTGACTTACAACTGAACATTTGGCCCATGGTACAAAGATTTTTGGTCCATATTGCACAGCCCTACTGGCCCTTACACACAAAAACACACACACACACACTTGGCTCTCTCAGGCAAAGGCAGGCACTGTATGTTCTGTAGACAACCAGGCCAAAACACATTCATTTCATATGCACTCACAAATAACCATCTAGAGACTTACACAGACATAAAGTGACACACACACACGCACACACACAAACACACACATTGTGCGTACACCAGTAGACACGGCAGTCTCTTTAGCAACGGGAATTGCTTGGAGACGGGCGTGCCATGTGACCAGCGCTGGCTGTGTATCGTGTTTCTGGAGGGCTCCAGGAGGGAAGATAGATTGGCCTTTAATATGGCTCCTCGGAGAGGAGAGGAGCGGATTAGAGCTCCACTTCACTGCCTTCATAAGAGACGCTCCCCCGGCGGCTACCTCCACTCCACTCCGCTCGCACACACACTCGGACCCCTGCACGAGCTGGAAAAGGTTAGCCTTGGTGCATGGAGGAAAAAAAAGGACCAGGTTCCAATGGAGTCTCACCCCCCCACCCCATCCATGTTTATAAGGCATCCAAGGAATTGTGCAACTTGCTCACTCCTCTGCCTCCCAACTGCTTCCTCCCAATGTGCCATGACTCCGGTCACAATTTGGCAGACGTGTCCGTCTCAAGTTACAGCTGACCTCTGTCACCCCCACCCCCCAGGGGCCTTTAAGCCCCTCCCCTACACTGACTGAGTCCCTCCCACACATACCAAATAAGCCACTCCGAACAACAACTCTTTAGAGTGACAGCGTGCCTCATTCTAAATCCTTATTCGTTGGTGTATCTTTGCTCATGTCAAGCATTTCTGTCCGTTAATGTCTGTGCTATGGCTGTGCAGATCTGTATTTGTGGAAGAGATTGAAGTTAGGGCAGTGCTTTTGATAGTGCCGAGTTATAGTTGGTGGCTTAGTTTTTCTGAGTGCTTAGTTGACTCATGTCATCTCCGTTAGTCATTCAGAGTTTGACAGTTAATTATAAAGCAGTCATCATTTAGATTTATCAATTGTTCAACCAGGTATTATTTGAATAAAACATTATCCAGGGTGCACCCTGCTCCTGCATCATGCTGTACTGTCATCAACAGTCTGAGCTGGTTTTACCCGCTATAGGTAGAGATGTGGGCTACACACTAGCATGGATGGACACACACACACACACACACACACACACACACACACACACACACACACACACACACCGTGCACCCAGCAGGTGGCACATGTTTTGTTCCTGTAAATCACCGGAATGTTCTTTATTGTGATTTTTACCTTTCATGTCCCGCTGGGCGGAAATCAAATGCAGATGACCAGTTTCTGGCCCACTTACCGTGCCGACCAAGCACTGTTCGAGAAGAAAAAAATCTAAATGAACAATTTGATGTGTCAGACGAGCCCTTTTTTTTATGGTGGCTCGGTGGGCGTCAAAAACCACCCAGGTTAAATCCCACTCTTGAATAAACCAAAAATATAGTGGGGAAGCACCACTGGGCAGTCGTAAGAAAAAGACAAAGTGTTTTAAAAACATTATAACCACAGCTGCCATCACTTTTCTGACATGAAAGGGGTTTGATACGGTCCTTGAAAATTAATTCTTTCTCCACATTCTGTGTGTAAAAGGGTTATTCACTTCCGTTACTAATGAAAACACAAGCAACCACTGCTGATTATTGGAGGTGATGAACAGAAACAAAGGAATGGGGACTGAGACAGAATCAGGATGAAGATGAGGCCTTTGAATTGGCTTCCTCCAGATTGAACATGCTCTATAGCGCAGCCCTTTTCTCTGGGCTCTCTGCACTACACATCCCATAGTTCCCCTGGGAGCCTTTGGAAGTCTTCATTCGCTGATTGCGAGCGGGGGCAGCGCCTGGTACTCTGAGTGCCTTTTGTGTTTCTAATGCTCTTCGCTGACGGCCGGGGCCTTGCAGCACGTCTGTCTGTTTGTCTGTCTGCGGTGGCCAAGCTCCGCCGAAAGGCAGAACAGCAGTCTGACGGCTCCGACGAATATAACCACTCGCACTTTTCTGTTGTGGCTGAGCGGTGGGGGTGCTTTTAGTAATATGCCATAAGAAGTGACTGTGACGACTTCATTACAAACCTCAGTCTCGATGCAGCACTGAGCTCTTGCGTGTAGACTGTGCGTATGAGGTGGTGTTTTGGTGTGCGACTTAAGTGTAATTTTGAGGCTTTCCTGTGTAGTATGACTAGATCATACGGATATGCGGGGGTTGAGGAACCAGGGGTTTTCTGTTTTTGTGAAGAGTACGTTATTTGCGAGTACATGATGACATTCGTGTTTTGAAGTTCAGTTCTCTGTTAGGTATAGAATTTGTGTGTGCCTTAGGGGTTGTACAGAGTACTTAAGAACTGAGTTAACGGCTTGAGTACTCCAATGGTCGAGTTCCTACATTAACACTGAGTACCTGTATATCATGTGATGCTGGATCTTGCGCACACACACTTTTCCAGTTTCAAGTTAGAGCCTGATGGGACTGTTCTCTTCTGTTCCTGTTCTAATTGGTTGTTGCATGGTTATTCTTGTGTGAGCATAGAAATGCTCATATGGGGGACTGATATAACCGAAAATAGCTATTCTACTGTTATTTTGTATCTTCTCATATCCCTGGATGTGTACTCTGCCTGTCTCACTGAGACCTGAACCGTTAGCATCTGAACCCCTTTCTCTCTAACGTCGCTAAACAAATTAATATGGTAACAAAAATAGATGCTGGCAAATATGACTCATTTCAGTTTTTTAATCGGTTCAGCTTTCTAATGATGACTGGGTTTCACAGAATTAACAACAAAAAACAACTGTCGCTCTATAGACCCTTTTATGACCTACGTCATAAACGTTAAGCGCACACATTCTGGAGGCAAAAAAGCGGCAACTTTAACCATAGTTAGTGACAGTGCAAGAGGATTTTGGAGAGATAAAGCTAAGGATTTCTTCGTCTCGGTTTCTTCGCTAAAAAAATGCCATCTTGTTGTGTTGTGGGATGCCAAAACAGGTGAACTAAAAAGAAAAAGGTCTCAATTTCTACCGCATTCCTTCGGGGAAAAGACTGTTTAATGCAAACAGGCGTAGATTGTGGCTTCAAGCTATAAAACGAGTGGACTGGACTGAAGACATCATTAAAAATGCACGCATATGTGGGTCACATTTGATATCCGGCAAGTGAATTTTGTTTATGTTAGCTGACTTGAAATTGTGTTAGTTAAATCTGAGATAACTTAGTTGGCCAAAACAGCTCCCTAGAAAGCTAATGTTATCCATATCTAACTTATATTAGCCTTGCAATTTTAGGTTAACTTAACGTTAACGATATCTAACCATTAACGTTAGCTAACCGTTAATGTTAGCAAGTTCATAGTACATTCATCTATTCATTTCATACAATGATACAATGCATACAATGATCGCAATGTAGAAAAGTTTACTGAAATACTGAAGATCACCTACTGATTGTGCTTATGAAACTTAGATTGGGTCTCACTAACACTGACATAGCATTTAGGTTTAAAGTATCGAACAGCACAATATCATGCATTTTGAGAACCTGGTTACCTATGGCTAAAGTGTTGAAACCACTTATAAAGTGGCCAAGACAGACTGCTGTTTTAAAGAACATGCCCAAAAGTGGCTTCTCACCCCTCATTCGCTAACATTACAGTTGTGTCTCCTGGTTGCAATTGTTAGGTAGTTCCTACACGTAAACCTTGACGATGAAACGTTTATGATAAGGTCGACTTACTCTGCCATGCATGTGCAATTTAACGTGAAGCGGTAGCGTTGGTGGGTTTGTTGATAAAAACACATGGTTTATACATTATTGTCTTTGTTCCTTGTCATTGGCTTGGTAGCACCTTAGATTTTAGGACGCAGAAATCATCATTGAGGTCGCAGTACTTAATATCCTGGAGTGGACATGCCCGCAGACAACGTTATAGGCATCGAGTGACTTGAATGATCGTAATGTATCTTTTGAGTAAACACTGGGTTTTTCTATTAAGTATGTATAAATATCTGTCCATTTTGATGGGTCAACTATCCAATCCGTGATCGAATATGGATCGGGAAGTTGGATTCCATAACTTAATGTCAATTTATTAACGTAACTTCCGAGATCATTAGGATAAAGCGAACGCAGGTATGAACTTAAGCCATTTCTTTTGCCCCCAGAATGCGTGCGCAACCTAGAACGCTGAGCATTGTTTACCAACGGCGAAAGGGTCTATGTAAACACAATAAGAACACTTGGAAAAAAACTATTTGTTGTCTGAACTTTGTATCTTGTGCTTTAGAATATTGGTAATGGTAACCATAACGTAAAAATATCGTCTGTATCATCCTTTTTTCACCATTGTGTAAGTTAAGACCAAATGTTATATTGATATCTTATCATTAATTCTATTCTTTGCTCTATTTGCTGAGACCAACCCCATCATTGATGCAAGACACCTCTAACACAAACTCCACCCCTGAGATCTTGAGCCCTTCATTTGTAAAAATCGTGTGTGTGTTGCCTGAATGGGCTGTTCTCTGTGTGTGTGTGTGTGTGTGTGTGTGTGTGTGTGTGTGTGTGTGTTGCCTGAATGGGCTGTTCTCTGTGTGTGTGTGACGGTATGTTCTAGAGACTCCCCTGACCGGAGATATGGGCAGGTTGGGCAGTGGGCAGCAGGCCCATCGTGTGGAGAGGGGAAATGACATCACTCACCAAACATCCCCACTGCTCGTGACCGCATGATAAGCGTGGGATATTCTCTCTCTCTCTCTCTCTCTCTCTCTCTCTCTCTCTCTCTGTCTCTCTGAATAGAGTGATGTTTGGCAGCGGTGGGTGGGGGAGGGAAGTTGGCAGGGAGCACCAGCAGCTCGTTTTGGCAGAGTGGCTTCCTGATTCTCTTATTAGCAAGCAGGCACTAGGCTATACATGGGGATTCCTCTCTGGGTCAGATGAGACGACCCGGCCTGTTTTTGTTGTGTGTTTTGGTTGTCTTTGGTGTTTCATTTGGCGCGCGTGCGTGCGTGTGTCTTGTCTGTCACACAGGGGAAAACACAGCTCGCCCCGCCCTCAGCTGTCTGCTTGTTGTCAGGAAGTCTGTGGTGACCTACCACACAGGAAGCCCTGGTGAACTGCCTTACTGCCACTCGGCAACTGAGGAATTTGTTGTGCATTCTTTGGTCCCCCCCCTCTCTCATCTTCCTCCCTTAGATTAGTCTATTTTGGATGATGCGTCATTTTTCAGAGAGCGTGCGTGTGGATGTGAGTGATCCTTTGCCAATCGTTGATTGGCCATCTCTAGTGTGCCGAGTCTTGAGTACTTGTTTGCCGAACCTGGCCCAACTGCTTACGTCCATCAGCGCTGTAGATCTCTGCGTGTGTGAGAGTGAAATGAATGCGTCTCCCCCACACCCTGCCTTTTGTTAATGTGATCTGAATTTGGATTTCAGATTGGGGCGGATATGGAGATTAGTCAGATGATTTAGTGACTGGGCTGGGTGGAGGTGGGTGGTCTTGGAGCGGGTGGGGGTGTTATGGTTGTTTTTGAGAACATGTTTGTTCTTCAAGCCCTGTGCTGACTGTGGATGTGCACGTGGATGCTGTGTTTGTGTGCTTGCTTCTGTTTGCCGTGTGTGTATGCATGCTGTGTGTGTATGCTGTGGGCCCAGTTACAGCAGCAGCATGCCTGATGGCGCGCGTTGTGACTGAAAGTGATTGTGCTGCAGTTTTCAGCAGGCATGCTGGCCTCACTGGAAAGCCTGTGTGTTTGTCACAGATGCAGCAGCCTGTGTGTTTGTCACAGATGCAGCACACCCCGTCACCATTTCGTGTTTTCAGCATGACTGCATCCAGGGATCGCAGGTCAACAGTAGAAAGAAAAAAAGGAGGATATAAAATTAAAGTAAATGATTTTTTTTTTTTTAAACATCTGATAGGACTTCGCTGTAGTAGGCCAGTCCAGAAACCTCTTGTGATCATCTATCCCCCCCCCCTCTCTCTCTCTCTCTTGCTCTCTCCCTCAGCCTTAATCTTTTGCCTGCAGAAGATAAAACAACACAGCAATGTTTGTAGAGCTGGTTAACTGTGCCGAAAATACAGAGATAAGTCAGTCTAGCGCTCTCTCACACACACATGCCCACACTTTGCACTGTGAGCTTGGGACTGTACTCCAACGTCCACTTTCAAACCACTCAAGTCCTTACTTCAGACGCCTAAGGCCTGACTGTGTGGCAGACCCTCTGTGTCTCACTTAAATGGTTCCTCCCAGGAAACGCGACCTGAGGTTCCACCCTTAATTGGTTCCTCATGAAGCCAAACCAACATCTTAACAACGTCTCGTTAAAAGGATTGATGTTTGTGTGATTGGCCCCAGGCTCATCTTCCTCTGGGCCCTTCTGGCCTCCGTCTCTCTCTCCACCCGGGGCCTCTGGGGCCTCTTTTCTCTCCCCTCATCAGTGCTGCCAAACTCAAAGCTGGCGCACTTTTGTAGTTCCTAGTTGTGTCGGACTGTAAGTTTCCCTCTGGTGCTGTGCTGTGCGCTCTTATGCATTCAGATGAAGACTGAGCTGGAGAGAGGATGCTCTTTGTTTTGCCAAGGTCTTGGAGGAAGCACCTCTCTTTGATCCACTCCAGAATTGACAAAGCCCAATTTTCTGTGTGCATGTGAGAACGCTGTCAGGAGAAAAGGAGTAATGTGCATACAATAGCCTTTCCTGCGTCTTGGCTTTCTTTTCTTTTTCGTTTCTTGTGCTCTCTTTCTTGTTTGCATTTATTTTTTCTTGTCAGGAAGACCGTGATTTTGCTCTATGTTTCTTGCTTACTGGCTGTTCTCATAAACCACCTCTCAGTACCTCAGCATTAACTTTATGATGTGTTAAAGCATTCAGTTTACCTAAGCATGTCAATAGTCGATTCACACCACCACATTTATATTACTGGCATTTCTTTAGCACTAGCTTTGTGGTGTGTGTGTGTCTGTGTGTGCGCGTGTGTGTGTGTGTGTGTGTGTGTGTGTTTGTGTGTGTGTGCCATATGTCTGTAAAGACAGCAGGGAGCTGATGGGTATGTGTGAAAGACCACATAAGGTGCTAGTGCCCAGATGTCCCTCAGCTCTGGGCCGTGGGCAGTATCGGAGGGCGCTGTTTACATTACTCCTGTCCTCTTCCACTCACGCTGCTGTCGTAACAACTTGTGGAATTTCACGCTTGCTTCCTTTACGTCATTCTTTCTGTGTGTGCGATCTAGAGGTGAAATCGATTCAGTGACGTGTCCTGATTTTATTATCGATATTATATCAATACAGTTTTTATTTATTTTTAAAGCGATATTCATTTATTGATTTTTGATACATTTGTCTACTCTCTGATAACATCGCTTGTGAAGTCCATTAGATGGGAGACGACCTCCTCCTTCTGTTGCATCACAGCGTATATGAAATGTAAAATATATGGGAGAAATATATCACAATGTATCGCAGAATTGAGTTGCAATACTTGCTGTATTGTTAAATGTAAAGAATGAATATATTGTATTGTGTATCATGATGCAATACTATCATATCTTTGGCAATTCCCACACCTCGTATGCACGTAGGCAGGAACACGGGCTGTTTTTCAACAATGTGTTTCTGATCTGGGCCTGCATTGATTGGCGTTTTTGGTGTTTGTTTAAAAAAAACGAAATAAATCTCTCTTTCCCTCCACAGTGAGCACCTCTCGTGCGCCTTCAGCTTCTTCCTGCATGGGGACAGCAACGTGTGCACCAGCGTGGAAATCAACCAGCACCAGCCCGTCTACCACGTTAGCGAGGAGCACCTCACCCTGGCCCAGCAGGCCAGCACCCCCTTCCAAGGTACCGGTGGTTCTCTCTACTCCCCGCCTCCCTTGCGTTCTCTCTTCACGCCATCCTGTCGCAGAGCTCTTGTTTGTGTAAACCGCTAACCAGAGGTCACCAACAGTTGTCCCTGCATCATGAAGAAATCCCACTCACCTGCAAAACTACTGGACGTCAAATTAAATTTCTAAACAAATATTTTTAAATCAAAAATAATCCCTGGTATGCCATTTAAAAAGTGTATATTGGAAAATATATGCATATTCTGCTAATATACGCAGTCAAAAAACAGTGAGTCGAATTAGTCAGAGTGTGTGTCTAGATTGCTGCCTGGCGCAGTTCATTTGGCTCTGGTTTTGACATCAGTCACCAGGAGGCCTGGATTAGCGTTTCAGAGACTGTTTACAAATTTCATAATCGCAAGTTTGCATATGTCTGACATGGGTGACAGTGCTAAGTATGCCATGTTTAAAGGAATAATACAGATTTTTATTTGGGAACCTAATCGCCATCTGCCTCCTGGCAAACAAATGGTAGATTAGCCCAGACAATAATTTCAGCTTGTCCTCACTTGGAAGTGAACAGAAAACTAGTTTACACCAAACCCATTTATAATGGAAGGCAATTAGTAAGACTGCAGTGCCAAAAATGAACGTTTTAAAATGTTGAAGTGCTTTTGTAGCGCAGAGTCTGTAAAGCCCTGAATTGTTTATTCAGAAGTATGCGTTAATTAAGCTCCAAACCATGTAATTTCTTCCGTCTAAACTGTGGCTATTTTTTCCCCATAGGGAATCATTTCTGGTCACCCGTTACCAATGAAATAGAGTTGGTAAAAGTTTTCTAAACAACACGGAATCAGACAGAAATAACAAACCATAGTATGAGCCAGAATGAATATATAAAATCGCTTGAAATGAAACTTCGATATAAATTAGGCTTTGGAACAATGTTCATCCATTCATTTGAATATTTAGACTGTTTTCAAATGTTCAGTCGTAGCCTCATATTTGAAGTTCTATCTCGCCATACTTCCGGCTTGTTCATTAACCTCTGTTACAAGGCTTTTTTTAATGTAATGTTTTAAGGTGTTTTGTAAATGTGTTAATTAAATTAAATCATTTCCATGGCCAACAAAATAATTCTTGCTGGTGTGCTCGGGAAGGTGTGCTTATAAGTGTCTTAATATCCTGTCTCTGAAAGTGTGGGAACCACAGCCATCTTTCCTCTGGCGGTCGTGTTGTTTCTGGTCTTTCAACACTATGGTATGTCGGATTGAAGATGCCACCCCACTAGGGATGCATACCTAAACCCACGTTCAGGTTCAGGTCCGATTTCAAATCCAGAGGTTTAGGTCCAGGTCCGGACCTAATAAGTTCAAACTTACTTTGCAAAAATATGAGCATATTTGCCTTTGGAGTCAAAAATGTATTTTGTTTGTATTGTATTATTTATTTCAATTTCACCATTTCCGATCTGTTTATACCTATCTTTTCTATCTGTTTAGTTAATCTTTTTACTTGAACACACTGAGTACGAGAAAATGTGCACTGCCCCTTTAAGAGACTAGGATACGTTTTGCTGTGATCTCCGTTTATTTGTCAGTCTGAGGTTTCTGATTTGCTGTTGACCTTCTCTCCTCTTTACACACAATTGTTGTGTTGCATTTGCTGCATGTCGCGATGTTTGAATCTTTGTGCAAAATACAGCCGCACTTTTGACCGTTTACCTTTCGGTATTTTCTCTGTTAAAAGGTTTATGGCTAGCTCTGTTTGTTCTTGTTCTGTGAAATGCTGCCTGCTCTTCATTGTCATAAGACTGTTGCTATGAAAACACCAATGAGCGACACAGGACAAAGTTGATATTGGTAGCTAGGGCAGTTGTAAATGTGCCCCACGAAATCTGCCTGGCAAAAAAATACATAATAATTCATACAGATCATACTTGCACCACTAACGTTACTGCTAGTTAGCTATCGCTAGTTTTCTACTGTTTTGGAAGCAGCCCCTGTGTTTCATGTTGCAGCCTGAAATAATTCCTGTTTATAAGACAACATTTTACATACGTTTTCAAGATTTAGCTGCATGATTTGTTGCTGTTATTTATTTAAATCGGCTCAGGCACCGAAATCTGTGTGACATTTCGGTCCGGGTGCGTAACGGTATAGGAATGTCTTTTTCCACCGCGAATTTCACGATCTATGGAAGGTTTAAGATGGTCTAGGACGAAAAGGATATAGTATGTGAGTGCTAGATTTTTTCGGGTCCAGTACCGAATCACTGGGGTTTCGGTTTTTCTGGACCTGAACCTAAACGTTTTTACAAGTCCAGAACCGGTCCGGCGTACCGGTACGCATCCCTACACCCCACCCATGTATGCTTCGTCACCTCCGGTGTGAGGAGAAGGATGTTTTTGGAGCAGTATTCCTGACCTAGAGCCAGAGTGTGAATACAATAAAAGTCTTTGCAGATGTAAGTCATTGTGAGTTTAAAACCTGAGTTGTAAGGAAGTACAGCAGGTCTAAGCGCTTTGAAACATGGGTGTGGTTGGGTTCACTTTGTAGGTGTGTTTTGAAGGCTCCACAGAGGGTGATGTCCTATGTAGGTTGGCACGCCTTTAATGTAAACAGTTACTGTGCTGTTGACCTAAATTCCATTCAACAGTCAAGTCTTGGACCAAGTTGGCTTGCTTATTTGGACAGTGCTGATAAATCAATCAATCAATCAGATGATGAACACTTTAATAACAACAAATTAAGAACTCCCTCTTATTCACCTGGGAACTCGCTTGCCTAAATAATTTGTAGTAATCGCAAAATTGCTGCATTGCATTAAAATGGACATAAGTAGCCCATGTAGAGCAATATATTTGTTCCACTGCACCTTTAATAAGGATGTGTGAGATGTCAGCAGCTATATAAAAAAAAAAAAAGTAAAGGAGTTCTCAATTCTGACAACCTGGGGCAAACCTACTGAGCCCCGAGTGAAAACACAAACTCTTTAGAGGTGTCGGTTGGCAGGCCAGAGTTGGCCCCGGCGGCTGAGGTGCCTGGAGCTTCAACATCCAGAAGCTAAAAAGCTAAAGAATAAATGTTGCTGAACTCATGGAGCAGCTGTGTAAATGAAAAGACCTGCAGGGCATAGAGGCATACCCTCTGAATTCCATCACTGTTTTGGAAAGAGAGAGCTGTTACAGCACATTTCCTTGCAGTATGTACATATCAGGACACTACTATACAAATCCTTCTATTTCCATCTTTACAAGCAAACAAGCAAAGCTTGCTGACTTGGACCTTCTTACTCACATGATATGATATAGCTAATTTAGGGGTTTGCGTTTAATCAAGGTGGCACTTTGCTAAAATAGCTGCATTTGTGTTTTTAATTTAAAATGTATTTGTCAGCCATCATTTGTGTAATGAAATCTGAAAGCAACACCTGCATCTTGAAGTGGAGAGGACGGTCTGTTACTCCGAGTAGCCCAGAGCTTCCCTAATGCATCAGCAGTAAGCCTTGGGTTTCAAAGAGAAGGTTTTTTCAGGCTGAGGGCTTTCAGAAAAAGCCACTGCTTTTCACTTAACCCATCCTGATAATAAGTATGATGAGAACGAGGAGGAGGGGGGTGAGGGGGTTCATGATTTCCGTCTTTTCCTCGCTCCCTTCCACCCTCCCCTCCCCCACTCCACCCTCGGCTAATTTCCTTTCCTCCATCTCACATAGTTATTTTTTTTTTCTCCATCTCTCCTTATTCTCTTCCCTCTCCTTTCTGCCTTCTTCTTCTTCTTCCTCCTCCTCCTCCTCCTCTCACATCCACTCCCCACCCCGTTAATGGTATTCGGAGGTGTTGTTAGTGGCGGTCTGAAAGGTGTGTGTAATTAGTAGGACTGAAAAGCAGCATGGCAGCCAGTTTGTAAGAGCAGCACCTCAACAACAAAGCTGGGCAGAACAAAGAAGGAAGATCAGGTAGAGTCTGCCCAGCCACAGCCCGCGAGTGAACGAGCACGGCGTGCACTATGTGTTCATTACACAGGGCACACTCCCTCAAGCCCCCCCTATTACTTCCAGTCCACTATCACCATCTTTAGTAGTCTCTTTCTTACACACACATTCACACACTGGGTGCTGGGTTTCCATCCAACTCGTCCGCATATTTTAAGCGTATGTGCGAAAATTCGGCTAAAGAAAATGTGAGTCTATGCGTGTTTCCATCAGCTGTGTCAGGCAAATTGAAAACAAACACTTTCCTAATCCAGAGAGGAGTTGTGAACAGCTGTGGGTTCAAAACGTATGGTTCTCAGGGCAATTTGACCAGAAACACCTTATGAACTCGTTCGTTGCCAGTTGGCACCTTAGTCACATTATATCTATTGCCAATCGGGAGTAAATCCACCCCCCTTCAAGCAAATATATTTCTCATTCGACTTAGAAGATTTTGAGCAAATTTAAAGTGTTTCCACTCAGATTTTCCTTTTCGAATGGTCAAAATTAGCATTACAAAGTTGGATGAGAAACCAAGCTACAGGCACTCATGTCATTCTCAGTCTCTTTCTTTGTCTCCCACTGTCCCTTTCAGTAGACGAACGTGTGCTCACTCCTTATCTTTCCCCGCCTTTTATCGGGTCTTTTAAGGCGATTGGACACCCTGATCTTTCACTCCACTGCAGGGATATCAATGCAAGTGAGCATTCTCTGGCCGTTTTCAAGCGGCGACTGGCAAAAGGCCACATCCAGTTGCAATCGGCTAAGGTTAATGAGTCCTGGCCCCTCTAAGCGAACTGGTCTCACTGCGGCAGCCATTAATACATTCTTCTCTGCTTAGCCTTCGCCGTCTTCATGAACCTGCTCTTTTCCCCTCAGTCCTGCTCTCACTTCCTGCCCCTTCTGCATCTTAATTAATGGAAGACACTGAGTGAGATAACTCAGTGGTCAGGTTTGTTTCTTAATCTTGTAGTGCATCAAGAATGAATGTAAAAGGCCTGAATGCTATTGGGTTAAATGCTAAACCCACAGCACCTGGTGTAAATCATGTTGTATTGTATTGTATTGTGTATTGGGAAAACATGGAAATAATCAGATGATGTCTTTCTGGGCTTTGTGGATCTGGGTGTGCATCAAACATTAGCTGTTGGAGAGCATGAAATTGATTGTCCCCCCCGTGCACAAAGGTGCATGGTTCCCCCCGTCTTCAGTTAGACACTAGTCCGCGTAAAGACTCGCGCCTGGTTTCCCTGGCGGTGTTTACGAGTCCCCTCTCTCTCTCTTACTCTGACAGGCCCAGTTTAGTGCTCAGCAAAGCGACAGACCGTTTCCAGGATATGACCTCATAAAGGGGCGCAGTATGAATGTAATAGACTCGCAGCTCATTTAACTGATCTTAGCATATTTGACATGTCTTCAGGGGGCTGGGGTTAAGGAGATGAAGATGGAGAGAAAGGGAAAATGAGAGAGAGGGGAGGGGAAGAGATAGAGATGAAAAGAGGGAGACATTACCATGTTTATCCCAGATACATCAGATTTCTGGCAGGCTTGCTTTTATTTTTTAATGCCTAAATGAGAGCAAACCCCCCCCCCCGCCCCGCTAGAAAATGACTTCTGAAATGTAATAAAGGCAGGCAGGAGGAGCAGACGCCTGGCCTGTGGAGGAACCCGTGTTCCGCCGAAATGCAAATGATGACCTTACATCTGTCACACTTGCACAAGGGCCACGCTTGTTTACTGTCAATAGTGTGAATTTTCTCAGCCGGGCCCAAGCCGGCCCTTACTAATAAGACGCGCGCAGCACTGCTGGGAGTGGCCGAGGGAGACTCAGGGATTCGGCACACGGTGTCTTGTGTAATCACCAGCGCGTCAAATATTCAAATGCTCCTTCGGTGCCTCCATTAGTTCTGGGCCAAACTGCTCCTACCCGCCAACCCCCCTGCTTCGTCCTCCCTCCTTCACACACACACACACACACACAAAACACTGTCACACAGACACACTCACACACACACACTCCCCCTCTGTGTACACACACACACACACACACACACACACACACACACATACATGCTGTCAGCCAGTCAGTGAACTCCAGCCATCTCAGGTCGATTGTGTAAACAGGCTTGGAGGAAAAGGCAGACAAGCTCTACCCATTGGCATGTAATCCAAAAGTGGGAGGTGTATGTATGTGCGCACTTTAGGCTAAAGGTTAAGCTTTCTTAGCGCCTATAAGCTGAACATTCCCTTAGATTGCCCCCCACCCCCACCCCATCCCCTCAAAAAAACCAGTGTAGGAGAAGGCTCCCAGGAATGGCACTCCTTTTTTCTTTTCTCTGTCTCTCTCTCTCTCTGTCTCTCTCTCTGTCCCCCTCTCTGTGCTGGACACACATATGGATTTCTGTCTGAAGGACACGTATGGAGCATGCTAATGGAGCCACCTGGGAAAGGATGCATGGATTTCTCTCTCTCGCTCTTTCCCTTTCTCTCTCTGTCTATCTCTCTCTATCTCAGCCCTGGAAGTGCAATTTTGAGCAGCCACCCACTGATCAATACACAGGGATGAGAATGGTCAGGAGGGGGGGAGGACAGGAATGAAGACTTGAGAGATGTGAGGCGGGGGAAAGAAAAACTGGAGGGATGCAGTGGACAAGGGGAAAAGGGAAGGACTAATGGCATCGTTCATCTCCCCCACTCACCCAATCGTGTACTCACACATTCACACTCCAACACATCTACACACACGCAGACTTGCACACACACCTCTGTACCAGTTTTTGTTTTAATGTAATACTTTAATAGTGAAAATCTACTGTCACCACCATTGTATTTAAAATAGCTGCGTCGATCTGTCCAATAACTGAATGCAAAGTAAGATCGGGAGATCCAGTTCACCCAGGATGCTCTCCAGGAGAGGGGGATCCCGCACTCCGCTCTGTGCACTGCTCAGCGAGACGGCTCTGTTTATGGGCTGTTTTGTGTGTTTATGGACTTTCAATGGGCACTTCTGGCCAGTGATCAAGGCCAGGATTGCTTTCAAAAGGCTGCTCTTGCTGTGCGGGGTTGGTGGGGTGCTGGGAGATACACGCTAGGCAGTAGTGTGGAAAGACTGTGGAGGCGGTTTTCGCTGTGTCCTCGTCTCACCGTGTGAGCGTCTGATCTACGCTTGCTTTCACAAGGTGTGGGGTGGCCCCTGCCGATGGCTGACAGACGCTTTTGTACTGTTCAATCTTGCTGTATCTTTCTCTCTTCTCATCACCTCTTCTCTTCCTTTTTCTGTCCCCCCCCCCCAGTAATTCTGAGTCCGTTTGGGCTCAACGGGACCCTGACGGGACAGTCCTTCAAGCTGTCGGACCCGCCCACCCAGAAGCTCATCGAGGAGTGGAAACAGTTCTATCCCATCAGCCACAGCGTCAAGGAGAATGCCGAAGACAACAAGATGGAGGACGTGGACTGGGAGGATGACTCCCTGGCAGCGGTCGAGGTTCTAGTCGGTAAGGCTCCGTCCGTCCATTGTGTCCTGCACAGAAACTGCATTTAAAACGGCGTTTGCCGCTTTGCAGCAAGCCAACATTTGAGGAACCCTTCGTCTTTGCATAGCCTCACTGAAAGAAGAATGCGAGTTGAAGTCATGATTCAGTTAATTTACTGAATAATTAAATGCATTGATTAAAATAGCTTAATTATAACGCCACTAATGAAGCTAATTTCCTCATTTGAACAGGTGGCGTTCGAATGGTGTACCCTGCTTGCTTGGTGCTGGTACCCCAGTCGGATATCCCCACTGTGGTCCCGGTGGGGTCCTCTCATGGCCCGACCGTTTATTCGGGTAGCCACCAAGTGCCTGCGTCCCAGCGCGACCCTGCCATCTCGTCGGTCACCCTCACCCCACCAACCTCACCGGAGGAGGCTCAGACAGGTAGGATAAACTGAAAGCTCACCTCAGAAAGGGTCTGGGTTTGGGTAAAACATGAATGAGGAAAACTTTGGAAATGTAATATAATAATTAGGGCCGGGACTTTAACGCGTTTATTAAGATTAATAAATTACACAAAAATTAAGCCGTTAAAAAAATGTAAGCATTTTAATCGTATTTATTTTTGCACCGCGGAACGTTTCTCACTGGATGATTTTCAGACGGACCGATAATACTGGAGCACCAACTAACGAGCATGAGTTCAGTTCCGTTTTTATTTTTCATCAGGATATTGGAAGAATAGAAGGTATTGAGGTCAATCACTGGCACTTTTTTTAATATATTTTAAATGGTACACTTTATGTTGAACTATGTATTATGTTGTTGGTGCAACTGGCACTTTAGGTTGAACTCTTTATTGTTTTGGTCAAGGTTATTGAGAGAGTTGCACTGAAATTAATTAGATTTTTTTAAACCAGCTGTTGGTAAATCAACAAAGTCTGTTATGGCTTGTGAAGCAACAGAGAGATGTTGTCTAACAGTCAGGGTTTCCAATGTTCTGAATGTACTTGAAAGTATTGTGTTTTACGTAAAAAACCCAAAGTATTAGTTTACAGAAGGTCTACCTATCTATAGGCTACCTGAATTTCTGAAATGTACTATATTTCTAAATATGGTATTGCTACAGTTAATGGCAAAAATTGCACTGGTCTGTTGGACTTGAACAAAAAATAACAATATTTTTGTTGCTTAAGCTTATGTATTCAGTCATTATTCAATGGTATACTAAAAATCCATGTGAAAAAAATAACTTCTCACTGTTCTCAGGTCAAATATTTATATGCGATTAAAATGCGATTAATTTCGATTAATTAATTACAAAGCCTCTAATTAATTAGATTCATTTTTTTAATCGAGTCCCGGCCCTAATAATAATATGTAAGGCAAGGCAACTTAATTTATAAAGCCCATTTCATGCACATGTGCAACTCAATGTGCTTTACATAAACAATAACAGGAAAACAATAAAGAATTAAAATGAATGTAATCAAATTGGATATATTATCATTTATGTACCCAAGTGTTATGTTTGGTGGTGTTGCTGTAAAATAGTAACGTCTCAAGGCTTTAAGTGAAGAATGAGTGCAGCTGAGGGCAGGAGATGGTCATGTTCTTTTGCATTCTCGGAAAGCAGATTGGTTTACCTCCCTGTCTTCTTCTCTCTCTCTCTCTCTCTCTCTCTCTCTCTCTCTCTCTCTCTCTCTCTCTCTCTCTCTCTCTCTCTCTCTCTCTCTCTCTCCCCCTCTCTCTCTCTCTCTCTCTTCCCCCTCTCTCTCTCTCTTCCCCCTCCCTCTCTCTCTTCCCCCTCTCTCTCTCTCTTCCCCCCCTCTCTCTCTCTCTCTCTCTCTCTCTCTCTCTCTCTCTCCCTCGTCCTCTCCAGTGGACTCTCAGTCTGCTCAGAAGTGGGTGAAACTGTCCTCAGTGATGGACGGCTTCAGCACCGACACCACCAGTCACCATGGAGGCAAGATCCCCCGCCGCATGGCCAGCCAGGTTGTGGAGCGCGTCTGGCAGGAGTGCAACCTCAATCGCACCCAGAACAAGTAAGACCCCTGCCACCACAGCAACATGTAACTTGCACTGCTCTTCGAATTGTAAGTACCAGAGCAAGGCATGATCAGTCGAGCCTAGGATGCTTGATTTAGTACAGTATTTTAGATGCTCTGAATTGACCCACAGCGAAGTCAAGCGCTCTTAAAGAGGTGTGGAGTCTGACCACAGCTACATCACACCATCACAGAGGGTCACTTAAGGGTGTCAGAGGCACGCTCCACTGGGTCTAGACTGTGAGTTCAGTTTCAGGTGTTGTAAGTGAGTCCGTCATCACTTATGCACTCAGTCAGGACTACCAGGAGAGATGCATGGCTGCTGTATACAAGACCCTCGAGTCATTAGACTGGATGAATAACTAATAAAAGAAACAATGGTACTGGAATTCTTAGCATTTATATGTCATTCACTTGGGTATCAGCAGAATACTTATAACTGAGATTAGTGCGTAAGTGTTGGCAAGCAAAACATGTAAATGCTGTTTATTGAAAGATGCCTATAAAACTGTCTCTGCTGTGCAGTAACCCTCGTTTCATTTTCTTTTTCTCTCACCAGACGAAAATTCTCAGTGACGGCCAACGGTACGGGTGAGGTTGACGTGCCGGAGAAAGTGGGGGCGTGGGACTTCGTGGAGGCCACCCAGAGGTCCACCTGCCACTGCTCCAGGTACACAGCCTCCCAACCATGACCGCTTCCACCCAGCCTGAGGCCGAACCTAGACACCAAGAGCAGTTGTGTTGTTTTATTGACACAAAGTCTGCCACCTGTAGGCCGCAAGGTGAAGCACGAAAAGTGCTTTAGAAAATGAATCCCGTTCCACTCACTGGCATCTACACAATCTTTAGCTTATAAAAAAGAACGAGTCGTGGTTAGTTACCAAAAAAAAGTTCGTCGCTGATTTTCCAGTCGATTGTCTATATGGCTTTGTTTTATGCAGAACTAGAGACTTCAGAGCGTAATAAGATTTTTGTCGGGAGCCGTGCCACGGTTCGACACGTGATCATGCTACACCAATGAGAAGGCTGCTTTTTGACAACAGAATGGAAAAATGGCGGCTCCCGTGCGGTTAGAAACATCGTTAAAGATAGAGGAAAACACTTGAACATCCTCAAAATTGGGCTAAATTAATTCTAATTAGTGCTGTATACATAGCCGCGTCCAAGAAGAACAATGAGGCAAATATACGATAATGTTATTTTTATGTTAAGTCATTTAGATCAAGTTTGACATACATGGGCATACACATTACTGACGATCTTACATGGACTGTGAACACCCAGCACACCGAAGAAATCAAGGCAAAGACTGTACTTCCTACGTCAGCTAAGGTGATCTTAACTATGAGAAATCATAGGCTTAGATGATACACAAACAATTCCATGCAACATTGTAAGAAGTCATCACAGAAATACAATAATCATCCCAACTTTAGAAATCCAGGGAGGGGGTTGACTTTTCCTCATTGATCTGGAGCACTCACACCTAATTGTAAGCCCTGTCAGACCCTCGTTTGTAATTGTGATTAACATTAAATAAGGGTTAAATACATTATATCAGTAAGACACAGCACAAAATACAGTTGTAATAAGGATAAGTGCAACGGCCCAGTGGTTGAGAAACACTACACTAGGACATCAAGTCTGAAATGCCATCAGCGGTTGCACAGTGAAGAAAAGCCATGTAAATGCTTGAATTCTGAAGTTTGAAGTTTGCCCTTCTCAAATGCATATGTTGATACTCATGCCAATGTGGAAAAACTTCTAAACAAGCTGGGTCTTTAAAACATCACCTGATAGTACATGGCAGGGAAGGTCCACATAAATGTGCCTGACCTTTTATATGTTTACAATATGTAAAGGCATTTTCACTGGCATTCTCATATGCAAAAACATACTATGTGGGAAAACATTTACAAGGTCTTCAACTCTGTTTGTGTGTGTGTGTGTGTGGAAGAGAAGACTGGAGAGAAGCCTCGTGAAGGTGCCCAGTGTGTGCACACTCACACTCACACACATGCACATCCTCATATAGGCTGTAAGGTGAACCCTGTTTCCGTTTCAACCCGCTACACTGTCTGGCATCTACAGATGTGGCAGTCATTGCTGTAAGTGTGCAGACAGATTTGCCATGCACTTTATATGTTTTTTTACAGGGACTGGCAACAGGACATGTATCATTCACATTACCAAGGTGTCATCAGCTCTTGGAACCAGTGTGTTTTCAGCCTTGATCGGAATTCAAACATTTTCTGGGTGTGACTCCACAAGTGCCTTTAATGGCAAAGGAGAAAAAAAAGACATTTTCTGTTGCATGTGAGAAAGATGAGTACCTAAAGGCTTTTAAAAGTTTAGGTACTAACTTAAACTTGGAGCAGTCAACATTTGCATTTCTTTGCCAGTATGTATGCCACTTATATGATCAGTCGGCAGCTGATAATGTAAATAAAGCTAGGTTCAAGGCTTTCTGTATGACATCATCAGCCTTGCCAGAATTATCCATTCCCCCTACCACTGATGCCCTCCATCAGCACTGCAAAAGGGCAAACTACCAGGCTGCAATAATGAGGTCCTGTCTCAAACATAATATAAGTGCTCCATCACCTGCTGGATATGGTTGGCAAATAGAGAATGGGAACTTGCACGTCAACTGGATGACTAGAAATCCGGCCCCTGACAGTGTTTTGCATGTGATACACTGTGGCTGCAAAGGTGCCTGTGAGACAGACAGATGTTTTTCTGCAGGATTGTGTTGCATAGTTGACCTATGTCGTTGCTGTAGGAACTGGAAGATAACTGTCCTGACACTGACACTAACAGTGAGGACTGAGTGTCCCTAATCTGTTATTTCTTATTCAGTTTTGTACAGTTTTATATATCATATTTCATGTTTCATAAAGAGTGTTTTTATGGTTCATTAGTGTTGTTTTCATTTGTGGAAGAATGAATGAATGAATGAACAAACAGATGGTCATTGGTATTTACAATTACTGCCTTTTATTGATACATGGAGGTTTATTTGTCACATACATAAAAATACTACTGTTTTTTCTGTGCGAGTGTGAAGAAAGAAAGATCAAGAAATATTTTTCATAAATAGCAAGAGGGAGTTTAAAGAGCAGTGTGTGAAAAAAGGTGTAATTGATGTTTTATAGTCATTGTGTGTGTTCAGGATAAGGAATGCTTGAGGAAAGAAGCTCCTCCTCAGTCTCTCTGTTCTGGTCTTGTAGCAGCAGAGACGTTTGCCTGACCTCAGTGTTTTGAAAAGTCCATGGTCAGGATGTTAGGAATCCTTTACAATACCTTGGGCGCTGGTAGGTAGGTCTTTTCTTGTAGGTCTCCTGCAGAATATGGAGAGATGCTCTGATGATTCGGTGCTGCAGTCACAGGCTGTACAGTTCCCATACCAAGTGATGCTGTCAGGACACACAGCTGATGGTGCTGAACTTCCTCAGCTGATGTAGGAAGTACAGTCTTTGCCTTGATTTCTTCGGTGGGTGTTCACAGTCCATGTAAGATCCACAGTAATGGGTATTCCCATGTATGTTAAACTTGATGTCAATGACTTAACATAAAAATAACATTATCGTATATTTGCCTCATTGTTATTCTTGGACGCGGCTATCTATACAGCACTAATTAGAATTAATTTAGCCCACTTTTGAGGATGTTCGGATGTTTTCCTCTATCTTTAACGATGTTTCTAACCACACGGGAGCCGCCATTTTTCCATTCTGTTGACAAATGCAGCCTTCTCATTGGTGTAGCATGATCACGTGTCGAACCGTGGCACGGCTCCCGACAAAAATCTTATTACGCTCTGAAGTCTCTAGTTCTGCATGAAACAAAGCCATATAGACAATCGACTGGAAAATCAGCGACGAACTTTTTTTTGGTAACTAACCACGACTCGTTCTTTTTTATAAGCTAAAGATTGTGTAGATGCCAGTGAGTGGAACGGGCTGAAACGAAAACCGTGTTCACCTTACGGCCTACTGGCTATGACTCTCGTCAGTCACTGTGGTGTTGGTTGGAAATTTGGGTTAGGGCATTGGAAGGTAGTGATGACCACATTCTGTTTGGAAGAGACAGACACTGGAGAAGAATAGGTTGGTTTGTAACGGCACACTGTACAGTTTAATGACCAAACAAGTCCCTTCATGCATTTTTAGCCCATCCTTTTAATGATTTTTCACTGGATATGCATTGCGTATCAGAAATTTCAGTTTTTGGCTCAGAGATTTCTCTAGGTTGCACTGACTGGGCTGACAAGGTTGTGTCCGGCCGCCTGGTGTTTTGCTGTATTGCGTGGCTCAAGATTGTGGTGTGTGTGTGTGTGTGTGTGTGTGTGTGTGTGTGGTTGGGGATATTTTGGGTGTCGTGGGACTGCAGCTCCATCTACTCCCCCTCGGGGCCCAGGAGCTTCCCTCACATCTTTGGCGGCGGGCCGCTGGGCAGAAAGCCTGGAGTCAGCGTCTCGCTGTGCAGGCAGAGGAAAAATAAACCCCACTACACTATTCACTGAAATAGACCTCTCTCTCTCTCTCTCTCTATCTCTTACTAACACACACACAACGTAGGTACACAGCACCTTCCACAAATTTCCAGCAAGTGTGTCCTGTACCCTTCCGCTGTTTATGTGTGTCCGGTCCCATTAATTCCCTTGCCTTTGATTTGAATGAAATCTTTGAGTGGCTGCACAGCCCAGTGGAAGCTCGTGTCAGTCTGTCTCTCAGTGTGACTCACACTCTGCATTCTAATCACGCGGCACATGTCGCGCCGATGCTTCTCAAGCACTTCGCCGGGGCCAACTCAAGGCTGTCGGATGGGGGTGGGGGGGGGTATATCGCGGCGACCAAGCCAAATGAGATTCCGGCCATGGCCTTTTTGGCCCGCCCCGCCTGCCGCCGCCGCCAGAATCGCCGCTGCCTTGGTGAAAGCGGCCACTGTTCCGCGAGGCGAAGCATTGCGTGCCGTAGGCTGACCAAGAGGGCAGTCCAGTCAGCGCTCGCAGTCTCTCAACCCTTTCTGTAGGGGAAATACAGAGGCATTGAGACCGTATCCTTCAGCCGCCGCTCTGACTTCACAAGCAAAAATAGAGAGAGAGAATCAGAGGCAGGGAAGGAGAAGGGGAAAAAAACATGTGAAAAGACGTGTAGGTCTGATGAAGCAGGACCGCAGTGGAGATGGCTGCTGACTGCCCTTGCGACCAGACATGAAGACTGGCCTGTGAAAAAAGCAGGGCATCTTAAGATGGACACGAACGCCCCGCGGCAGCCTGATTGACGTCAGCCTCCTCTCTCTTCAGCAGAGCTGAAGGAACAGAGGCAGAGCTCCCATGGTGCGATCCCCGCCACATTTATTATGGCTCTCTGCAGTCAAGTGCATTTTAAGCAAAGTCAGATGTGCTTGGCATTTGATTCCTTCCCTGTTGAGTGTGTGTGAGTGTGGGTGACTGTTTTTTGTGTGTGCGTGTGTACTTGTTTGTACACTGCAGTAGCCTGAAGTTGGGCTGCCCTATTGAGGATTTTGCCAAGGGGGAAGTCTAGCCAGGTCGTACTGCATTGGAGGGAACCCAATGTCTAAGGGTGACATTGAAAAGGCATTTCCTCAGCAGAAATTCAATGAAAGGTGTTTGTATTTACAGACAGACAAGCTGTTGAGGCTATATGTGTGTATGTAAGTCATTTTGGTGTTTGTGTGTGTGTGTGCATCTTCGTTTGCCTAGAGTCTAGACTTGTGTGAGAATATATAACATGTTGCTTATGTGTTGGCTGAGCTCTGAATGAATAGAACTCTCCAGCTTGCCTACACACACACACACACACACACACACACACACACACACACACACACACACACACACACACGAGCATCCTGACACACACACACACTGTAACGTACAGGCTCGATGCACGAAACATAAAGGGGAGGCCACGCTGGTTTTATAAGATTTAATAATTTACTTATTAATAAGGTTGCTTCAAAGTATAAAGAATGCAAAAGTGTGGTGCAATTCAGTATTGTGAAGAGTAAACCAAAGTGTCGTGAAAGTCAGTTTAGGGGGTTAACAAACGAAAAGACAACGGAGATCCAACTTCAAATGACAACAAAAAAACAAACACCAAAGGCGAACCCAAATTCCTACAATCAACCAAAATGCCGGGAGGACCAGAGCAGCCTTGACTGCCGGCGAGGCATGGCTTTTATAGCCCAGCTAATCAGAAAACCACCTGTCCTCAATCACCTACTGCATAGACAGAGTGGTGAAGAAAAGCAGGGAGAGAGCATGACAGGCATGACAATCATAGGGCGGGGCCTAGACCCGCCAGGGTCGTAACACACACACTCACACTCACACTCACTCACACACACACACACACACACACACACTCACACACACACACACACACACACACACACACACACACACACACATACTGACTCACTCACTCACTCAGGTGGTTTATTTTACTTCCTGCAAATGGGAGAAAAGTGTATGTGGCAGGCAGGGGGTGGGGGGGCAGTCTCTGGTGAAGAAGCGTTAGTCATCCTGTCCAGCAATATGTGTAAACAAACAAAGGGCAGTGTGTTCACAAGTAATGCACTGTACTGTGGTATCTAAATAATTTTCCTTGTCATTGAAGTTCTGTTTGTTTTTCCCTTTCTAGGCATAAAAACCTGAAGCAGCGAGCCGGCGTTCCTCCTGGGCAGCCCCCCACCTCAGGTCAGACCCCCCAGCCGCCCAGCAAGCACAAGACGGGCGAGAAGCCCGAGAAGGCCGACAAGCAGCAGAAGCGCCCGCAGATGCCCTTCCACCACCGCAACTCCACCTGCGAGGACATGGCCCTGGAGCCCGACACCTCGGGCCAGCGCCTGGCCCTACGCGGGCCCGACGGTGGCGGCGGCGCCACGGCCCGCTTCCCCGGCATGCGGCCCTCCGAGGTGGGCCCCAACATTTCCAAACCTCCCCAGCTGCACGGCGGCGGTGGAGGAGGAGGAGGGACGGGCCCCGGCAGCTCCGCTGAGATGGCGGGCTCGCCCCAGCCACCCCCTCTCAGCCCGCACCCGTGTGAGCGCAGCGAGGAGACGTCCGACTCGCTCAAGAACCCCTCCACGCCGCACAGCCAACACTTCTACCCGCAGCCGCCCTCCTCTGAGCCCTGCCTGCTGCCTCAGAAGGGCGGTGGCGACGAGCCCCGCCTTGAGCCGCTGCAGCCCCCCTTCCACTCCGGCGTGGCCAACTACCCCGAGCCCCTGGAGCCCACCGTCTACGTGGGCACCGCCGTCAGCCTGGAGGAGGACGGTGGCGGGGGCAGCCACGCACCCTGGCGCTTCTTCAACCTCCCACGGAGGAAAGAGGGAACCGAGTTCTACACGCCCAATCTGCCCTGGGACAAGCTGCGCGAGGAGGCGGCACACGGGCAGGATGGAACTGTGTCTGTCACTGAGTGAGTAGATGTGATATGCATGTACATGTGTGTGTGTGTGTGTGTGTGTGTGTGTGTGTGTGTGTGTGTGTGTGTGTGTGTGTGTGTGTATAGCTGGCCGGCGGGCGGGTGGGTGGGTGTGGAAGCCGGCCGGCCCTCCCTGCTTGGGACCTGTTGGTCTGCATGAGTGTGGCTGTTGTTTACACAGGTAAAAAAACTAAAACAGGTGACTGTGTGGGATGGGAGCAGCTGCAGAGAGGCCCCCTCCCGACCCCACCACACACACACACAGAGGGACAAACACACGCTCACACACCCATGTGGATTGGTGCCCCTAATCCCCCATATCCCAACCCCCCACAACTCTTTGCATTCCTCTTGACCCCGCCAACAAGTGGCCCCCCAGCCCCCAACAGTTAGACTAACCCCCACGCCCTCCCCCCTCCACTGCACCCCATGTTCACTGGGTACTGTCCAGATAGGGAGGAAGGCTACTGGTGGAGAGGGTGTGTTTTTAAAGAGCAGCTACGCACACTCTCAGCCTTCTCTCTCTCTCTCTCTCTCTCTCTCTCTCTCTCCCCCCCCCTTTCCCTCTCACTCTCCCCCTCCCCCTTTCCCTCTCACTCTCCCCACCACTGAGAATGTTCTCTCTGTCCAGTGTGTTGATCTCATGCGCTACGTTAATCTGCTGCTATGCACTCTTTTGACATCATACAGCACTAATGTGCAGGGCAAGCACTGCTGCTCATAGTACTGGCTTATCGAAGCCCCATCCCCCCCCCCCCCCCCCCCCCCCCACACACACACACACACGCACAAACTGAAAAATAAATAAATACCACCAAATACACCCTGGATTTGTTAATAATCACACACTCAAACACAAGTATTTATGGACTTTAAGCCACTAATATTTCGTAATCACCTATTTAAACAGATCTTTGAGTGTGTGTAAGCCCAGGAATGCTTGATTCTTAGCACTGACCTGGTGTGCAAATCCGTAATCTTTTATGTTTGTGATTGCAGTCTGCTTTAGCAGCAGGCATCATACTTCCTTATGGGATACACAGTAGTAATACCCATATCTATAGAGGCTATTCAGTGCTGTGATCAGATTATGGATATAGCTGTGTTGAACACAGCAGCCTGATTTAATTTAACTGCTGTGCAAAGACAAAACACATTTAATACAAACAAGCTAGTGATGTCCCCAAAGCTTTACCGCTTCCTCCTCTAGAGTCACTCTGACTCTTCACCGCTAGAAATCCCTCTGCGTTTGATAAACGTTAACCATTGAATTGAACTTCAACATTCCCTTCATTCAAACAGGCAGCTATTTCATAATGTTACACTTGACTCGTTATCGAGTGAGGAAAGGGAGGAACTGGAGTAGGCGGAAAGTACACATGAGAATGTAACGTACAAATGAACATGTAACGTGAAGACAGGCGAGGGTACAACACCTGTTGTTGCAGAATATCCTCACTCTTGGAATGCCTCTTATCCAATCAAACGTTAATAAATCGTTTGACCGGATCTAACTGTTTATATATGATATATTTTATATAAGTTATAAATTATATAAAAATTAGAGTATTTTGTGATTTTTGTCATGATTGTGCAGCCCTGGTAAGCAGTGTAATGCATGCCTAATACCAGCAGCATATAAAAGCTTAGCATATACTATATACCCCTAGGGTGTGCTTAGCTAAGCCTCATATTAGAATTCATTGAGTGTGAAATGTGTAACCTTAGGTGCGCATGTTCTCCCAGGCCACATTCACAGCTGCTGTGAGCACTCGGAGGGGTCACACTCACAGGACAAATAGCTGTTTTTGAATAGATGTCATTCACAGGCGTCTCTTCCCTGTTTACACACACATTATGTTCTTCTCAGGGCTGTTGAGAGGGCATTCTTCGCTCTTCAACTCTCTCGTTTTCCAGTTGATCATACCATGATGTTTGTATGAACCATAATATAACTTTATATCAACTGTAGTTGCCCATCCTTACAGTTTGGAAACGGATCTTTTTAATAACTGCAGAAGTCAGTGGCGGCTTCAGCGAATTACTGATGGCACACACACCAGTCTAGACTGAGCCCCTGCCCATGCTGCCTGTGCCGTTGCATTGCATCTCTCTCTGGCCACGCGTAGGGGGAGTTTTCTCTTACCTGCTATCTTGTCCTCCCTCTCGTCACCTCCCTCCCCTCACCTCCCTTACACGTGCCGTTCTCTTCTCTCAAGGACATTCCCCTCCTCTCCTCTCTTCTCCTCCCTGTGTTTTGTTTTTTTCCCTGCCTCCCCTCCCCTCCTCTGGTGTAATCCCCAGGGCAGTAAACTCTTTGAATGGTCACTAATCTCTGGCCAGTTTTACTCGAACAGTCATCCCTTATCAGGATCCGAGCCGTTTTGTGTGTGCGTGTGCGCGCGTGTGTGTGTGTGTGTGTGTGTGTGTGTGTGTGTGTGAGTCTGTGTGGGTGTGGATGGAGCCAGGACCCTGAGCTTGGCTAGTCAGTCTCTTCCTCTGAAGCAAATTTGACACTTCACTCCTGAGGAAAAACAAGCCCACTCTGAGCAAACCCAGAGCCTGTGTGCCCGTCACCATCCCATCCTGCCAGCGGTGCCCTTCTTACAGTACCAAAGGCTCACCGATACCAAATATACCCAGACTCCGTTCATATTATTAGCAACACGTCATGTGCTTAAGGACGATCACACTTCATACATACCGTGTGCTAATTTTGAACTGTCTACATACTGCTTTTTTTTTCTCAAATTCCCTTGAAATTCATTACAGCCATTAAGCCATTAGCCTGTTGAATCTTCTGCCCATGTGTTGCAGTGAAATGTAATGCTTTTTAAGATTTTAAACTGTGGTGTGTGTTTTTGTGTGTGTGTGTTTGTTTTCCTCAGACGTATGGCCACTTCGAAGAGGCCCATGAAGGTGTCTGAAGAGCGTGTGCAGATGTACGTGCAGCAGCAGAACAAGTACCTGTCCTCGGCCACCATCTCTGACGGCGAACACGAGCCCGAGGTGGACCCGTACGCCTTCGAGGACGGCGACGTAAAGTTCTTCTTCCCCAACGAGAGGAAAGACAAGTCGGGCCGCGAGCGAGAGCCGGGGAAGAAACACAAGGTGGGCCTGACCCCTGACCTGCACCTTAAAGCCTTCATCGATCACATTCAGAGTCCCTCACACTCCCTCCTTCACTCTCTCTCTGCCTCTGCTAGGGTTTTTTGTTTTCTCTTTCTCTCTTCACTTTATTTCTCTCTTCTTAGGTGCTCTCACTCTCTTTCACCCTTGCTTGCCCACCTGTTCTCTCCCTATTTATCCAGCCTTTTTTTTTTTCTTCCTTCAACCTTCAAACTTTATTTCTGGGCCTCTTATGAAAGCAGAGAAAATACCCTTGCCTGGGGATGAGTAATCGTGAGACACTGCTCTTTTTTTTGTCTTTCACATAGCCATGCTCCTCTTTACAAAAATATGAATTGAATGCGAGGTGCCTGCCATGTAGGTTTACTATGCATTCATCGCTTTTCTTAACCACTCTCAAGGTGTTTGCCATGAATGCTGTAGGACTTTGAGCAGTAATTCCCAGTGTCAGATACCGCATTCACTTCATCACAAAGCTCAAGGGTTAGGGGCCATGCTTAGCGAGGAGCTGATGCTTTTTAAAGCAGGCGCTGATGACTTCATTTAGACAGCACTGACTCCACTCTAACGAGGCTCCGACACGGTGCACTCCACCTCCAGCTGAGACAGCCAGGAGGACGCTCGTCTGCTGCCGTATCGTTTGTGGAGGATGTCATTTTTAGTGCTTTTTTTGTTTGTGGATGGTGGTTTTCCTGCTTTGCTGCTGGCTGTGACGAGGGCCTGTATGGACAAACAGATTAAAATCCTCTCATACTGATAATGCCCTCAGGCATAATGAAATCAATGGCTGGAACATAGCATTCCCTCTCAGTACTGCGCTCTCTCTCTGTGTGCGCGTGCCGTGCGTGTGTACCCACACATCTGTACAGGCAGATCTACATACAATAGCAAATTTTAGTGTTAAGAGTTTTTCCCTTTCTATCTGATTGTTGATTTGACATGGAATGACGCAATTACAAACAGAGTTTTAAAAATATTTCAACTCACCGTCTTGGATATATACATAGAGAGAGAGAGTTTGTAATTGCGTCATTCCATAGAATATATAGAATATGTGTTAAGTAGTGAATCCACAAATTATGAATTTGGTACTTTGAACCAAACTAGATTTATTAAGGTATCAGATGCCATTTTTTACTCAAAATGAAAAATCAGTTTTATATAAAAAATCAGTAATCTAGTAAACCTATGAATCCACATAAGTGGTCATGGTTCAGTGACTATCTTCTAGAAGCACAGAGTGAAGTGCTTCTCCTAGCCAGCTAAATATGATTGCTGATGTCAGCAGAGCGCTGCTACTCTGCCGTACCTGTCCATACTTGCTCAGCCCCATTTGGAAGCTGAGGTCCGCAGCTGCTCTCGGTGCAGAACAGTAGACCTAGTCTTCTAATTTGGTTTACTTCTTCTTCTGTCTTTGTCACTGTTACATGTGAATCAAGACCTGGGTATTCAACAGAACTTGTTTATTCCATTTTAGAACAGTCCCTGAAAATGTCAAGCATATAGCATGAAGAGTTCAAAAAGTAATGACTTGTGGAACTTGTCATTTAATGTCTTCGTATCTTAAAATGTTGCCCACTAATAGTTGAGTACAGTGGCATTATTTGCATAACGTATGAAGCACATCTAAGATGGCCAGTCGAGAGGCCCTCCGTCGAAGGAATGACCTTATTGTAGGGCCACTTGACCATAAGGAGGAGCTTGTTTTCGTTCAGTCCGTTCTTAAGTGTGTGATAAACAAGGCAGAGGGGTGACTGACTTCCTGTGCTTAAACAGTGAGGCTGCTCCGTGACTGAGCTGAGAGTGGGGCTAGGTAGCAGTAGATCTGCTCTGATAATCCATTGGCAGTTGATATAGGCTAAGTAGTTTGTTTAAGGGCTTTGTGCTTCTATCTTTTTATGTATTTATGCTGGTTCATCCGGAAACAGTAGGATTGAGGAGTGCAAAGTTTCGAAAGAAATGGGTGGTTTGATATCGTATAGGTGTAAGTTATTGACTGATTTTTGTCTTAAAAGTGCGCCATCAGCCATTTATTTCTGTTTGTTCATCACCTGTCTTTCAAAGTCTTTGAAGAATAATAATATGTGTGCATATGCAAGCAGGCAATAATTAATAATATCAATATTTCTTTCTCTCAGGGGGATGATGGTGGAGCCGGCACCTCAGACGGTGAGAACTTACTTTTTTCCCTCCTTTCTTCTGGTCAGCCATATAGCATGTTTGCTTTCAAATGTTGATCATCTTTGTTAGAAGTGGCTATGTCAGCTGATGTTGCATTTAGAGAGAACTTCAATGTTTCACAGTGCTTGTTTTACAAGTTGGCCTTTTCATTTCTAAATACTTTAATGCCTCTGGAATAATCTTGCAAAGTGATCATAATCTGCTAAAAGGAAAGGGTTAGAAAGTCTGGCATTCAGAAGGGAAGTGAAAGCTTTTTGTTTGGCTTAGGATCTCACCGAAATCTCTGCGAGTCTTACTGTGAATACTTGTATACAGTCGTGATTGTTTTGTGTGTTAATGTGTCTGTCTGTGTGTGTGTGTATGTCTGCAGACGCTCAGCGCACAGCAAACCAGGCCCGCACCGCCCCGGCCAGCCTGATCCACGAAAACGACCTGGCCGTTTCGATGAACGACCTGGACAACCTCTTCAACTCAGACGAGGACGAGCTCACGGTCAGTGCCCCACTTGCCCCTCCCGACGCTTTAACCGCAAAACCACCCTCCCACCCCAGCCAAACCACAATAAATATCCCATTAGCTCCAGTGCTAGCCAGCCAGCCTGCGTCCATGATTTTCCTATAGCGCTGATGCCATGTTCCGGTTTCTATTCCAATAGTTCTCCCTTGCTTTAGGTGCCCGGGTGGCATGAGTGGGCTTGTAAATGCCTCCACTTGGCTGGGTTAGGGTAGGGTTTCGGAAGTGGTGGGCCAATCTGTGTGACTAGGGGGTATACAGGGGAGAGGCTTGACTGTGAGGGCTTTCTGATCAAGCTCCCATTTTAATCTGTCCAAATATCGCTCTGATAAAATGCTACGTCTTGGCAGCTGGCTTGTGGGAATTTTCCTTTTCTTAAACCCCCCCGCCCGCCCGCCTCAGAATTTCCGGCCTTTTTTGGCTCCATCGGCAGCTCTTAAAGTATTATTAATTACTTCTCAGCAAATCCGCTTTATGGTGTGAGATTTCATTTGATGTTTTTGAATGGTCGCTTCCGCAGCCCGGGGCCAGGCGAGGCATCAACGGGACCGACGACAAGTTCGGTACCAGGGAGCCCAAACCAGCCACGCTGGACCCCGTGTCCTGCATCAGTAAGTCCTCTCCCTCCCTCCCACTCCTTTCTTGCTCTCTTTCTCTCACTCATTCTCTCTCTCTCTCTCTCTCTCTCTCTCTCTTCCTTCTCCTCTGCCTCCTCCTCCTCCTCTCTCTTTCTCTCACTCATTCTCAGTCTCTCTCTCTCGCTGCTGTCCACCTCCTAAGTCTCTCTATCAATATCGCTCTCCCTCCTCCGATCTCTTTCTCTCACTCTGTTATTTTATCACTCAGCACCTTTATGACCACCACATTCCTTTATGATCATATTCATCAGGGAAAACAGATAACACAGTACAATGAAGCTCTTCCCTCTGTGCCCTTCTCAGCATCATGAATTATTTGAAAAAAAACTCCTCTTATTGAGTGGATCTGGTGCATGGCAACCTTGTCCCCCCCCCCCCCCAGTCCATCATAGCAGGTCACCCAAGGCACATGGCCTCATGAGGGATGTGTTCAAATGGACCTCGTTTAAAGTATGGAACTTGACTTTCACTTGTTAACAATTAAACTAATGGAGTCATAGATCTTGCATGCATATGGAGTCACTGCTTAATATCCATCCTTATGAATCTGGATGTTGGTTGATTATACATGAAGGACCTTGAGAAGCCTGCAGTGCACTTGGGCACTGTGGATCCAGCTGAGCTGTGTTGTACTGCCTGTGTATATTTGTGCTGTGGTGATGATGGTCCAGGCAGGTTCATTTGATAACCTAATGCATAACCTGGATTGTAAGTAAGTAAGTAAGTAAGTAAGTAAGACTTTATTTATATAGCATTGTGTAAGGAGGGCAAATACTGTCTAGGGTGTGTTCAAATAATATGTTCAGGGACTGAAGAGGCAGTGAGAGATAATCAGACATTTGTTTTAATAACACATGCTATATGTTTACTCTGACTAAATCATAACTTACTACCCATATAGAAATGATGCCGCCTTCTACCCATATAGAAATGATACCTCCTTCTCTCACACTCATCACTTATTCTACCCCTCTCTCGCTCGCTCTCTCTCTCTCTCTCTCTTTCTCTCCCCCAGGCTCAGCCGACCTGCACCAAATGTTTCCCACACCGCCGTCTCTGGAGCAGCACATCATGGGCTACTCCCCCATGAACATGGGCAGCAAGGAATACGGCAGCATGGACCCTGGGGCCGGCATGACCTCGCTGGACGGGGCCACAGGGCTCGGGGGCCAGTTCAAGATGGAGGTGGAGGAGAGCCTCTGCAGCCCCAAGCCTGCCGAAATCAAGGTACCTTCATCTTCCAGAAAACCCCTTCAGTCTGGCCACTCTGTCAAGAAATCGCTTAGAAACCTATTGTTCCCAGAATAATCTATTTATTTAGTATTATACCCTTAGAAGATGGAAAAAAAAATTGTTATTAGTATAATTATAGCTATTAGTATAGAGGTTATTGTATCATCTCAATTATATGTGACTGTAGAAGTGACGTTGGATTAAAAGAATCTGCTAAATATTCACATTTAAACATAAACCCAAAGTGAGATTGATGAACAGGGTTATTATGTCCAAGGTTTCCGCAAGGAATTTGTCTTGCCAGTCCGGTGTCCCCTAGGTGGAAGAAGTAATGACAATGACCTCACATCAGTTTGGCTATTTACTGCAACAGTGAAATCCCCATTACTGTGGACTGCCGTCATCACTGCCACTACATCTTGTCCTGCGCGCTTGGCATCAGTGAGCGGTGCAGTTGCTGCTTCACAGGAAGTCACACCCTTTTGGGGACAAAAATTACTGTTGGCTGTTTCGCTGTCAAAACACAAATGTCCTGTTTAGGGATGGCCTACATTGTAGCAAGTTTTATATGAGCATTATTGCCGGACAATTTCACTGGCAAACCTTTCATTTATTGTTCATAAATGGTAATTACTGGCCAACTGAAACTATGATTTTTGACGTGTAGCGACAGTTCCTCTTAAAAGCCTGGTTGACCTGGAAACATGAACATTGTATCAGAGCAGTGCACACGCAGGCAGCAGTATGGGCTGAGATTGAATGTGTTCTCCTGGTCTTCAGCGAGTGCATTTGGCGCCCTCTCCCCCGCCCTTAATGGACTGATTAAAGGAGCTGATTGGCTCTTGAGTGGCCCCTCACCTCAGTGTGAACGGCCTGATTTGTGGCTGATTGAAAGCTTAAGATCAGAACCTGTGCACAAAGAGCCCGTTCTCACATGGAGCAAATGTCCTGACACCAGCTGTGCCAGGAACTGAACTAATAGACACTGGAGTTTCAGTGTGCCAGTTACTGCCACAGAACAGTCTGTCTATTAGATTAACACATGAAAGATTTTTTTATTTTTTTTTAAGCTAAACTTGTATTACTCTGAAATGCCTTCTAGAAAGAGTAAAGTGTAAGCAATGGACTCACTTTTTAACCCCTCGCCTTTCCCCCGCAGGACTTCTCGTTTGTGTACAAGCCGGAACTGTGGCAGGCGTTTGTTGGCTGCTCCATGTTCGCCCCACTCAAGACGCTACCCAGCCAGTGTCTGCAGCCGCTCAAGATGCCCGATGAGTGCATCTACCGGCCCAGCTGGACCGTGGGCAAGCTGGAGCTGCTCAACTCCATGCCCTCCATGAACTTCCTCAGCAAAGATGGGTAAGCAATGCTTTGGTGGTGTAAAGTGTGTGTGCTTGCGTTTTTATATTTGAGCAGTATTATATCAGGAAAGAAATGCCATGTTGACCCTTGAATAAGCTAAACGGCAACAGTAAATACAAACCCGAATAGGCTTGGGATCTGAGGCCAAAAAAGATAAACGAAAGAGAAACTCAAAGCAACCAACTACTGGTCAAATAAAGTATGGCAGTGCTCTTAGAGCAGAGCAGCCTGGAACAAAACTGGGCTATTTGGTGATGAGTTTATAGCCTACTTTGTATAGTATTATCAGGGCCTACTGTTTAGCCTGTATGTTAGAAGGGAAAGCTTGCCTTAATATTAATACAATAAACCAGGGGTCTCAAACTCAGGCTTGTGGGCCAATTCTGGCCCCCCAAAGCGATTTTATATGGCCCACTAAGTTCCATTGATGAAAAAAAAAAAAAAAGTTCCATTGATTTGAAATGGGCCACCCCAACATTTACTGGAAAATCTGGCCCCCCAATGTCCAGACTGGACGCTCATCGGCCCCCGGGTAATTTGAGTTTGAGACCCCTTCAATAAACAATACATAACCATTTATAAAATATTATTTAAACCAGAGCTCTGGTCAAATTAAATAAATGAAAACTACATTACAGTTCAAATGTGTAGATGTTTGATGACTGCTATGCAACAGCTGATGGGCAACTTTAATAAAAAATATTTTGAAATAACAATAAAAAAAATTGTCTGAATCTGCACCAATGCTCCTAATTATATCTTGATTTATACGGTAAATCAAGGGGACAGAGCTGAGGCTCAAACTCAAATCTTATGGATATTAGATCTCCTGGAAGTAGATAGAACTGCCTCTGCAGATCATTTGTAGTTTAGATGGAAGGTGATGGTGGTTGTTGTTTCAGGACATTGATTGTCAGACTCTAAAGTTATGCCTCCTCCATCAAAGGGCCAATTAATTCTCTCATCAAAGGCATTTCCCACTGATGTGCCCGAGACCCAAGAGCGTAGAGCTGGGATTGGCTGTTTGTTATTCAGTTTAGTCGCCTAGTAAAACATCTCCCCAAAGCTCTGCTGTTCAAACCCAACCAACCACCCTCTTAGATGGCAGCCCATCCACACATGTCGGGCACAACCGAAGACTTCAGATGACAGCATGAGCTTTTCAAAATAGTAAAGGCAAGTAAAGTAGCTCACATAAACGTGAAGTAATCAAAGCTCCCCCTCCCCCTACGCACCACTCGAGTGGTGAGGAGAGCAGAGGAGGCTGCACGAGTGACTTAGAGCTCGGTGTGAAAGTGGTGCTAAGCCCGGCAGTAAAATCTTGGGCCGTTAAAGTCAAAGGCAGATCCTTTATAAGCTGGTTGGACTGCTTTTATAACCTGCAGCTGGTGCACAGTCACCGCTTCAAACGCTGAGGACCCTGGCTGTGTTTAAAGGCCACCAGGAAACAAATACACACATACACACACACACACGCACACACCCAATCTGCGGGACAAGCTGTGCTTTCACTTCTCCCAGCTGCCTGCCTGCCTGCCGCCTGCCTGTCCAAAAATAGTGCTTTCCTCATGGAGACTGCGTTGGGTCCCCCCACCTCACCGCGGCCTCGGTCTCCGCGCTTCATGTCTCCAGATTCTCTCCGCCCCCTCAGCCCTCTTGTGTGTTTACATGTTTACAGGCTCTGGTCTGCTCCCCGTTTCAGATCTCGCACAAACAGCTACGCAGATACAAAACAAATCTATTTTGGAGCCTTGCGTTACTTGTTCAAAACAGCATCTGTGTGTAGCTGTAGAGAGCTATGCAAGCGTAACAGGAAGGGAATGTGGGAAATGAGGAAACATGTTGCATTGGACACCATCCAGCGGTTTGTGTTTGTCATGAGAGCCAGGCGCCTCTAAAGCAGCACTGTTGGAATGTTTTAACTGCGTGCTACCGATTTCCCCAACTCTAGTTAATGACACCCACACTTACCGTCTCCCCGGCCGTCGGCAGGCCGTGTTCCCTGTGTGTCGAGCTGCTTCTCTCGTGTTGGCTCTTTAGCTCCTCAGTCATTTACTTGCATGCCAACTAAGCTGGTAAACAATGTGCTAAAACCACTCGGCCCAAAACCTCAGACCCCAAACCCAAACACGTGCTCACTGCATTCTTCCCAGCCAGCCAGACACTGTGTTGCCTTTGACACAGACGTTGGCAACATGTTTGAGCAGTGATGTGCCAATACAGTGCTCATAATGATACTCAAACTCATAAAAATTCTGTGAAACGACTTTATGGCAGCATTACATTCAACTCAAGGCTGTGGTCAGGAGGTGTTCTGTCATTTTTTTGCTGTCCTGTCACACTTGCCTACTAGAAACAGTTGGGTAGGAGAAATTGAAGAACACCGACCTCGGCAAATTATTAAGTACTTGTATTATATCGCCATCAGCAAGTACAGTACGGTAAGAACTCTCGAAGAATAAGAGCATCACTGGGTAGTTAACCAAGGGATTGCGATTTTCAAGAAATAGGAAAAGTAAAGAATTCAAGAGTTTACAGATGTCAACACAATTAAGGAAGTGGCCATATCATATTAGACATGCAAATTGTGAAATAATTAAATAAATATTTTCATTGCATCATCTGTCTGTCTCTGCAGTAACATCCCCAGCGTGGGTAGTGCCATGGAGCAGGAATACAGCCAGTCCTACACGCCTCAGACGCACACGCCCTTCATGTCGAACAGCGCGCCGCCCAGCAACAGCGCCACCACGGGCATCCTGCCTTCGCCCGCCACGCCCCGCTTCTCAGCACCCACGCCGCGTACCCCTCGCACCCCCAGAACGCCCCGCGGGCCCTCCAGCGTGCAGGGCTCGCACAAGTACGACAACTCGGACCTGTACTCGCCTGCCTCCACGCCCTCCACGTGCCGCCCGCTCAACTCGGTGGAGCCGGCCACCGTGCCGTCGATTCCAGAGGCGCACAGCCTCTATGTGACGCTCATCCTGTCCGAGTCGGTCATGAACCTGTTCAGGGACTGCAGCTTCGACAGCTGCTGCATCTGCGTGTGCAACATGAACATCAAGGGCGCCGACGTGGGCGTCTATATCAGCGACCCTAACATGGAGGCGCAGTACCCGTGTGGCTGCGGCTTCAGCGCCGTCGTCAACCGGCGCTACGGCAACGGCTCGGGGCTCTTCCTGGAGGACGAGCTGGACATCATCGGACGGGGGTCGGACGTGGGCCGGGATGCCGAGAAGCGGTTCGAGATTATGCGCAGCTCGTCGCTCGAGAGGACCGGCGGCGGGGGGAAGGACCGGTTGCCGGACGAGCTGATCTTGCTGATGAAGGACCAGTGCACAAACCCCTTCTCGCCCATCTCGGGCCTGGAGACGGACGGCAGCTGCGCAGCGGTGGGGGTGCCCGGCAGAATGCCCTGCGCTCCCCCCTGCGTGCGCGTGGAGGAAAGGGACTTCCACAGCGACTGCTACATGGCCCTGGAGCACGGCCGACAGTTCATGGACAACATGTCGGGAGGGAAGGTGGACGAGACGCTGGTGAAGAACACGTGTCTGCACCACTGGGCCAAACAGAACGGTGAGACGCCTTTCTCTGTTTGATCAGAAGAGATTACAATTAGCGTGTGTCATCATGTTGTGTTTCAACAGGTGTTTTCTTCATGCTGTCACATTTATGGTCCACTCATTATGTTGAATGACTCTTGCTTGCTAGATTAATGACTTAGCAATGTATTAATCAACACACCAGTAGCATCTAATCTTAATAGTGTCTAACATTGCTGCTCCTCTCTCTCTCTCTCTCTTTCTGTCTCTGTCTGTCTGTCTGTCTGTCTGTCTGTCTGTCTGTGTCTCTCTCCATCCTCTCTCTCCCTCGTCTCTTTCTTGCTTCCTGCAGCCGTCGACGGGAGCACTCTGTGCTCGCAGGACGTCCTGCGGGTTCTGCTCTCGCTCCAGCCGGTGCTGCAGGATGCCATCCAGAAGAAGAGGACTCTGCGCGCTTGGGGGGTTCAGGGCCCTCTGACCTGGCAGCAGTTCCACAAGATGGCCGGACGAGGCTCTTATGGTAAGAGCTAACATTTCACACACACACACAAACACTGGGGGGATACACTGCGAGAGCAAGCCACAGAGGCTGTTTTGCAGTAATCTAATGGCATAGCTGTTAGGCTTCTTAAAAGTCCCCTCCTAGCTTTCTCTGACAAGCCAGAATTTCACTGTAAGAAAAAGTGTCAGGTAGATGAAGTGCGTACAGTTTAGTTTCTGGATCAGTAGGCCGTTACCACTCTGGCCATGAAAAGCTTTCAGCCCTGATTTCTGCTAAAAAACACGACTGAAAGACTAGAAAAAAAAAAGCTCTGGTTAAGTGATTTTTATATCCAGCAAGTATCTTTTGTTTTCTCTGTCTCTCTCCATCCCTGTCTACCCTCGTAACCGCTCCAATGTCCTCTCTCCTCCTCCTCCTCTCTCCTCCTCCTCCTCAGGCACGGATGAGTCGCCGGAGCCCTTGCCCATCCCCACGTTCTTGGTGGGCTATGAGTATGACTTTGTGGTGCTGTCTCCCTTCGGCCTGCCCTACTGGGAGAAGCTGTCGCTAGACCCCTTCGGCTCGCATCGGGACGTGGGCTACCTGGTGGTGTGTCCCGACAGCGACGCCCTGCTCAGCGGAGCCAAGAGCTTCTTCAAGGAGCTGACAGTGGTCTATGAGGTGTGTGTGTGTGCGGTAATGTGTGTGTGTGTGTGTGTTTGGTTGTGTTAAGTACCAAATATGTCGGTATATTTTTCTCAATCTCTTGAGGTGCTGAGCATATTTGTTGATGCTTTGGCAGCTTGTTTGCGTGAATAATTAATAGATTTAACGGGGAACATAGTTCATTTCCTGACTCTGCCTGTGCTATGCTAACAGCTATTCTCTCCCCCCTCTTTCCCTTCCTGTATTTCTCCGTGGTTAGGCCTGTCGTCTTGGCCAGCATCGGCCCATATCAAAGGTTCACGCCGACGGCATCGTCAGAGTGGGAGGGGCTGCAGCCAAGAAGCTCTCGGACCAACCGGTCAACGATTGGTTCTTGAAAGCAGCCAGTGGCAACAATGACTCCTTCGCCAAGCTAAAGCTCTTTGCTCAAGTCTGCAGGCATGATCTTGGTATGTTGACTTTGGGAAAGCATATCGGAAATACATTTGCACAGATGGCATCAGTTTCAACATCCTCTTTAAGAGTGAACCCTGATTGTTCACTTTGTCTTACAAAGAGCTTCACGAATGAACAGCATGATAATAATTGTTATTTTGTAATAACCTTTTCGCAGCACGTATCGTTTAAGTTGCTGAATTTCTATTCTCCTCTATTCTCTCAACAGCGCCATACCTCTCTGCCCAGCCACTGGATGCCTCCCTCCTCACTCAGCCAAGCCCCGCCCCAGCAGCCTTCAGCCAATCCTCATCCGCACAGTCCTCAGGCTCCACCCCCTCCGCTGGCTCCCAGGGCACAGCAGCGTCTGCATCTGCTGGCGCCGTCTCCAGCAATGGCGCCCCCGGCAACAACATCAACAGCAGCAGCACCACCAACGCCACAGGGCTGGCATCGGGCACCCCTTCTTCCACCTCCGCAGGCCCTCAGGGCGCCAGTGCCATGCAGTCTGGCAAATCCAGCTCCTTCGCGCCCTTCGGGAGTCTGGGCGGCAGCGGCACGCAGGTGGGCTCCATGAACCAGCAGACGGGCGGCCAAAACGCCGCTCTCCCTGGAGACGCCACAGCCGGCAGTAACCAGACGCAAGCCCCCACCGAGCCGATAGAGAGGTGAGACGTATGCCCTGTCGGAAAACTTCACCTAGGCTTGTGTGTCTAGAGTAAGCCCATTGCACAGCTCCACAGGGTTGTGATGGGGTGATCAATCAATCAATCAATTTGTTTATTTGATCAAGAGGGACAGAATACATTCATAAACATTTAAAATGCAAATGCACCCAATTATAGCCAAAAGGCTAGTTTCCATAGGCAGTCCCCTTGCCAGAGTGATAAAGGCTATTCAACCCTTTAAAAAAAGGCATTAACATATATAGTCTTATGATTATCTCATAGATTAATCGAATGATTAGTTTACACCCATGCTGTCCCAAGTCTGGAGTATGAGAACAGCAAGAGGTTAACAAGAGGCAGTGACGTGGCAAACCCTACATGACTCAAAGAAAAGTTTCAACAGTGATTCAGAACTGCTGCGGAACTCTGAGAAATGACACTTCTGTAACTGGTTCCTAATTGTTGAGGCTCGACACAATTACTGTAATGCTGTTTTACTTTCTGCAATCAGTGGACAAGTTAGCCAATTTGACTACTTTGATCTCATCATCATGTGGTACGATAACAAAGCAGAGTCCCTCATCCTCTCTGCAAACCAATTCTCATAAGCACACAGCACTCCTACATTAATCTCTTCTTAACCATGTTCTTCCCTCTCCCTGTCTCTTTCTTTCTTTCTCTCTCTCTCTCTCTCTCTCTCTCTCTCTCTCTCTCTCTCTCCCTTTCTCTCTCTCAGCACCATGGAGAAGGAGAAAGTGGGCGTGCCCACAGACGGCGACTCTCACGCCATCACGTATCCCCCAGCCATCGTCATCTACATCGTGGACCCGTTTTCCTACGAGGACGCAGACGGTGCCTCTGCCCACTCCAGCGTGTGGACGCTGGGCCTGCTACGCTGCTACCTAGAGCTGGTGCAGCACTTGCCCCCGCATATCCGCAACTCCATCTCCGTGCAGGTGAGACGCCGTGCACAACCTAGATCAGTAGTTCCCAAAGATGCCCAGGGAAGGCCATATTGGAGGTCTTGGCTTTGTTGTTGCTCATGAAAGGTTGGAAAGAGCAGGTCTGTAGTCATTTTTCATGCGCACGACGTGCCCTTTTTCTGACTGAGTCATGTGGCGTCACTGTAAGTGAACAGATAGCTTATGAGCCATCCTGTGACGTAATCAGCATTGCTTTCTAACGACTCAGCTTGTCCCTTCGCAACCCCCACCCCCAAACAGTCGCACGCATAGTGTGTCCTTATTATTCACATTTGAAGTTGTGTGTGAAGTTGTGAAGTTCTTATTTTCCGAGCCGTAACAAGCCTCGACTTTGAAATGAATGGAGTATTTTTAGCCTACAGGAGGTTCGTTTGTGGAGTGTCACACCTCACCACACCAGCGTGTGGAAACAGCCTCTGCTCTAGGAGCTGTCTAAGCACCTGGGAACTTGCACTCCAAATATAACTGCATTAAGATCAGGCAAAAAAAAGGGAGTTTCAGTGGTGTTTTGTTTTTTTTAACACCTTTAGCATTACCCTGTTTTGGTTGCTGAAGTTAATGGCAAATCTGTCGTCTTGTGGTCTTAGACACTAGGATGCTTCTGTGCAGGTCTTGGGCCGATGAAGTAAACTTGTATTTGTCTGTCAGCATGATCTATTTCTGCACGTGTAAAATTGGAATATTTCATCGTGTGTGTGTCTGCGTTTGTGTGTTTGTTTTTTGTTTCAGATTATTCCATGTCAGTACCTGCTGCAGCCGGTGCAGAGCGAGGAAAGGCACATCTACGCCCAGCACCTCAAGTCCCTGGCCTTCTCCGTCTTCTCCCAGTGCAGGCGGCCCCTCCCCTCGTCTACCAACGTCAAATCACTGACGGGCTTTGGCCCCGGTCTGGCCCTGGAAACTGCCCTCAAGAGCCCAGAGGTACCGCATAATTAGTCTAATACCCCTCCCAAACCCCCCCCCCCCCCCCCCCCCCCCCAAAACACATTCCCCTCGACACTGCCATTTTATTCACACAGCTCGGTGCAGTCAGAAATCCACCACCCTGTAAACACTTTGTTTTATGGATATTCCACAATATTTTATTCACAAACTTGAAAACATGGCTCACACGCCCACCAGCCTGACTCCAAACCCATGTTGTTCAGAATGAGCCCCACGATGTCCTCCCTAAAGTGAAACCCTAAACCACACTAATTTGTTTTCATAATACCCTTACCATGCATGACCATTGGTTTATGTCTGAGCTGAGCAAGGGGGACTAGTAAACACAGGACGCCACAGGGAAACAAGCTCTGTTGTGTTGTGACCTTTGCTCTGATACCCCACATCCACCCCCCTCCCCAGAAACCTTTGTGCGGTGCATTCTTTTTTGGGGGGGGGGGGTGGTGGCAGCAGTGAGTCGTGGAGACTGTTACACTAACCTTTCCACACCTGGAAAGAGACCAAGCTCGCGAGTTTCCTTTCCATTATCTGCTTGGGTGGCTGGCAAAGGCCCCCCGCTAATGGGATCGGCCCGCATAGTCTGGCATCCGCTCCGCTCCGAGGCTCATCCGCGGAATAACTCCCACAATCCAATTTGCTCCCTCCCTGTCTACTGTGTTCTAGCCCTGCACCGCTTATTTGATAAATGAATACGAGTGAATGCCCTGCGGGGCTCCTTGCCTGAAATGCCTGATGCTCCGAGACACCTGTTCAGGCCTCCCAGCTTGATGTGATGTGTGTCTTAAGTTGCGGTTGAACTTGACCTCTGACCTTTACCCTCTTGACCCTTCCCCCTGCCAGAGGCCCGAGTGCTTGCGACTGTACACGCCGCCGTTCATCCTGGCGCCGGTTAAGGACAAGCAGACGGACCTGGCCGAGACGTTTGGCGAGGCCTCGCAAAAGTACAACGTGCTCTTCGTAGCCTATTGCCTATCCCACGACCAGCGCTGGCTGCTGGCCACTTGCACCGACCAGTATGGAGAGCTGCTGGAGACATGCATCATCAGCATTGACGTGCCCAACAGGTGTGTGAGGGAGAGAGACACACACACACACACACACCTCTGACTTCATCTCACAGACTCCTCATTACGGTCTGGTCTCAGAGGAAATGTCTTACATTGTACATCTTTGTATCTTCTGTTTGAGATACAGCCATCATAAGCTGTCTTATCTAGCATGGTGATGTATTGTCAATTGGACTCTAATTTATGTGCTGTGTGTGTTTGTGTGTGTGTGTGTGTGTTTAGGGCGCGGAGGAAAAAAGGCTCTGCCCGACGTCTCGGCCTGCAGAAGCTGTGGGATTGGTGTTTGGGTTTGGTGCAGATGACATCGGTGCCCTGGAGAGTGGTGATTGGACGCCTCGGGCGAATAGGACATGGAGAGTTAAGAGGTGAGCAGGCATGCCGCTGTGCAGCTACACTCGCTGTGCCACTGTCTCATGTATGCCGTGTGGCTGGAAATGTCTGTGTGTGTGTGTGGTGTGTGTGGCTGGAGAGTGTGTGTGTGTGTGTGTGTGTTTGTGGCTGGAGAGTGTATGTGTATGTCGCTGAAGAGTGTGGGTGTGTTTGTGCATTTCTCTTGCTTGCATGCTTCCTGTGACTCATTCAGGACGATTATCGTATATTCCATCTTTTCTCACGGTCTGTGAAATATCCAAAGCCACTGACGCATCAATAACACAGTTACAAAACGTTACCTTGCAGTAATAACGCCATTCCCCAAGTAAGGCCTCACTTGACTGCCTGCTGTGTTCTCTGATGGAGTTGTTTGGTGTGTTTGCGACCTGTCTGTCTGGCACGGCTTGCACCGGCGTGTTTGGGATCTGAGTCTGGCAAGAGTGGTGGCGTCTGCGCCTATGATGTGGTCGCTTATTTATTCAACTGGTATCCTGCGAGCGCAGCTTTGTTGGTTTGTTGGCTTGTCATGTAAGCCGTTTAGATAGAAAACACAGAGATAATAGTCTCCGACATATGTAGTGCTTTTGACTGAAACGAGCGGGCGACCAATCAAAGGCTTCAAACTTTTGAATGCTTCTCTTCTACTCAGATCTGATCCGTCTCATGTATTGGCATCACATCCAGCCTTTTTTCCCCCCTTGTGTTTTTTTTAATTGACCACATTTAATTATTACATTACTGCCATTCAGTAGTCAGATAAAGGGGGTTAACTGGTTGTTTTGTCAATGCACAAAATGTAGACAGGTTGTTTAAAAATGAACCAAAGCACAAGTTGAACTCCAGGCTGGGGAGGCACCATGTTAAAGACAGTATGCGCGAGTGTCGTGAGTTGAGCTACAACAACATATAAGCCTAGTTGTCTAAAACCTCTCTACAGACTCTAGTTTACTGCTTTCCCCTGTCTTTTGGATTAATCACATTCTCCTCCTCTTCCTCTCTTCCTGGTGTCTCCTCTCGCCCTTTATCCCTTACCACTCTCCCCCCCACCCCCCTTTCATCTCTCTCCCTCTTCCTGTCTTCTTCCCCCATGTGTCTCTCCTATCCTCTCCTCTCCCCTCCTCAGACTGGAGTATTCTGCTGAGCAGGAGGAATCTGCAGTCACTGAGCCGCCGGTTGAAGGACATGTGCAGGATGTGTGGCATCTCCGCTTCCGACACTCCCAGCATCCTCAGCGCCTGCCTAGTTGCCATGGAGCCCCAGGGCTCTTTTGTCATCATGCCAGGTAATACAGCTTTCCCTTTGGACTTTTGTGTGTGTGTGTGTGTGTGTGTGTGTGTGTGTGTGTGTGTGTTTACGTTCATGTGCCAGTGTTTGTTTGTTTGTTTGTTTGTGTGTGTGTGTTTACGTTCATGTGCCAGTGTTTGTGTGTGTGTGTGTGTGTGTGTGTGTGTGTGTGTGTGTGTGTGTGTGTGAGTGATGGATGGCAGCAGCATATCATAATGCATGTAACTGCTGTCCCTATCAGATATACTGCAGCCAGACCAGTGGCGAGGCCAGCCATAAAACACCTTTTCAGGACCGCATTGATTTTTGAGATGATGGGATGCTGTTGAAGATCAATGGGTTTATTTTGAGAAGTGATGAAAAGTTGTCACAGTGTGTGCGTGTGTGTGTGCGCACGCGGCCTCTCATTGATGCATTGGAATTTTTCTTTAGTTGCTTTCAGCCACTTGTTCATGTTTGTGGTGTTCCTGAAGTTACTGTTTTTGACTTCTCTAGACTGAAAAGCTCATTTCTCCCTCTCTCCTTCTCTCTCTCCCCCTCTCTCTCTCTCTCTCTCTCTCTCCTCTCTTTCTCTCTCAGACTCAGTGTCCACGGGCTCCGTGTTTGGCCGCAGCACCACCCTCAACATGCAGACGTCTCAGCTCAGCACCCCTCAGGACACCTCCTGCACGCATATCCTGGTGTTCCCCACCTCTGCCTTTGTCCAGGTGGCCACCTCCAACTACACCACCGAGAACATCGACATCGCCTTCAACCCCATCAACGGTGAGGCCACTCGCCTCTGACTCACCTCCCCCTGATCTCTATGGATCAGAGGGTGACCTTTTAAACTTTTTAGGAGAATGTTCTTTATTTACCGCAGACCTCCGTCAGCCGTCCTCTAACGTAAACTGTCTATGTCTCTCCCTCCTCCATTCATCTGTCCTCATACACTGTCTCCTCTCAGATGGATCAGACGCCATTGGTGGTATCTTTGACCTGCTGGAGCAGGAGAATGAAATGGTGGACCCTGATATCATCAACATCCTTCCCGCCTCCCCCACCAACTCCCCGGTGCACTCGCCAGGATCCCACTACCACCACGGAGGAGACGGCAGCAAGGTAGGTCAACTGCAGCATGTCGGGGGTGGGGGTGGGGGTGTGTGACACTGGCATCGGGTTACGGTCATTTTGTAAGCATACATGTCACTCAAGTCTTTCATTCTTCACAAAAACCTGAACTCATTGAAATAATTAGGCATGCTTTGGGCCATGGTTACATATTCTGGTTTCTATAAAACAATGGATAATATAAAGGAATGTATGTAAATAAAAAAGCAGGATGTCATGAAGATAGTATATGCATTATATTTGTTTTAATTCTAGGACATTTTAACTGTCAGGAATGCATCTGGCCCAAAAACACCTACATTTATTTCTAAAGAATGTTATATGATGACAAACAATTAATAAGACTTGTGATGTCTGCAGATTTATGACAATCAGAAGGTCATTCAGACATTGATATTGCAACAGCACATGAAGCATCTTATTTTTTTGGGAGTTACTTATAATGTGCCAGAGCTTTAATCCGCTTCCTCCTCCTCCTCCTCCTCTTCTTCCAGGGCCAGAGTACCGATCGCATGGAGTCGCATGAGGAGACCCCCAACATCCTTCAGCAGCCTCTGGCGCTTGGCTACTTCGTATCGACAGCTAAAGCGGGCCCACTGCCTGACTGGTTTTGGTCCGCCTGCCCACAAGCCCAGAACCAGTGCCCCCTCTTCCTCAAGGTAAGCCCTGCAGCTCTGGGGCCAGTGGTCAGCACCTCTCCAGTATTTCGGTTGTTCAGTTCTGTGTTTGAATGGAATCCAACATTTCACATTAACGTCTTACGCATTCTACTAAATAGTAGGCCTCAATAAAGAGTAGATGTAGATTTTGGAATTTTAAAGATATTCTCAGTAGTACAAAATGTTAAATGAATATATTTTGTAATGTCCAATAGTATGAGTTTTTGTCTGATTTGAGGAAGGCAATATAAGTTTTGGGTGAGGTTTAATAAGGGCAGACTCTGAGTCCCTTGTTTTCCCCGCCTATGGCCGTGCCATAAGGGATTTGTCTGAGTGAAGTCGATGACTAACCTTGCCTTACTGGACCTCCTTCGCCAGTTTCCGTGACAACTTCTCATTATACCTGTCTCCAGTCACGTGACTCATACATTATTGAACAGACCGCCTGCTAGGGGAGGGCTTTAATAATTCAGCTCTGCTCTCCGATTGGCTCCGACGTGCAGCCTAGACTCCCAATTATGATGACGTATGGTGAGAAGAGATGCCGCCATGTTGCAAGTCAGATTGGCGCATGAAAATCGGAGGTTCTTTTTCTTGAGTGCCCAGCTCTACACATAACCCTCCTGCCTGCCGGGGTTGGGTTGTCTTATTTACAGCCGGTCTGGTTACACTTAGCCGCAAATCTCCAGTGATGTGTTCTTGGCCCGTTCGAAGGAGACGGGTTGCATTTTGCCCATCGACTCCTCTGGCAAGCATGTGGTTGGGAATATTGAACCTGGGAATGGTTTCAAGTATCTCATCACTGAACTATTTCCTCTCGACTGGATCACATGATGGATGTTTCCAGGCTCATTAAAACTTGCCCCGTTACCCCTCGTAGACACAATTGCGAGTACAGGCTTTTGTTTTTCAAAAGCGATGTCTTGGAAGTTGGAAACCATGCCAGACCGTTCGTGTGGTTTTGGTTGTAAGCCAGTGGGGAAGTGTTGGGAAGTGCCTAACGTTTTCTCCCCCTCTATCCCCTCAGGCCTCGCTGCATATTCACGTGTCCTCAGTGCAGTCGGATGAACTGCTCCACAGCAAGCACTCTCATCCACTGGACTCCAATCAGACCTCAGACGTGCTCAGGTAACCACACGCAAGCTTCATGTGAAGACTGTCCATGTTTCCTGTTTATATTTGACAACTAGCCATGTTGTATAACAAGACAAATAATTAAGGGTTCATGTCTAAGAAACTGGTGTTTGTTTATTATTATTATAATTATTATTATTAGTAGTAGTAGTTTATTACATGTTTTTTGTCTACATTATTGTATCTCTGTGCATGTACATGTATGTACTGTATATTACCTCAAGACTCATTTGTCTTCATAATAACTCCTATTTCTTTATTCTGTTCCCCCATCAGATTTGTTCTGGAGCAGTACAATGCCCTCTCCTGGCTGACCTGTGACCCTGCCACACAGGACCGGCGCTCCTGTCTGCCCATTCACTTTGTGGTGCTCAACCAGATGTACAACTTTATCATGAACTTGCTGTAATGCATTACGAGGCCCTGAACAGCCAAGCAGGATTTTGACCAGTCCCAAACAAAGGAGGCGGAAGAGACCAATCAGAGGCCGGGGGTGTTAGGAGAGGCACCCTGAAGGGATTAAGCATGTACAGATGCAGTCAGCGCTGGACTTTTTTACGTAATGGAGGACAACGTGGGAGATCTAAACGATACCGAGGGTTCCCGTTTGCAGGATTGTGTCTGCAGACCAACCCCTTTTGATGTCAGTGACACACACAAAAAAAACTAAAGCACTAAAATGCTTTTAGCAACATGGAAAACGGGTCTACGGGAAAAGAAATGATGTGGTTTTGGAAGTTGAGAAGCCCGGCCACAGGAGATGTTGAGATGAAGAACAACAGTGTGATTTGGCGTTGGTTTGTTGATCATTGTAATCTGACCTGTTTTTAAAAGACTCCCTGCAATGAATGGAAATTAAATTGATTGTTGGTGACGGTGATGCTAGCAAAACCGGGCATATTCATCCTGGCTGCCACAGGTGCTTTGACATCCGAATCAGCCGGTTCGTGTCGGAAATGTGTCTGTAAATTATTGGAAGCAAAGGGACATTTCAATCTAAAAGGAAATCACGGATTTTCAACCCCTGAAGTTTCCTGTTTGAATACCTGCATTGTTCTTATTTATTGTAAGTTTCTAAATGTATAATTTGTTTTATTTCTTAACTTCTTTTATATATGAAATGTTCTAGAAGGTTTATATTGCCTTCCTGCTTTAAAGCAATTGGTCTAAAATGCGTTATTGTCTTAATTAAAAAAATTACAAACACACAAAAACAACAAAAAATATAATGAAGTTGCAGTAGGTTGCTTTTAGAATATTATTTTTTGTAAGGGAGACAGAATATTTGTATTGTCACATTGTACAGAAGAAATAGGTTGGGGAAATGCACCCATGCCTCGGTGTGTGAGTTGGGGGGTGGGTGGGAGTGGGGCGGGGGGCCTGAATTGCAGCTAAGCTGTTGCTGAGGAGGGCATGTACAGCAATGATTTCACTGTGTTAAAAATAAAGAGGTACATTGTCGTATATAGTATTTTATACCACACATTTAGACCCAGAAAAAATGGCAATATATAAATAATTATATTTGAATTTCGTGCCAGACATGGGTGGTGCGGCTTCTGTTTTAGGAATAAAGTGCGTCAACTCGAGTGAACCTTGTGCTTGTTTTTCTTGGGGCGGCTGGGCGGGTCTGGAGTTATCGCTCACCTGTAGGTGATAGAATGCCAGATGGAGGGGTTGAGCTGTATTTAGTGAGCGTGCCATACATGCTAAACTCCCAGTGTGTTTGAATGGTCAACTGTTCACCTGCCTGCTCTGATCAATTGGTCATCTACTGCTCGCCATTTCTTAAAGGAATGGCGGTAAACATGAAAACAAATCTCCTGTTTGCATCACTGTGTGAAATCAGTGTGTTGAACCGGAAAATGAAATTTGGAGCCAGATACGGGTGCTTGTTAAATAGGCAGTGTGTGTGTAGAGAAAAATCAACAATCCTCTGCATCTTCCTGTGTTCAGAATAAACCTGTATGAGTTTCAATGAGCCTCAGACTCCTCATGCCATTTGCACACATTAAGAATGTAGCCTTCTTACAATTCAAGGACTGTTTTGTCAGGTTAGCAGTACATTGTCACCCAGTTCTGACATATGAAGATGCTATATAGGTGTGTATTAAGGTTATTTTTTAAAAGAGGGAATCTCCATGGAAAGCACACTGACAAAATGTTAGGATTTTTCTGTCGAACAACTTTCAAGTGGTTGCTTTTTTACTCTGGAAGATTTGTCATTGATCAGAATTCTGATCATTTGGCTGTAAATACAGTGAAAGAAAAACGGGTCAATGTTGCGTGGTTGAGATGTTCATAAGGGGGAAGTAAGAAATTGGTTTAATATCTAGCATTCTGGTTAAAATATGAATAATCTATGCATCATTACATCTAATCAATGGAAATGTGAGATGATCAAGAAGCAGCAGAGTTAAAAATAACTCCACATCTGTTGACTTTAAATGTTATTGTTCCCTTTCAGTTCAGTATGAGTCACTAACACTTAGCTCTTCAACAATGAACAATTCACCCATGAACCTAATTATTTAAATTCTTCCCTTCCTCTTTGTATATCTGAAGCCACCTGGAAATGTCACTCATCTGTTCCAGCCCATGTGTACTGCATATAACTTTGGATAAGAAATGCCATTGCGATGGGTCATTACTTATATTTATTTAACAACAAAATATCAAAATCTTACACAAGTTAAGACAAAAACAGCACACATACAAATTGGATATAAAGATGTTTTGGATAATGGGAATGTTTTTGATCTGCCCTAATGATCACACTGATCGAGCTAGGACATAGAGATCATTCTCTTGGTCACTCCCATCCATCTCTTCACTCGACTCATCCTCATCCATTAAAATGTCCTCAAATTTTTCCATCAAATTATTTACAAGTGAGCGCCTCGATGCAACCGATGAGAAAGAGCAATTCCCCACAGAAGACACAGACAGCAAGCTTCTGGAGAAATGAGAGTCCTCTCTCCCACCATCATCATCATCATCATCATCATCATCATCATCGTCGTCGTCATCACCTCTCTCTTCCTCTTCCTCACTGCTGTATGAGACAATGGCCCTTTTCTTCTTAGTAATGATAACACTGTCTTCCTTGTCACTCATCAGCTGGTCCTCAATGTCCCCAGCAGACATGTTTGTATCCTCATCCCCAGAGGTGATATCATTAGTGTCAACAACCCTGGAACTTCCCTGGGAGGAAGTATTACTGGCTGTTCTTGAAGAGTGCTTCTCCTCACCTTTATCATCATCATCTTCTTCACTGCTGTAAGTCAAAAAGGCACTCTTGTTCTCAGCAGAGCTGTCATCTTCCTCTTCACCTTCCAGTTTGTCCTCAACATATGACATGTCCGATGCGTTATTCGTCTCGTCCGCCCTGGAATTGCCCTGCGAGGAGACACTGTCTGTTATAGACTTATCCCCTTCACCGTCATCTCCCTCCTCGTCACTGCTGCAGATGGTGAAGCCCCTCTTCTTCTTTGTAAAGACGTCATCTTCCTCCTCACTCAACTGCTTGTCTTCCATGTCTCCTGATCCATCAGGTCCGTCATTCATGTCTGGCAACCTGGAATTTCCCGGCAGGGAGACATTTCCTGTTCTGTCTGCTCCGAAAGACCTCTCATCTTCAGGCTCGTCTCCCTCATCTTCACTGGAATGAATAGTGAAGGTTTTTCTTTTCTTCTTGGTAATAACAAAGTCCTCATCTCCATCTACCAGCTGGTCATCCACGTATTCAGTAGACATGTCTGCCTCATCATCAACAATGGAGACGGCATCACCACTAGCCAAGCTGGAATGTTCCTGAAATGAGTGGTTGTTTGTCTTAGGAAAAACATTTTTGCCCTCATAGTCTCCTTCTTGCTCACTGCTGTATGCAAGAGAGGCTCTTTTGTTTTCTGCAAAGCTGACATTCTCTTCATCCTCAACAATCAGGTTGAAATCAGTAGACATGTCTGCTTCGTCATTCACAGACGTAATGGCACAACCATTGGCCAAGCTGGAATTTCCTTCAAAGGACGCGTTTATTACTAAAGACTTTCTTCCCTCGATCCCATAGTCTCCATCTTCCTCAATGCCATTAGTAAAAGAGTCTATTTTCCGCTCAGGAAAGTTGTCTTCCTCCTTTATAACCGCAGGGTCTTCTATTTCTCCAGCAGACACATTTGCCTCATCATCCACACAAATAACACCATTGGCATCATCCATTCTGTTCCTCTGGAGTGACTCAATCTCCTCTGTTCTTGAGGAATCCAGGTCAAACACAACTTCGCTTGTAACCGAGGTGTTAGGGGATAAAGTTTCATCTAACACAATGACAGGTTCTGCTTCTGGGGACTGCTCCAGGTCCTCATGTCTGTGTGTGACAGACTCCTGACGGCCTCTCCTGACCGGCTGCTGGAGTGTCCTCGGCTCTGTGTGTTCGTACTCAAAGTCCTTCAGCTCCCTTTGAATCTGAGACTCGACCTTCATCAAATTTTCTGCTTTCAGCACTCGCTTCTCAATGTACTCGCTTTCCTCGTCATTCTCCACATCATCTTCAGTAGGCTGAACGCAGAACAGGAGATCGTGGTGTGAGATTCCAAACATTTTTTTGGAGTACAGGTAGGCTATATGCTCCATCAGGTCGGGGTCTGAGCTCGTCTGCTTGGTGTGAAGATCCTGTAGCTGCAGCTGAGTGGTGGAGGACTGAGTATCCTGAAGAGTGAAGAGTTCCTTCAGGTCCTGCTTGCTGAAGTAACGGAAGGGATTCTTGTTGTCACCTGTAGTCTGTCGAATTAAGGAGTCCTTGAAGACCTGTGAAGACAGCATTTAGTCTGTTTAGGTTTCATTTAGTAATAAACTCATAAGGGGGGCTGTTTCACAAAGAGACATTACTCAGCAATCTAGATCCGCCAAATAAAACCCATACTTTTCTTTATTTATTGTAATAAATACTATTATCTTACATCCATCTCGTTAACATAGAAATTTTGTTTTGTGAAGTACCACCCATGAACAATGGGTTTGTTTGCATCTGGCAATTATGCAAACAAATAAGAGGACACATGAAAATCACCTTCATGTGGCAAAGTAAATACACAAAGTAAATACACAAAGCAGCTCACCTGTCTGCGGTAGATCTTCTCTTCCACAGTGCCACAGGTGATGAGTCGGTAAACAATGACATTTTTTGTTTGTCCAATCCTGTAGGCACGGTCCACAGCCTGGGCGTCAGTGGCAGGGTTCCAGCTGGGGTCAAAGATCACCACACGGTTGGCGCTAGTTAGAGTGAGTCCAACGCCACCCACTTGTGTGGTCAAGAGGAAGACGGTGACGCTTGGGTCACTCTGGAAGTTTCCAATGCGCCGCTCTCTCTCTGCAAGTTCGGTCACCGTGCCATCTATTCTCACCATCTTGAATCCTCTGTTTTTCAAAATGCGCTGTATGATGTTCAGCATCTTAAGTGACCGAGAGAACACTAATGTGCGGCTCCCTTCTTCCCTATGGTGCTCCAGCAGCTCAATGAGGAACTCCAGCTTGCCCGACTCAGAGATCAGGGTCTCATCCGAGATGTTACCGATATTGTTGGCCATGCTTTCGTTCTCGATTCCTGGCAAGGCGGTGTCTTGTCCGGTAAACAGACCGAGTTCACTTGCAGCTTTGTTTGAGAGAAGCCTTGGATGGTCACAGAGTTTCTTGATTACGTTCAGCTCAGCCAGGGGGCTGCGCGTGGTCATCAGCAATTCCTTTATGTGATCCAGAGAGATGAACATCCTGTAAATTTGCTCTTGAACTGGACTTAGGTACGTCCACACTATCAGGTCATTTTTCTGGGGGAGTGAAGGCACCTCTAAGCCTCCTTCACCAGTTGGTGAGAGCTGGTCTTTTACCTCAGAAGATTTCAGATCATCTTTTCCATTACTTATCACATCTGCCTTGGTTCTCCGCATAAAGTAAGGGCCAATGATGTTCATGAGGTTTCCAGACATCTTCAGACCAAGCACCTTTTCGCCAGGGGTAGCATCTTTCTCGCGTGCCCTAGTAATGGGATTTTCATATTCTGTCTTGAAGGTTTTGTAAGTTCCCAGGAGTGACCCTTGGCAAGCAAAGTCAAACAGTGACCACAACTCTCGCAGATTGTTCTGTACAGGTGTTCCAGTTAGAAGCACACGATGCTTGGCTAAAACAGCATTCATGCTTTTGGCTGTTTTTGTTGATGAGGTTTTGATCTTGTGTGCCTCATCCAGAATGACATAGTCCCAAAAGAACTCCTTCCCGTCAATGGCGCTCAGGAGCTCCCAGTTGTTGAGCACCATCTGATAGGAAGTGATGAGAACACCTCCTTTGACTTGTATCTTCCTCAGGTTTTTGGCGCGGATGGCTTTGCTTGTTCCATGGAACTCTCTCACTCTCATCCCTGGAACCCACTTCTGGAATTCTCTCTGCCAGTTGGTGATGAGTGTGGTTGGCATGACCAGCAGGCAGTTCTGCATCAGCTCGGAGTCATACATGCCACACAGGAAGGAGATCACCTGGACAGTTTTGCCTAAACCCATGTCGTCTGCCAGAACCCCGCCCTTCTGGCCGTCCCGATGCAGTCCATAAAGGAATGCCACTCCTTCTTTCTGATGATCATACAGATTATCATAAATCCTTTTGTTCAGCATGAAGCCACTTTTGTTGACGTCAATAAACTCGTCGTCCTCATCATCTGAAGACTGTGCATCCATCTGACTAATGAACTCCTGCAGCTTCTTGATTCGTCCCTTAATCTTCTCATCTGGGAAATGTTTGTAGGCTTCCTTCAAAATTTCCAGGGATTTTGCAGGATTTCCCTCCTTAAAAACCTCTTTTGCTTTCCTGAGGTAAAACAAATGATAGATAGTATTACAACCATATAATTAAACAACTAAAACTGTAACTCTGTGTTCTCCATTAGTAAAGAGGTACAGGATAAATAGGCATTAAAGAAAATACTACAGTATATTGCTTTTAGTCACACAAAAGTGACATTATACAATATTTTGTTCTGCAGAATAATAAAATTGCTGACCGACATCAAAATATTTGTTAATTATATCACTTTCCCTACCTGTAAAGTGGTATTTAAGTGACAAACATCTAGTAAAAGGTTCAGATTCATAAAACATACCAGCAGATTTCAAGTGATGTATTGAGGACATTATGTAAATCAGTCGAAAGATCACCAAGTAGTAATCTTGATGACCCACCAATTGTATACTGATGACCCAATCAAATTAAAAGAAACACAAAAAGCTGACTGATAAATGTATCAACATGTTCATTTACAATCAAGTTCCAAGACCTCAAAAATTGTATTGGGCTTGTGCTATGCTATGAATGTCAAGTCAATACTGTGTTATTAGAGAAATTAAAGAACGGTCACCTTGGGTGTCTTAAGTCAGAAAATAAATAGCTGGAATTGACTAACATGTCTTTTACCCTAACAACAAAGTATGAATAATCTTTAAAACTTTGACAGTGTTTTCATACTGTACCTGGTATACGTCTCCAGGTCCACTGTGGCAATGGACATGGACCTGAAAAATGGGCAGAACATTTTTAATGGAAGCCACCCAAATTAAGCTGAAGCATCACCATCAGACTTACAACACACAATGTTTGTGTTGCAAATGCTTGCCTAATAGCATCTTGTTTGCTACTACACACATGGTCTGAAAAGAGCCTAGACGTTGACAATGGAACAATTTTTTTGTTGCGGAGAAACAATGGCGAAATAAACCCTTTTTAATCAATAACTTCGTGTTGAAATGTTAATTTGTTGACTGTAGAATTGTTTTATAAAAGGCAATTTGGCACGAGTGGGAGTGGTGTAGGCAACAACACACGTGGGATTACCTACCCCACTCCCAGAGACACACACAACAGATACCCATCAATAAAAACTACATATCCAAATTACCAAAACATTCACCAGCTTAAAAATGGTGGTGGTATGAAAGGGCACACTAAATGTGACGACTTACCTGATCTGTCAGTTGAAGTGTAACCCACAATACAGTATATAAACTCAAAACATGGCCTGCATAAATCTGTCTACAGTAATGTAGTAGGCCTATAAAAGATGGCCGTTATTCATCTAAATAAATAACGTAAATTACGAAATGTTACATAATCTCTCCACTTCACTGGTAATCAAACTGTTATTACAATAACATTATTATCAATTATTTGCAATTCCTGTTGCTGAATATTTTCATGTCAGCTAAGATGAACACACTAAACAAAAGTGATGCAGGACAGTGGGTTCAACTATTGTGTTTATTATTACAGTGATTGGGGAAATGTTGTTAAAGTTACTTCTGTTAGGTAAAAATGATGGCAACTCTACATCAGCACACTTGAGGGTTGGTGTTGCGTCTCATGGCTGTCACTCGAGGAGTAGCCTCACGTTAACGCAAAAGCATTTCAGCTAGCATGAAATAAAATGCTAGCAAGGTGTCTAGCTGCTAGCATAGCCTAGCCTAGCCTACATACATGGATCTCATAAAATGGTCGATATACATTTGCTTAACTAGCTGGTAATTTTTCGTCCGAACTGTGACCTGTACATTGTATCGAGCGATTTCGCCTTTTCTTGGTGTTAATTGGATTAATAGCTACCTAGACAGACAAGCCATCCTATTGTCATATGCAAGTCTTTTCAAAAATCTTCTGATCGGACTTACTTCGTGAACTGATTTGTAATGTTCTGAAGAACTTCATCATGTCCCCCTTTTGATCCTCTTGAGTCCTCCGGAGAATTATCCATATTTTCTGCCGGATAACTCAAACTAATTGTAAAGACAGCGTAAAATGCAACATACCAAGAGATTAGATACAAGAAACTAGCACACACACGGAAGACAATCCACAGTCAGACAAAATTCAGTCCACTTTTCAAAAAGGGCGTAATAGCGCCGCCAATTCTACAACCAATCAGATTATTGAGTTACGAATATACGATTACGTATATCCGGTACAGGAGTGTGTTCCTTAAAATAACAAAACAAAAAGTGTCAGGAGGTGACATCATCTCTCTTCTAGTGTTTGGCTTAGTATTATGGGAATTTTCGGAGAAGACACGAAAATCTCTGAATACATTGCATTTCTACAATTCCCTGGGACTGTTCCATATAAACCCCTCAGTCACAATGCCATCTTTGTGCATGGAACTTCAAACCCAGCTACTCTTGTGTTTTATGTTATAACAATAATTTGCTATAGGCCTATACTTTCACTTGTTTCGTTCTTATTTCCTTTTCTCCGTTTGAAGTCTGTTACTATGCACTTACAGCGTTTGTATGATGTTTCTATTTCATGAATAATATTCTTCAGATGACTAGGCCAGTTTTTTAATTCATAAAAACACACAAAAATAAGTATAAATGGATTGTAACTGTAAATGGATTGCCTGAATTTTACGGTAGAGCCTCAACAAACCACCCCAAATGTATTTTCATCTATTGATTCTTTAAGTCCTTTTCCTTTTTAAGGTCATTAATGCATTGTAGAAAGCAACTTGGGCTCTTGACCTATAGGTACAAATTGGTTTTAGGTAAGCATGCAGGCATCTGTTCAGCCAACAACAATTCCAAGTTAAGAGCTGCAAGCCAAGTCTTTAAGGCATGTATTCTCCATGGCTTCATCTGGCGCTGCACCATGCTTGACAGCAAAGCTGATAATTCATTTCCATTTTAGAGGGCATGATTCCTGAGCCATATTAATATTCAATGCTGTACTATCACATTGCGTTGGAATGATAACTGGGCTGCATATGGAACAAATAAATCAAATACAAATAAAATCATAGCACACGCTGTTCCTGATAATGCAAAAGAAATTGAGGCCATGTAAAAATCCACCACAACGATTGTTCCATTTGCATGATTTTGTATGTATTATATCTCTAGGGAGAGAGTCATTCCTTTGGCCTATGCCATGCTGTGTTTTAGCAGGAATTGGTCATTTCATCTTTAATAATTCCAAGATGTCTCCACTCCTGGCACGGTAGATTCCGTGATAGATGCTGAATGTATCTGTGTTTATCTGTGGAATGGTCCATATTCTCAGTGGAAGGCGTGAGTGTGTGTGTGTGTGTGTGCGTGAGAGAGAGAGAGAGAGGGGGGGAGACAAAGAGAGAGAGAGTTGAAAGGAGGGAGAGAATCTCCTGTGCCTCTAGTGTCTCCTTATCACTCCAAGGTCATTGAGAGGTCAATGGTTTATTTACATCAGTTTCACAGCAGAATCATTTGGAGGCATTGTGCTCCGGTCCTTACGGCTTTTTGCTGAAAACCGCACACCTTTATTGTGGGAGTATGTTGAATTAATTCATTTTTTAGTTCAAACTGAAGCACACAGTGAGAAGCAGGGATTAAAGCTTATACAATTTCACGAACTTGAGGTGGTGCAGCCATATCAGTCATAAACTTGCCTTTTAAACTGCCAATGGTTATATTGACAGCAGAATGAGTGAGTTGTCCATCAGGTGAAAACATCTGTAAGGTATTGAAATGTTATCTACGATGGCCAAGATATTTGAAGAGTTGAGGGCTTTCCATGTAGGCAGTCAGGCATTCAACTTTAATACCAGTTCCATCACAATTGATATGCCTAAGAGTGTACCCGAAAGGTATATTTTTAATGTAATATTATTTCTACACAAGTTTGTATGACGTGGTCTTTATGTAACTGAACAGCGCCAAGAACAAGAACAACCATTGATCCCCAGGGTAGCATACATTTTTGATAAACAGTATACCTTACTTGCACTCCAAGTTGTTTTGAACGAAAGTGTTTCCCAGATGAATAAATGTAAACATCACATCATTTATATCACATTATGTTACCAGTTAAAGACTTGGTTTGTTCTATAATGTGTGCACTGCATTTGGTGACTATCAGTGATTCAGTGGATTTGGACGCAGATGCGTCCTCTACTTGAACGAAAAGGTTTAAGCATATTAAAAAACCCTCCTGAATACCCGGAGTATGTCTGGAGATGCCTGGAATATCCTCTTCAGCTCTGCAGCGAGATGGTAGAATATATTGGCTGGGCTCATCTAAATGTAGACCAAACAGAGCAGCACAGACTGGACATAAACCCAGCTGCCTTCAACTGCCTCATTTTAATTTAATAATCTCGTCATGGGCAATGAGTTATCACTGCTCCAGAGCCAGTCTCTCTGATGACCCTGTACCTGTGTGTGTGTGTGTGTGTGTGTGTATGTGTGTGTGTGTGTGTGTGTGTGTGTGTGTGTGTGTGTGTGTGAGAGAGTGTGTGTGTGAGTGTGTGTGTGTGTGTGTGTGTGTGTGTGTGTGTGTGTGTGTGTGTGAGTGTGTGTGTGTGATCTCGTGTATGTTTTAAGCATAGTCCCATAAATCAGCATGTATATGCACAGCAGGAGTGGATTGTCAGCTAGTGCCATAAATAAGAGCAGTGCAGGTAGATGATAAAGCACTGTATCACAGACACACTGATGCATGTGTTTGTTTGTTTGAGTTTTCTGTATGTGTTAAATCCACATTAAGATGCCATCTCTTTTTCTCTGCTGTCCTGACCCTCAGCTCTCACTCCCTCCACCCTGTGCTTCCGCCCCCCGCCCAAGTGCTTCAGTCAGCTTCTTCTGGAGAGATTCTATTACTGGTTGCCATGTATTTCCATGGTAGTCAGCTAAGCACCATTGCGTTCCAGGTTAAGGATGGGGACCGATAGGGTAACAACTCCTCACTCTCAGCTGTGGCGAAAAGCTCTGGAAGAAAATATTGAGTAAGCATTCTCATATAGAGTATGGAAAATGTCTGAAGGCAAAATCTGTATTTGTAGTAAATATATGGAACTAATGGTTTTCATTGGTGTTTTTTTCTGTTTATCCACCCTCTGAACTTTCTAGAGAGGGAAAAAACACTCATCTTGTCACACCCATAGACAGTCTAACAGTTGGAAAGAAGCTATTGAGGCCTAGTGAGTTTTCAGTGTTTTCGTGTTAGGTGAAACACGAGGCACTCACAATTTTCTCCCAGTGATAACCTATAGAAGAATATCTGATTAGTTATGGTTAAAAAAAAAGGTTTGTTCCTCTAGAGCTTCTAAGACAGTTATATCATGAAAAAAATGCTCATTAAGGTACACAACATTGGATTAGAATCATGTCTAAACATTTTTTATTGTATCTTTGTAGATTTTGTCCTCCAGTTGTACCAAATAATCTCTCTTTTACTCAATTGATGTTGTATGACCTAGTTTGGCTATAAAAGAATAAGGTCATAGATCAATGCCATGTATTTATTTCGCTTCTAGAAAAAATGCATCACAGTTAAAATCACTAGAGCGGTCTGTTTCAGTGTTGTGATGTTGCATGCTAACTGAGACAGGGAAAATATTACCCCAAGAAGTGAAATTGCTGATGGGTAGCAATTCACAAGATGGTGATTGTAAGCTATGGCCATAAAAGGGTAATATATTTAATGCCTAAAGACATATGGTGAGTCTTTGGCCATTAATTCTTAGTGTCTTTATGTTTGGAGCCCATTCAAAGCAAACTGCCTCTAATATCATTTAGAGGCTCTCCGCATTTGGCACGTGTGGTTTTTCGGGTTGCCACGGGTAATTGTGTTATACATCAGTAATGCAGGGGTGACACGCGTAATTGTGTTATATGTCATTAATGCCGTATCGATGCTCTGAGCTTGTCACTTCGGCAGCCTAACACAGGGCCGCGCCATAACAAATAGAACCATTCAACCATTGCCCCCGGTGACATATTATGCTGCCATTCCTTTTAACCCGGCTCTGAACCTCCATGGCTCTTTGTCCTCCTCGTGGCGGTGGAGCGTCGGTCAAGTGTGAGCAGCAGAGCAATAGCTTACATCTCAGCTCTCGTCCTGCCGTACTGCATGAATCCCAGCCGGCGTCGAGAAGGTTTTGTCTAGCTTTAAAGGCACCCAGTGCAACTTTATAGGCTTGAGACTCGAAAAATAAACATTCAATTTCTAGTCTTTTTTACACGTAGTAAGTTTCAATAACTCCATACCATTACATATCGACATTCAAGGAGCAAAGATGAGACGTCGTTGTGTGGTGAGAACTGATAGAAAATCGTAAACAACAACAATCGCCGGTGGGGAGAGGCCATTTTCCATTGATTGGAATCCTGCTTTATTTATTGGTGGCACCAATAAATAAAGATTTGGGGGGGAAATTTCGGCGATTGTTGTTGTTTAGGATTTGAAATTGAATGTTTATTTTTAAGCCTCAAAAGTTGCACTGTGTGCCTTTAAGTGAGCAGATCAGTAAACCACCACAAGCACAGTGCTGGTTACTGGCTCTCGAAAGTGATGTGGACAGACGTGTTTTGTTGGGAAGGGTTTAATCTGATAACTGATACATCTGAAACTAACACTTAAAAAATGTGCCAGATTAGAACAGAACATTTTTGATTGCAAATATATTAACAACTTAGAGCATAATTAATTCCATTAGATTCATTAAATGAAAACTATATGCATAGAAACATGTAAGTGTGTCCCAGATATGACATGACCGTGAGAGCTGTCCAGTAATTCGACAGTGTCAAGTTAACTCTTACCATAAAAGGTGCTTTTGTCAAATTAACCCAGGGATAAACTGTATATAACATACTTTCTCAAGAGCATCATTAACCATCATCCTAAACTGTTGCTTTCTTGAAGGTACTTTCTATGCATACCATCCTACTTCAAGCAGACATTTTGAATGATTATTAAGTCTAAACGATTGATATTCTTTCTCTGCTTTCTCCCACACACACTCCTCCCCAAGCTACAGTGTTTATCAAAGCTCATATATCCCCTGTAGAAGTAGTAATGATGTCTTTCCCTGGTGTTAATGAACCTGCTCAATGGAGCATCGCTCAGTCTACACCTGCTCTCAGAGGCGTCTGTAATGGACAGGCTGACCAGGAGTGCTGCTCCCTCCTTCTCTTTCTCTCCCTTTCTCTGCTTTTATGCCATTGGACTGAGGCCCAATCCTTTACAGACCTGTTCCCCGGTAATCATGGGTTTCATGATCAAGATTAAAGCTGTTGTCCATTTATGTTAAAGGCACCCAGTGCAACTTTCGAGGCTTAAAAATAAACATTACATTTCTAGTCTTTTTTACACGTAGTAAGTTTCAATAACTCCATACCATTACATACCGACATTCAAGCAGCAAAGATGAGACGTCGTTGTGTGGTGAGAACTGATAGAAAATCGATAACAACAACAATCGCCGCCATTTCCTTTATATTTTGTAACCTACAATAAATAAAGCAGGCTTCCAGTCAATGGAAAAATGGCTTCTCCCCACCGGCGATTGTTGTTGTTTACGATTTTCTATCAGTTCTCACCACACAACGACGTCTCATCTTTGCTCCTTGAATGTCGATATGTAATGGTATGGAGTTATTGAAACTTACTACATGTAAAAAAGACTAGAAATGTAATGTTTATTTTTCATTGAATGTTTACATAAAGTTGCACTGGGTGCCTTTAATAATTTGTGATAATTAACCAAATACTGTGTTATTTACGATGTATGCTGATGATACTAGTGTTTGTATTTCTTTAACTACAGCAGACGTCTCCTTTTCCATTAATGTTCACTCCAACAGGTAAGTGCTAAATGCGAGCAACATCAATATCATGGCTGTAATTAAGTCCTTCATGAGGCACATGTTGCACAAAGCAACAATAATTGAGACAACCTCAAGGTATAACTGATAACTGACAACTTCTGAAATTTCACATTGACTTACACTTTTACTTACAAGTCTAAAAACTCAAGCCAGAGAAAAGTATTTAGAAAGTTCATTTGTAGAATAAATCCTGCCTCTCGAGTACATCAATCTATTGTTTACAGAACCTATGCCGTGTTCTTTTGCCTTTCATCTTCAGACGGGTTGAACATGCCTTACTATACACTATGCGCTAAAGCAAGCTGGTCCTTTTTTATATGGACTGGCAAACACACTGATATATTTCTCCAGTTGTTGTTTTGTTAATTGCTTTGTTACATTTCAATTCAAAGACTCTCTGGTTCCTGTTTAATGAGTATTATGTGTGTCTGGTCTTTTCTGGTCTTCTGTCCTAGTAAGATACCTTTGTGTTCACTTTTATGCTGTCTTCCTTGCCAAGTCCTTGCTTCATGACTAAATTTCACTTTTCCATCTCATTCAGATCTACATGGTTAAACAGTATAAGATGATAATGATCATGATCCACTGGTTAGCACTCCTGGGAGAAGAATGTTAGAGGTGTGTTGTACCCTCAAAAACAAATATGACGCCATGCATACACTGTAAACCTGTTCAGAGTACTTAAAACTTTTGATGTAACCGATTACATAATAAAATCTGAGTACATATATTATTTTTTATAAGTAAACTTAACTTAAAAATTATACATACTGATTTATTTTGTTATCATTTTTATAATTTTTAAGTTCTCTGAACTCATATTATTCCAAAATCATCCAGGATTTTGCCTCGTCGGATATTTGTGTTTCTTTGGGTCTTTTACAAACTAGTTACTACGCCCTTACAAGTTTTTGAAAGGGTATCTCCCTTAGTTCCAACTTCCAACAGGCAATGTTTACCAAAACAAATACATTCCAATATAATTAAAACGTCTTCACTTGCTCAGAGAACTAATACATTTAAAGTTGGGTTAACTAAATACCAGGTTTTAAGTACTGAATGTTAATAAGTGAGTAGAACTGTTTGGGTTAACAGTGTATAACAGCACTAGTATTGGTAAAACAAAAAACATATAGGGCCCTAATTTCACTGACGGGGCAAAAAGCAAAGTCGGGCAATGAGCAAAGTGTGTCATGCATGAACTTAAGCTATCGTGTGGCGTGTGGAAGCATTGTGCCGACACACCCATGTATGTATGTATGCTCGAGTATGTTTGTTGCCTATCAATGAAATTAGGGCCTCTCATAGATATTTCTTCTAGGGAGGTACTTTAGGAATCACCACACCGCACACATATAAACTATTAACACCTATGTCCATCCTCATCCAGGAAACATCACTGACTCTGATTTTGCTCACAGTGTGTGCTTAAAAACTGTGTTATAAACATGGACACTGAATGATATAAACTACATGACACATTTCGCCAAACAAAACGTCTGCAGCCTATACAGCTGGCTTCTATCAAATAGAATGTCTAGCTCTAAGATAGAGGGCATTTTTTTTTTTTTTTAGCTAAGAAAAAGTTATGTTTTTTATTTAATTAATAAACACATTAGAGTTTAAAAAACACCAGAGACCTATAGAAATAATGATAGAAATATGGTTACAGCAATTACTGCAGGGCCAAATGGCACTGCTTACATTACTGGACTGGGGGGACATATTCCACGGTCAGACTCTTCGCCTTAACTAATGACTAAGTATATGGGTTTGAGTATGTTACAAACCTTACATCATTAACTGCAAGTGTGCAATTAAACCCCTCAGATCGATCCTCACTATATTCCAATCAGTCACTGAGATCATTGGGGAACAGCTCAACTGTGTCTAATCTAGCATCTGAATGAGACATGGCCTGTGAAAGTCAAAACAAGATTTAATACAGCCTTACAACCTGGAAGTGTGTGTGTGTGTGTGTGTGTGTGTGTGTGTGTGTGTGTATGATGTGTGTGTGTGTGTGTGTGTGTGTGTGTGTGTGTGTGTGTGTGTGTGTGTGTGTGTGTGTGTGTGTGTGTGTGTGTGCGCGTGTGTTTGTGTGTGTGCGTAAGGGTGTGTGTGTGTGTGTGCGTGTGTATGTGCATGCGTGTGTGTGTGTGTGTGTGTGTGTGTGTGCGTAAGGGTGTGTGTGTGTGTGTGTGTGTGTGTGTGTGTGTGTGTGTGTGTGTGTGCGTGCTGTGCTGTGCTGTGCTCTGGGTAAGTCATTTAATTTTGGTTATGAGAGGTTATGTTTGCCCTCTTTTGTTGTTGACGTTGTTGCCGTCGTTATTCTTTTTTAAGATAAAGTCACCGTACGTCTCCTCTGTCACACTGCAGATGAGTAGCCTTTTAAAGGCCCCCTGTGCGACCAGGGTGTCGGTGTAGAGGCTCGGCATTTGTTAGGGCCACTGTGATGACAGTGGTGTCTGAGTTTGTTTTGTCTGACCTTTAGAGTGGATGAGTCAGCCATGTGACTGGTAGGAGCAGCGCTCTCTTATAGGTGAAATTACTTCAGAGAGTGATAGCAGGCAGGCAGGCATGCAGGGAGGGGGAGGGAGGGAGGAAGCGCTGATTTGGTTGATGTTGTAGAATTTTCTCTGCTGGAAAACTGTGTCTTTGTTGAAATGTTTTCTTACTGAACAATGCTTTAGTGTTTTTTTTTTTGCATACATTTGAATATGTTATATAGAAAAACAAATAGTTCATCCATGGAAAAAAAAAACTATACACAAATAAATCAGAATCTCATCAAATATTAAAAAGTCTCTCTTCTCTGCTGTTACTGTCTCCAACAGGACATAAGGAAACAATGTCCCAGAGATTATGATTGTGGTAAACAGGGTTTCAAATATGATTGCAGAACTGTTTCTTTGGAAGTTGCCCTAAAAATTCTCTCTCATGTTTTGATTAAACATACTCCTAGTATCAAATAAGCAAAGAGTTTTGGTTGATGGGTCCTCGTGGTCGTTTGTCCCTGTACTCTATGTGCATGAATCAACAGAGTCACTTTAGGAGGAAGGTATCCCACAAGGGCCCAGAAGGAGTTGGTAGGAATCTAAAAATCACAATCCCTGACTAACTCTGGGTTTGACAGATTGAACACCATTAGGTTACACTGGTGAGTTTCACAGATGGGAGATACATTCTCCATGGGAATCCTCAGGTGGAATGTGTCAGGAGTGGAACACCTGAGATACATTCTCCATGGGAATCCTCAGGTGGAATGTGTCAGGAGTGGAGCACCTGAGATTAATCCTCAATGGGAATCCTCAGATGGAATGTGTCAGGAGTGTAGCACCTTGCCGCGATTATAGAATTGAATTTGCTTGTACTGCTAGAAACTTATAGCAATGATTATATATATGATATAGCAATGCTCTCCCCAGACTCAGGATCTTTGGATACAGGTGGTGGAGGCAGGACATACCCCGGCAGAGGACAACAGGGTTAGGGTTAAGTGGAGAGGGCAGTGCTGTGGCCCTGGTTGGATCTCCAGAGGCCCACTCACAAATGTCAATCACTTATGGGATATGTCACTGGTTGGCCAGGATCACACGTTTTTTAACGTTCAGCTCAGGGCCTAGAAAAGGAGAACTGAAAGATAAACTTAAATGATAATTTGCTTGTTAACTGTAGTAAGTAGCTGTTGTTAGCATTTACTGCCTGAATCCATACAATGACTTAATTTCCCTGTATAATATACGTACTACTTTACGGAATTGACAGTCTATTCATGATGAAAGAACAAAAGAGAAAATTATAAATCACTACTGTTCCCGGCCCTGGTGTCCGTCCAGGTATGTCTGATCAAAATCTTTGCATGGGTGAATTAGTATAAGGATTAGTATAGAATATATAGAGTGAAAAGAGTAATCTTATCTTTGCAGGTGTACCGTCACTCAAAACAATGGCCAAAGTGGGTAAATAGCAACTCTAATTTTTGAGTACCTGTTTCTTGGCCTGTGCACTTAATGTCGTTATGGTCTCTTTCTTCCAGCAGTTATGGTGTTTCTTAGTGGTCTTGGTGATGTCATCACTCTGTGCCTGAGGTGCTGCTGAATCTGCTGGACTGAACGGGTTATCTCTGTGTGTCTCATCATTATGTAGAGTGGAGCTGGGGCCATAGGCTTTACCTCAACAGCTAAATCTTCTTGCGC
>NC_137920.1:58371816-58454316 GCF_963457725.1 Sprattus sprattus
CACTCATTTAGCCTCTGTCACTCACTCCCACACATTTCCCACACCTAACCCTTAAGTCTTACACAAACAAACTCAAAAATAAGTGCCCATTATATATCAACAGTAATGGAAATATGGGTAGGGTACACCCACACATGATTTTAACACGCCAAATTAACTGAATCCGCCCACTGTGACGCTCAGGCCACTGGAGGGCAGTATTGCTTCATGTCAGAATAGGTGTTCTGCAATCTTGTCCATCATGGATGCAAACCTTCCTCTGGTAGGATCCACTGAAATGGCAGCCTCTGGGCATGACTGAGCGCTAATCATGGTCCCTCTAAAATCTGCATCATCCCATTGAGCATTTTATTCACCGAACCCCTCCTCATTCAGCCCCTGGGCAGTTAGGGCCCCTGGGCAGTTGGGGCCCCTGTGTTGTGATTACAGTCAGTATCACACGGACCCCTGAAGGCCCCCTATCCACATCAGGCTTCAGAAAGTTGTGGCTGAATCATCTCTTCATTTTGCAAAGCATACGCAAAAGGCCTTGAGGACATCTACAGTGCTTTTCCCCAGCTCTCCACAACTGTGACTGTCTGTACCTAAGATGAAAAAAAAGATTAAGTAGCTCCACATATTTCACACCAGCCGCAGTGCTGGGAGCAGGCCCAGGTAGAGGCTGACTGAAGAAGTCTAAGAGTTGGAGAAGTGCTGTGAGAAGATTTTCTTTCCTGTTTTGAAAGCTCCTTTGAAAAAGCTCTCCTCTCTCTATCTCTCTGTCTCCCTCTTCCCACCACTTCTCCTCTCTTCCTCCTCTGTGCTTTGATTTGTATTGTGCTGGAGCAAGTACACTAACAGACTGCGAAGCTGCCTCAGGCTAGTCGAAGTGAAATCACACACCACTGTTTTGTTTTCCCTGGAAGTGCTGTCATGTTAACACACCTTTTTTAACACTGATTCCTTCTGCATCCACCCCCCCCCCCACACTCCTTCAGCACCTGCGTGTCTCTATAATGTAGAGAGTAAGGGTTGGGGTGGGGTGGATAAATACTTACTGCCACCTGTATAATGATATGAACAGGATATCAGATTTAAGCTTGAGTCACAAAAGGGTCAACTCGGCTGGTTTGCGCGTTGCTGAGGATATTGGATTACACCAGCAGGTCTGCATCCAACTGCTGGTAATCTGCACAGTGAGTGGGCGGCGAGCGTTTTAAAGTGATTGCATGTCAACGAGGCAGTTTGACCTTTCGCTGAAGGAGCGTGCTCGGTGTGGCGTCTCCTTCCAGCGGTAATCATTGTCAGAAGAGAAACGAAACAGGTGAGACGCAATCTAAACGCGTTTATGCCATAATTCACGCTTTGATTTGATAATTGACATCTGTTTAGTGGTCCAGCGCTGGCAGCCGAAGCTGTCCTTAAATAAAAGAAAAAGTGTCTGCCCGAGTTTAGCCAACTTTCCATGTGGTAATGACTGATAGGCATGTGTGTGGAGTTAAGAGCTGATTCTGATCTTCACAACAAACATCAAGATTATTAGCTGTGACCGTCCATGTGGCATCGATTTTGAGTCTGTGTGCACGGGTGCCAAGTCCAGACGCTTAAGAGAAGCAGCGGCATTCTGAGTGGGAATCAAATGTGCATGTCAAACGACCTCTCTCTCTCTCTCTCTCTCTCTCTCTCTCTCTCTCTCTCTCTCTCTCTCTCTCTCTCTCTCTCTCTCTCTGTCTGTCTGCCTCTCTCTGTCTCTGTCTGCCAGGGCTGACAGGAACAAGACCAAGAAACCCTGTCATGGAGCCAGATAGTTACATCAGGCCTCTGATCTCCAGCACCAATTACTAAATGGTTGTGTTGAATTAAAAATAAAAGCCCTCATAGGATTTTAAATCAACTCCAGTAAGAGGATCATAGTATGAGCTCATGGATTGTGTGCATTTCTGTGCAGATGTAACTGTATGCGTGTGTGTCTATATGTGAGTGCATCAGTGTGTCTATACATACATCCATATGTGTGTGTGTAGGTGTGTGTGTGCTTGTGTGTGTGTGTACCCGCCCTCACCATATTAAAACAATCTGTGCTGCAAATCATGCCCTCAGTGAACTGGCTCCCCTCACGTCTACTATTTACAGCCTCTTGCAATCGAATTAACATATTTTTTTTATTCCAGACCCCTCAGCCAACATTTAGCTGTAATGTGTTGCAGCTCTCCGACTAGACCCCCTTTCCCCGAAGCATTACCTCATGTCTTTCGCATTTCCCAGGAGTTAAAGGCTTGCGGCCCGCTTTATGATTTTATTCCGTTTCATGGTAATGCGTCTGGACGTGTGAAATTATGCCCTTCCAAAATTAGCACTTGTGTAGTCCAATTAAGTCCACTGCTAAGGTTAGAGTTGAGAGAAGTGTCATTAACCCCTCTTCTGTGGAGGCAGTGGAGTTAGGGGGCAGCTTTAGCCTTAGCTCCAGGTTAAACGCTCCAGGAGCCAACTCCACCTGTAAGGTGTCGAGAGACTACTGTAGGACCTGCCTGCTGCACGATGGGGAATGTTAATTGCTTTGACACATTGACACAAAACTCTCTTTACCATCTTAAACTGCCAGAGAAAAAAGTCTGTGTAGGATCGAAGCCGATCTCCCCCTAACTGATGAAGACATATAATCCATAACAAAACTGCACTGTCACATCAATTTCTTTTGTGTAAGAGTATTTCAGCATGTCAGCCATTGTAGGTCAGATTATTGAGCTCAGTCGTTTGGCTCTTACTCAAGAGGATATTGATCCTAGATAAACACACAAGATAGAGCAACATTAGCCCTTTATGTTAAGGAAAAACATTGGAAGTCAAAACCAAAATAGAGACATATTAGCCCCGTGTTTGGTCAGCTCTGCTCACTGGAGAGAGAAGGGAGAGGTGTTGCCTCATTAGCTCAACCTTCTCTCGTTGAAACCATCTGGGGTGATGCGCCAGCCTTCCCCAGCTCAGGTCACGGCGCTACAGCCCCCTTGCACAGCCAGTGCGACCTGCTGCTGAAGACCAGTCAATTAAAGGCATTGGTAGAAGGGGCAGAGGTGGCGGAGCCTGCTGCTCAGCCGTCATTACCGGCCCCTATTAGCCCACAGCTGACAGATGTTCTCCAGGGAACATGTCACAGGGATAGCAGGTGCACCACTCCAGCCATGTGGCTGCCTGTGTGTGTGTGTGTGTGTGTGTGTGTGTGTGTGTGTGTGTGTGTGTGTGTGTGTGTGTGTGTGTTGTGTGTGTGTGTGTGTGTGCGTGTGCGTGTGCGTGAGTGGTTGTGTGAATGTGTGCCCTGAACACCAGCAGACTGCTGTTGCTCATTAATTTACTGTCAAGGAAGATGTGTGTGTGTGTGTGTGTGTGTGTGTGTGTGTGTGTGTGTGTGTGTGTGTGTGTGTGGACTGTCTAAACAGGAGATATGGTGACTGGGCTATGGCATCAGCCTTGGTCAGTAGATGTGTCAGGGATTTCATGTGGCGGGGTGTTCAGGTTGAGATTTGGCCATGGAGGGAAAAAGTGGATCCTGGCCCAGAGAGCGAACAGACAAAGAAAGGAATTCCGTTCAGCAGTTTCCAAATGTTATTTGATGAAGCTGTTCAGGATTAGTATGCAATCTTCTTCACATATTACATAATGTGTTTGCCATAATCCTCTCTACATTCAAAACGCATTAAAACATATTGATCATCTGCAGGCAGACCACAGTCTGAAGGCAAAGTTTGTCTGAGGCCATCGTGGCCTATTTAAAAGCAAGGTAGCTTTATATAACCCATTCATTTTGTGCTACTACTGAAGTGTAAATATAAACACAGCATGATGATTTGATTAAGATGACACAAACACACCTAAGAACCCCCCCCCCCCTTTACACAGTCATATGAGGATTCCAAACTCTGAGATAAAGGCCTCATAGCAGCCCAGAGAGAAGCAGCCATCAGAGATGAACAGAGTGAGCTAATTGGCACAGTGTCTGAGGCACTTTACATTTGTGCTTACCTTAAAAGATGTGATCAATAACAGTCAAATGAGGAGCTCCGTAGGGATGAAATGTGCTCTCTCTCCAAGCACACCCCCCCCCCCCCCCCCCCCTCACACACAAACACACACACACACACACACACACACACACATACACACACAGACAAACACAGTCACACACTACTTCAGGGGAGGATTCCTGGGTTCAGGCTTGCCAATTAGTCACAGAAAGAAACAAAAAAAAGACTCCTGGTTCTGTTTTATCAGATAGAAAGCTTGAATTGTGAAAAGAAGACGCCTTCTGTGATTAGCAGTAGATGGCGAGCAGCTCTCTTTCATTTTGTCTCAAATAGATGAGAGAGAAACGAAAGCTCTTCTTGTAGGAATCATACAACTTTGAAATGCATGAGACTAAAACAAGTTCTGTTTTGATCATTGTCCTCCGCCTGTTCATCCACATGTTTGATACCAAAAAGTTTACATCCTGAAAAAACTATTTAAGGACAGAATATTTGTCATTGTACAGACCTTCGTGACTAAGGGGAGTGTGGGAGTTTCTTCATAGGAATTTGTCACAATATAACTGTAGTGCCCCTCTTATACTGGAAGGTGAACTGGGGTTCACACCAGGAGTGGGACATTACCCCTATAATACAGTTCGAGGTGATCCCATGGGGCCTTCTCCTTCTATTGATTTAAGCAGGATGTAAGGCTGAACCACTGTGAAGACATCAGCCCCAGTGTGATACTGAGGGCACTGTTGCATTGCAGTGCTCAACACATAACTGCTGGTGTTTCCCACCCACCTCTTTCCCATACTTAGGGCCTGATTTACCCACAGGATTGCGCCCATTTCTGGCGTAAAATAGAGGTCGTAAACATAAAACGGTATTTACTAAGGGGGCGCATTTGAGTAGAGTCGCATATTAACGCTTTGAGGGTGTGTACCTGCCAACAGGTGGGATGGCACGGAGACGTGGGTGGTAACGTAGGCGTGAAGCGCACTTTAATGGGAGGAGTGCGCCTAATGATGTATTGCGTGGTATTTACTAAACTGCCTGGCGAGCGCACGTCCCTGATTTGCGGACTAATTCTCCGCCTCATAAAAGCACGTCTTAACCAGGAAGCGCATTTCCATTGAGTCTGAAAACGTGATAGGGCAGTAGTTATAAGAGCAAGGCGAAGAAAGACAGCGCACAGAAATAATTTTTTCAACTCGTATAACACATTTTCAGTTAAGCAAACCACAAATCATTAGACGGTACAGGTTAACCAGCCACGCAATCATTTCAACCAGTTATAGCATCTGCAGTTGGTATATCTCAGCCTTCACTCAGCCAAATATTCACCCAGGTGCTCGACGCATTGCTACGGTGCACTGGTCAATACATTTCCCCACTGCCATAGCTGAAATTAGAGACATCAAACAGGACTTTTTTTGAAATCGCAAACTTTCCGAACGTAATCGGAACCATTGATTGCACCCACGTCCATATATATTGTAGTGAACCCATGTCCCTTGTAGAAATTGTTAATCTCGCCATGTACACATCTATATTGTTATAATAGACAGTTTATGCATTAATGCCACCAATAGCATATTCTTTATAATCGTGTTCTTTTAAACATCTCGCTGTAGGTGATGGCGGGCAGAACAACAATATAGCAGCGCACACATTGAATCAGGTTCAGTGATTGAGCGAACGTGAACCAATATATATATATATCTCCACTTCGCTGAACCTTCATTTTCTCTTCCTAAATAAATACCACGGAAATTGCGCAAAAACACTGTGTGTTAATGTGCGACAGCAGTTTAAGCAGCGGTCGCAGTGTTAGTAAATCAGGCCCTATATAGGGCGGAGTACACAGATTGCCCAGCGCGATCTGGTTTGATAAATACCACGGAAAATGCGCAAAAACTATGAAGGTATGAAGACAGATTGGACTTTAACCCTGAGTGGAGTTAAGCAACCCTTGGTTTGTATTACAGACTCATGTCAATTACCTTTGTAACATGCCCACCAAAGACTGAAGGACTAAGACCACAGATGTAGCATTCAGAAGATGATTATAAATCTTAATGCTAATGGATGCTATAGACACATTCATCTTTGCTGATATGTTCAATGTTTGTCTCGGTGCACACCAGTGACCTTGCAACAGAAGGCTTTTCCAGAAGGAATAGTGCTAATTAAAGCAATAATGTTTGATATCCTTGTACTTTTCACTCGTGTTACTATGGCGAGTTGAAAACCAAGTCACGAGTTTGTGTATGCAGCAGCCTCTTCAGGGGAACAATGAGTGGAGAGGCATTAGCAGTAAATGCCAAGGGGAAAACACTGTTTGAAGTAAAAGCATTACACATTTATTGGCCTATTTCCACAGCTTTTAAAGTAACTTCATTGGATTACAGTTGTGCAACCAAATTAGAGAAATGCCAGTGAGTTACCATAATTAAGATGTATGATTCATAGACAAAGGGGGCTGAGTTCACTGTTTTGCACCCTATTTTAAATGTACATACATTCAAAATGTCTCTCCCTAAGGGGAAGACAGATCGTTGTCTCGCTGACGTGACCCTGTTTGGATAGGAACCTTTCCTCTTTCTCATCACAGCGTCATTTCTCTGGAACTTTTCCATGATGTCCCCGGCCCAACAGATGGCTGCCAAATGTGGCGCAGATAGCCATATTAATTGCACAATTACAATGTGCTACATCAAGATCTTGTCATTAACATTGTGATTTAAAAAGCAATTATAGCTTTTGATTATCATCAGCCTCTGTGAAACAGTGTTATTTTGTTGTTGCCCCCAGGCTCCATTTTATGGCAGATTGATCTCCACAGTGAAGGCTCTGGTGTGCTCACCCTCCTAACTGACTGGCACTTAATTAGCTGGCATAGCATTAGCATAATGAGGCCTGTTTTCAGAGGGAGTGTGTGTTGTATGTGTGTGTGTGTGTGTGTGTGTGTGTGTGTGTGTGTGTGCGTATGTGTGCGTGTGTGTGTGTTTTAGGAGTTGGACACAGTCTGGAGGTCTGGAGTGGATCTGTCCTTGGCTGACCTCTAAATTCTGCGTTGTAGGCATTGAGCAGCGAATGGCCAGATGACCCAGTATTCACACAAAGGTCCGCTGGGGTTATTTTGTACGTTACAGCCCTCTCAAGTCTGGCAAAACACCAGCAAAAAAGGTTATGGCCTTCCTTGAGGATTAAAATGACTGATTTTCATATCATATTCTACACACAGTGCTGAAAGTGAAAATATTAAATTTAACTACAGTATTTAAAAATGGAACATTAGCCACAATACTGGGCCAATATCACACACTGCAGTTTGGCCCAGGCAGGTGCTGGAACTTAAATGGAATTTAGAGAGTACTAATTTTTACCTAAAGTTCTCCTTTTCTGACCATGAAAAATAAGTCCTAGTTATGTTTTCAACACAGAGTATGGTACTAAGGCAACAAACGTAAAATGAGTCCAAGTAAAATCCTTACGTAAATTAAATCACCAAGGCAACAATAAGCCTTGAACAATGACCTTGGCTCCTGTTCAGGTGGTTGAATCTCATCCCATTCCTCTCAGCAGCAGATGCCTCCAGCATCCTCTAACACCCTCCAACCAGCCACAGGATTTGGGATTCAGCCTCAATCTCACACCCAGTGTTTCCATGGGTCGGATAAAAGGCTAACACGATGGGGATAAAGGCGGTAAGTTAATGCTCGACAAGCTAGTGTTGTAGAGGTGGCGTCAAATTCGGATTAAAACCTGACCCTGCAGCTCGCTGGAAGGAGCCCGGCGAGGTAGGGCCGCCGTGCGAGACTTTGATCCAATCTGCCGAGCTGCTATCATCTCAGGTGTGAAATCCTGTCTGCCTAACAACAGCTCGCTGCCTGGCGTGCTCGGCTGTGAAATTGTATCTGTTCCCCTCTTGTCCACTGCTCTCTCGTCCCTCTTCCTCTCGCTCCCTCGCTCTCCTCACTTCGCTATTCTCCTCTCCTCTCTTCTTCTTCTCCCATCCCATTTTTTTACCACAGATAGAGAGGCAGATAAAAAAAAACCTGCTCACCCCACAATACCGTGTTGTTTTACAGGTACAGGATGTCCAGGAGCACCTGAGTGTTTTGTCTTCTCAAAGTCCTTTTGGCAGCTCAACACATTGGACTAAATTGCCCCACGCCCTCCTAACTACACAGCTGGAGACAAAGGTGTCAAGCTGAGCGGTCAAAAATGTTTTACAGGCTCAGTGGAGAATGGAATTCTTGTATTTCTGTGAAGTATATTCGTGAAGTTCTGTGGCTTGCCAGGCACGCTGCATGTTTGGTGTTTTGCAATTAATGAGCCCCACAGTGGTGGGGTCAGAAGCTCGACTTTCCTCCTGCTGGTGTGAAGCCTACTGGGTATAAACATATCTTTATTCACTTTTATCCTCAGTCTTCTCAGGGGGGTAAAAGAGTTCACAGAAGCAATTTATACACATTTGAATACTGTTTACATCACAGCCTCACAGATCCATGTAGTGCTTTATTATATATGAGAGACATTGGGGATCCTCTCAAGGACAGTAGAGCATCCACAAAGAGAACAGCGGATTGTGGCAAAAAGCTGGCCCAGAACTTGCCTAAATCTACTCCAGAGTCAGCTGATCCGCTTACAAAATGGCTGCCAGGTAGCAGGTTAAAATGTTTAGATTGGACCTTCAGAGCAGTCATTGGTGATTCAACATATGGTTTCAGAGGCAAACAGCTGTATTGCCCATGGCTTTCCAGTGTAATGGGTGAAATTCTAAACACATTTGCAGCAGTTAGAGGCTGTTCACCCTTTGTGGAAACAAAGATGCCTGTGAGCCTCGTCCCAGCATGAGGTATCTCTATGAGATCTTAAAAGCATATAGAATGTAACAAGCACCGGAGCAGTGTATAACATGCTTTAAAAATCTAACCATTCAAAGAGATCCATCACCTTCACATCAAACACATGCTCGCTCTGGCATGCGGGTAGCCTCTTCACACAGCTGCTGCTTTCGCTACCACCGCGGCTGCTGTGTCATGCATCATCGATTTTGCATCACAGCAGAACACGATATCAGCAGGGTCTGAGATTGACTCCTTAACATGTTATATTTATGCTCCGGAACCGCTAGCCGTGCACAGAATAACCGCAGTGGATGAAAGAAGCGTGCGTCCGTGGGTGCGCAGCTAAATCGTCCGCCTGGTTCTCCTGCTGTGCTCACTGTCTCCCCTCAGGGTGTGCCACATAACCAGCCAAGCGCTCAACAGGGAAGAAGACAAGCCTGGGCCTTTTCATTAAACACATCAGACCCCAGTTAGTGTTAGACCACGACAGCAATGCAGCAGCATTCAGGCAAGCAGTGAGTCTTTTTAGAGCGTCATAGGTGTAGGAATTTTGAACCACTGAGCTGGGGCCTTCGTGTGTGACTCAAGCAACTTAGTGTTGAGAGGTTTTCATTTGTGAGCAAAGGCACAGAAGGAATGTGAAAGATGACACAAATTGTGTTTATATTTTCAAAGACCAGAAAAAAGAGACTGCCACTGCGGTCATCTTATGGAATGGACTGTGAAATCTAATCAGCAACTTTCTATGCCAGGAAGATTTAATTTTCTGTGGCACACCAAGTAGTAATTAAGCGCAGATCAAATTAACAATCCGTATCAAATTAAGGATAATGAAATGCAAAAGTGAAACATTTTGCCTTCACGCAGGGCATGAAGGAGCAGAGGGGGACAAGAACACTCCATGCTCTCAGATGAGCTGAGCATGTTCCGATTCACCACGAGTAGCATGTGTGCCAGCTGTTAACCCTCCATGTGTGTTGTTAGCGTAGCTGATGTGCTTCTCTGTTTGTTTGTTGAGAGAAGCAGTTGCAAAGTTGCTAATGAAGACAATCTACACATAAAATTGTACATTGGATTTATACCAGTGATGTATGGTCATAATAGAGAAAAAACGTTACAAAATGTTGTTCTCAAAGCAAGATAAAATAGAAGATAGGTAGAATTTCTAGATGGAGTTTTTTATAAAGGTTCAGATTTGTTTACGTTTGATAAATGACTTTTCGGATTCTGTGACGAGTCAGGTGGAGGTGGAGACAAGTGGAAATATCAACCGAGGGGTGAAGAAGGAATCTATTATGCTCTTAAAATATATTTTGTGAAGACAAAACTGACATAGAGAAAAAAAAATATGTTCCCTCTCTCTGCCACTTATCCTCGACCACTTCCACCACTGATGCTGTTGATTATAGTCCAGCGTCTGATGATACAATTCAGCTCTCGCCTCAAGCGCAGCCACAATCACACAAGCACTCTTTATCAATTGCATAAATAGCCTGTCGGGAAACATAAAAAGGGGGATGAAAAAGCGAGACAAGCAGAGGCCCAAGAGTGAGGGTGACAGAAAGAGAGAGAGCGAGAGAGAGAAGGAGGGAGGGAAGGAGAACAAGGAAAGAGAGAATGTGAGAAGAGAGATGAGAGCCATTATTAATATCGGATGGTTACATTTTCATATCCTTTGTAACATTTACGCTCGTGTCCCCCATATTAAACGGGCGATGGCGGAGTCAGCCCTTGATGCAGCTGGGCTCGCAAGAGACATGAAATAGGCATAATTGCCACTTAGGTCATTTGAATTGCTAACAAGGGAGCCTGACATTTCCAAATCACCCTAGTCTGAAGTGATCAAGACACGGAGGCGCGGGTGCAGGCGAGGACTCTTTACTGCGTGTAGCATTTAAATGAGACTGCTTCCATTTGCCTGGTTGTGAGGAAACAGAATGGCACATACACACACACACACACACACACACATATTTGTACCCACGCACACTCACAAACACATATGTGTACGCACACGCACACTCATGCACACACACATGTGCGTACACACACGCACACTTACACACACATATGTGTACTCACACGCACACAAAGCATACAACACCAATAACATTTTAAGACGGTGCTTAGCATAAGAGGCAGCAGTAGGAAAAGTAAACACTGTGTGTAGCTTGTCTTTTGTTCTGGTCAGGCGCAATCCTGTCTGGAAGCTTCTGGTGATTTAATTAGCCCTGCTGTGGTCCACTTAGTGTTGGTAAATTGGATGTTCTGTTTCATCATGATGGAGCTCATTAGCATGTGGTTGTCTTCAACTTGCATTTGTGTGTGCATGTATGTCTGCACGTTCATTAAAGAGCCTGTGTGTGTGTGTGTGTGTGTGTGTGTGTGTGTGTGTCTGCACATTCATTAAAGAGCCTGTGTGTGTGTGTTTGTGTGTGTATGTTTGTGTGTGCCCATGCGCATATGTTCATTAAAATTGCCTGTGTGTGTACTTTTGTGTGTGTTTGTGTGTGTATGTGTGTGTGTATGTTTGTGTGTGTATGTGTACACATTTGTGCTTGCATGCTTATTATAGGAATTGTCACTTTACATAAGATGGTTTCAGATACAGTTAGGTTGACAAGTGTCAGATGTCACACCATGTGAACTAAAACCCTCCTATGGAATTCAATAAAATAAAGATAACCTGCTGTGTTCTGATTTGACCATAATCAAAACAGTACAGTAATTTACTGGTAAAAGATTGGCATTCATAATCTAATGAAATCTAATTCATAGGCCAATTGCTAAATGTTTTGTCTACTGTATGGAACCAGAAAAACATCAGGATTGAGCAAGGCAGTTCTCTCTCTAGCGATAAACAGCACATCCAGCCATTCAGCTATCTACCTCATACGCTGAATCCAGGAAGGTGAACTTGCAGAACAACTTCAGACAAACTCTTGTGGTGAACCCAACTGGCAGCATAAAGGATCCATTCACACACTCTCTCCTCTTCCCCATCAGTTTAACACAGCCACCCAGCGTGCTGTGTGTTCTCATTATAACGGCACAGCACACCTAGAACCACCCTTTTTGTTTTTGGAGCAGCATACGTGCGAGTCTGACTCTTTCTCAGATCTCGGCAGAAGCCAGAAAATTGAATTCCAGCAGTTTCCTACGTAATAAGGTTGCATTAATTGGCCTCCGTTGCACACTCTGCTTTTGTCTTCACCAGTCGGGCTGGCGTGTAATTGTTGTTTTGACACCGCCGGCAAAGTGGAGGCCTGCTCCCTCTGCACAGCTCCAGAGGTTATTTTCACCCCTCCCCACAGACGCTCGGCTCTCTGGGGACCGGGAATAACAAATAGACCGATGGAGCCACAGTAATCGCATATGTGCGTGATGTTAATACATTACATACAGATCTGAACAGCCGTATACTGGCATGCAAACCCACGTGCACTAGGGTTAGTGATGTATGTGCACAGAGCATGCACCGTATCTCATTATTATTACCTCCTGTGCCACAGCTGTAGTTCACCTCATGGTGTAAGCATCGACATAATCACAGTCATTATCATCATCATCATCATCATCTCCTCCAGGTTAATAGTTTTTCTTAATGCTCCATGTGGCGTTTTTCACCCTTCATGTGTTACCGTATGTAGTCACATTTCCACCTTATGTGGAGTTGAGTGTTGTGTTCTGTTTTACTCGGTTAAATCCGGGCATGTGCTCTTCTACTCTTCTATAATTCTGGATCCTACATGCCATTGTCATGCCATTTTCATGCCATTTCATTTCCAAAACTGTTCGTTTGCACTGAATGTGTGTGCTCACCAGCACCTCTGGTCAGCATCCACCAATGGCGGCAAGTCCCAGTTCTCAGTCCCAGAGTTCCCTACTCTGCTTTGAGGCTGTCAGTGTCACCTCTTCCCCTTTTACCATCACTGCTGACGTTAAACCCAGCAACGCTACCTTATATTGGTAGCAATTGACTCACAGCTTGAAATGTTCCCCTGAATAGCAAACAACTAATGGTGAATGTTTTTAAAAGCATCGAGTCATATTTCCTTCGTCTGTGTCTGTGAGCTCAAACATTGGTTGTTTTTTTTACAGGGAATAGGCCTACGGAGCACTGCACCAAGTGTCAAAGCAGACGGGTGGATTTCCAGAGGATCAGAGTTCAGCTTTGTGTATAGAGTCCCCCTCTCAGCCCTGGTGTCAGGGAAAAATCTGGTTCCCCTCTGACTCCTCGGGCGGGCGGAGCCGGCTGCCGAGGCCATTATTTACTGCTTCCCCTGCTCTCCTCTCGGCCCGAAACGGGGCTCTCAGAGGGCCTGTGAAAGTGTCGAGTGTTTAGAGCAACAACCTGCCCACCCTCATCCTTCGCTTCTGCTTCTCTCCTCTATGTCTGATAGCTCTCCAGTGGCTCAAATGACGAAAAAACTAAAACCCAAAAAGTCCTTTCTTTCATTTATTCTTCTCTCCTCTCTTCACTTCCCCACTTTCTCTCCTGCTCCCACTCTCGCTTTCTCTCGCTGTCATCCTCTCCGCCGCACTCTGAGTAATTCATTAAAACAGTTGGTTGCCCACCTCCACCTCCTTCCACCCTGAGCTGGTGTTATACAGTACACTCTGGATATCCAGGCTGATCCTCCTCCCTCAGATGTTCAGATGGAACCATCTGGAGTAGCGCTCAGGCTCAGTCTGGACTTGATGGCATACAGCACAAGCACGAGCCAAGCTACGTGTGACCAGATGTTTCCCACTGAATAAACAGGTTGCCCCTAATGAGCTCTTGGTTCTGCTTGTGGTCTTTTAAAACCAGGCCCAGCTCTCCTACTGATCCTCAGCATAGTTTGCATTGGGATTATAATGAACTATGAACATAGAAAAACATATTGAATGCATGTCTGGCTTTGCTAAGCTAGGTCCTCTTAACTAGGCACGGGTGCTACCATGACGGACGCACTGTTCGTTGACAGTTGAAAGTTTGTGTGTCGCCAAACCCAGTTAAGCGCAATTTCTCCATGCGTGTTTGCTTTATGGAAGTTGACCACACTAGGCCCCTTCACTGATCGTCAACGCCCTTGTGTGATGGTTTTATGTTTCCTCCTGTCATCTGACCAATTCAAACAATCACGAGGACGCCGTGGAGATACTTATACTTGACCGCTCTTCAAATGGGCCATAACGAAGTCAGCGAGTCCGCAGAGGGGACTTGTGTGCAGACAGGATATTATGTCATGGCTTTTCTGTCAGTGGGCTGAAACAAAACATCAGAAACCAAAACCTGCTGTCGTAAACGCATTACAAAAGGGATTTGTAATGCTTGTTTTCGTCAAGGCCCCTTTGATTTGATTCGGGGAAATCCGACGCAGCTAGGTTAGCTGTGCAAAATGAGTTTACCCCTTTCTCCCCTTTTCCACCCTTCTTTTCCGACTACACTCAAATTATACGTTCTTGCACAATGTCCTATTTGTATTCGGTTCGTGAGAGAGAAACCCCTGGTCGGGCCGATTATTTTTTCTAAAAATTATTTTCGTGACCCAAGGATATACTATCTCTCCTCACCTTATTTAAACCGCTCTTTTCTTCTGTGCAAGCTCCAGAGAGCCTGCTACAGTCGCAGCAGCAGCGACGGTGGAGGCAGGGAGGGAGGGGTGGTGTGGAATCACATTTGTGGGGCGCGCCTTTTCTCAAAGTCGTCTGTTTCCTTTGGCAAGCGACACAACAGTGCTTTTTCTCTGTTTATGAACTGCCTCCTGGGTCCTTTAACTTTTTCTTGGAGCCCTGTTCGTGAAGTTTAACTAGATCTCCTTCTTGCTCTCTCTCTCTCGCTCACTCACTTTCTCTTTTTTTTAATCATGCTGATTTAGTTTCCAGACTCTCCGCAGAGGCCCCGAGGCCCAGGAGTCTCCCCCAGTCTCTCCGCTTGTGGAATTTCAATGCTCTGACTCGGGGAGAAGTGGATATTTAACTCTGCTATTTCAACCTCTTACACCAGTGAAAAGTGAGAGGGAGACGGAGGTTATAACCTGAATAAATTGTGCGGTTTGTAGTTCCATCGTCCTGGGTAATTTTTTTGCGGATGGCACAGTTTCGGAAAGTAGATGTGTCACGTGAGCTCTGTGATGTTTTGAGTTTAATCAAATTCCAAATTATGTTTGCATTGCAATCACAATTCAGCCCCCCAAATGTTTTTTCTACCACCTAGACTATAGGCCTTCAATGCATAATCTGTTTAGGATTATGTTTTACATTCCCTTACAGCTGTAAGGGTATTGCAACAAATCTTTTTTTCACTGTAGCCATCAAAGTTCTTCTCTGAAATAAGCACAGATTTTCTCTTTTTTTCATTATCACAAAAAAGCCTGTATATGTCAACAGAGTGGTAATAATCACATCCATGACAAGTTAGACTTGTCTTTGATTCCCAGGCACAGCGCTTTGATTTCACTAGAAGGAGCCGAAAACATCTCAGTCAGCCCGGCACTGCTTTTTAAACAGGCCCAATTAAGATGACGGATGACTCTTGCTTTGCCAGCCATCCCACCGGGAAACAAATATGCAAGTCGGATAACGATACAAGCAAACAAACAGACAAACAACAACAACAGCAAAGACACCAAATAACAAATACTTCAGATGGGGATTTCATCCATTTCTCTCTGTCTATTTTTTTCTCCTCCTCACTCCCTTTTCTTCTCCACACACCCCCAACACACACACACACACACAGACACACACACCCCAACTGATTGTTCTTCATCATTTCTGACACTTTGTTCTATTTCAGGCAAGCTGCAATGGATGGGGGGAAGGTGGAGATTTCAGGGCATAACGGATGCCAGCTGCACGCCTGTGCCTTGCGGGACTATGATGATGCTGAGAGCCACAGAGGCGGCAGCTCGGTGGCTGATTGCCTCTTATTGAGCACAGATGCCTTCTGGGACCGCTGTGACGTGGCCGCCCCACCCGCATCCTTCACACACCCCTCCCAAGGACCACCTTAACTTGCAATTCTCTCTCCTGCTCTCACTCCGTCCTTCAGTAGTGACGAGGCGCGGCAAGGCTCCCCCTCACGCTAAGTCTCTCAGACAGGCTGTTAGCTGGCACTCAGTTTATGTTTTTCCTGGTCATTTAGAAACAATCCTGTCCCTGGACCCACCTGTGTATTTCCCATCATACACTTAATGGCTTCTCTGCTTTTTAAGTCAGACCTTAACATTGACATCTGCCCCTAACTAGATAGGTGGAATTCGTTACTATCCTCTATTTTTTTGTGCTTTTAGGGGCAATATGGATGCCAAATTCCCCCCAAACTTTTCACAAATTGCACTGAAAGCCTACCTATTTGTTTTCCATGTAACAGGAGAGAGTGGCTCATTGTTTTAAAATGGAGGCATGTAATCTACCCAGACCTTAGAAGCCTAGGCCTCTTCATAAATCTGTTAAGAAAACTCATTATTAAAAACACACCCTGAGGACAGAATTAAGTTATCATCATTTTTTGTCGTTCTATATTTATAAATTAATTTTCTTGGGGTCAAACACAACCTGGAGGCTATAATTGGTTTCCCCAGTTGTAAATCAGGATGATAATTATGGTGAATGGCAGTGTAATTTATCACAGGCAATGTGTGTGTGCATGCATTTATGTATGCGTGTGTGTGTGTGTGTGTGTGTGTGTGTGTGCAAAGGCACTAATACCTGTGTACTTGCATGCATAGATGTTTACATTTGAGAGTGTGTGCATCTTTCTATGAGTGTGTGTATATTGTGTCATTGTGTGATACACATGAATTCAAACAACTTTGAATAATTCATTGCCTTTTTGTACAAACAGACGGCAAGGTATTGTTTTATTACAGCGGTGTCTGCTATCTGTCTTTCCGACTCTATTTATTTTTCCCCTTCCTTCTTTCATTGTGTTTTGTTCCACTTCTCGGCAATCATATTGGATAGTGTTATGGGCCTGTCATTGAGAGATACTCTCTCAATCTCTCTCTCTGTCCCTCTCTGTCGATGTCTCTCTCTTTCTCTCTTTTACATACCAGGTCAAGTGAAGTCCAGCTCTGATAAAAAAAAAAGACTTATGTTCAGTGATGACAAGAATTGATTTCCAATTTCCTTCACAATGACTGCATCATTGCCATCGACTCAGACCATTTGGCCTACATTATGGTCTGAGCCCAGAGCTGTAGATCAAGGTGACGGCTGTCCTGACCTGGCAGGGTGCTTACATTGACGAGGAATTGAAAGGGATATTTAGTCTGAGCGGCTCTTTCACAGCTTCTAGGGGAACTGGGGAAATAGCTGCTGCTCTTCGAAAGAACTTCTCTGGCCCATAAAAAATGAAATGTGTGTTTATGTGTGTTATAGGTGCACAGGTGTACATGCAGCTGACTCCAGAGGAAATGTATGTAACAGATTATTATAGTGTTCTTTAGGCATCAAACATATTCTGCCGTGGTTTTATACAGGGCTATGGTTGGTCTGTTTAACACATCCTATAGCAAGGACTTCCACATTTTTTTTGTGTGTTTATCTGTCTTTAACCACCCTTTACAAATGCCTTGCTGCAATGTGATTTAAGGGTATTGCATTTTGTAAAAATACTGAATGAAGAGAAATAGCAGCATATTGATACTGAAAAAAAATAGGGTTAGGGGTACAGGTAAGAATCGGTTTAGGGTTGCTGTTATGTAAGCATAGAGAGTCACACAGACAGGGTATTACATGCTAAGTAACTGTATTATTACAATGTAACAAGGACTTTGTAACAAGCAGTCCTCCTTTCTTCATTTTTTTAAAATGTTTTAGGTCACAAAAGTCCTCCACCTTAAATATGTAAAATAAAATCTCCCTATCCCAAAAGTGAGCCTGACATGCAGAACTTTGGAGGAAAAGAATACTGGTCACATTTTCACCATGTCTTTTATTTGTGAAAACTCATTATTAAAGGATTCCATAAGGACAACATGCATATCTCACACCTCCGAAGTGTGAAACTGCAGGTGCTTTGCAACCAGCCGTGACATCAAGTTGGTTCAGAGAGAGCCAATGACTGTGCGACAGTTTTCAAGACCCACTGCATGAAGGACAAGGAATAACACTGGATTTCAGGAAGTGGCGAGATAAGGTGACTTTATATCTCTAGCACTCTGGCACCTGCTTTGTCTTCAGCTTATCATTTCATAGGTGACTATCAACTGAGGAGATGCTGCATTTGTCGCCACTGATCACATATCTTCCTGACACTAATGCCTAGTCATCGGTCTTAAACGCTTCAGTTTTCAACACAGATTTTCGTAAGCAGAGCAAAGAGTAGAGAAGTGATCATTCAAGAGCAAGGGATTAACCAGAAGATGTAATATTTCATCGCCCCAGATAAAAGTCAGAAGTGTGTGTGGAAATAAGATCGATTTTCATTTACAAACTCCTGCCATCTTCCATGATCAAACCTTTTATGAACTACTTGATGTGACCTCACACTCGCAGCATTTTAAGCACAGAGGCTGAACGGCTAAAAAGAGTGGAGGAATTTCCACCTGTTAGCAGGCTAGCACCACGTCACCTCTCCCTGACCCCTGCCCAGTATTTGGTCTCTGAGCCTCAGTGCTAATGCTGCCATTACGGAGCGCAGTCCTCGCCTGCTATTTTAATACATCACCTCAGGGAGGCGTAATGGAAGGTCAAACAGCCAACCCTATAAGCTGGCATTCTCTGAGTGTGTGTTCTTCCCCTCACCCTCTCTCTCTCTCTCTACATATACACACACACACACACACCCACACACACACACACACAATCACACACACACACACATATGTGTTTGTCACTTTGACGAATGGGCCGTGCACAACGCTGAGCGTTCAGTGGCAGTGCTGAGTTGTGGCGCAGGTCTTTGTTATCATATTAGTTGGGGAGGGGTGTTTTATGGAGCTGATGGAAGGAGTTTAGAGGGGGATAAGTCGCAGGGAGATTGTGTTTATGGTGGCACCTGTACAAAGTGAAACGCAGACATCCAAGGGAAGAGAAGAACAAAGAAGGAACAGAAAGGGAAAAACAGGTCTGCAGGAGAGAGGATCCAAACGCACAACATGAGGCAAAGTTTAACAGCCAAAACAGTCCACAGTATAATGAAAAACAGTCAAAGAAAGCAGTCAAAGTCAAAAATCAAAAATGCAGGCAGAGTTTGTCAACAAAGAAATCAGTCAGAGTCAGAGACAGGCAGACAGTCCAGACAGCAGGCAGAGGCGAAATACAGAGACAGGCAAAAATCAAAGAAGAGTACAGCTAAATAGGCAGGCAGTCCAAAATAAATTATGCCAAAAAACAAACAAACCAGGCAGAATTTAAAAGAAAAAGAAAAAAGTAACATAGAAAGTAACTTACAGAAAACAGGCTGGGTCATTTTACAGAAGAAAAGTGTGATGAACAGACAAACAAAGGTGGAACTGGCAGCTTTAAATAGGTAGAGGGAGGTGAGGGAACAGCTTTAAAAAGATAGAGGGTGGTAAGGGAAGAAGGAACAGGTGCGTAGGAGAAAGGGTATTGCACACGGTGAGGAGAACAAACACAAACGCACATGGCTAGGAAAACATAAAACTTGACCTGACAGACAACACACAAAATGTCCAGCAGGGCGGCAGGCTAGAGTCCTTAAAGAATTTGGATTTTCAACCCCAAAATACTTTTGTTTACACGGAACAGCTTTAGGGATGGATATTGAATGGCCCACATGATTAACATGGGTCATGTCTTTTGCCCAGCTGATCCAGACGATGCACTTTCAAATCCATTCAGAGACGTGAAGCCCATTAGCCGGCTCTTAGTGTTATTCCTCTTCTACTGTGCACCTCTCCCATTAAATATCTCAATTCGCATCATCTCAGACAGAGACAGCAGCCTCGTAAGACTCTCTCGAAATGCCAAGACTGCTCCAGAATCATCTAACAGGGGTTGCCTGGTCGGTGTTCAAAAGGCTTTGTGAAGTGCCTAATGCAAATCTCATTAATAATACTGTGCCATTTCATTCCACGACTTCCTCAAAGGAAGCTGGCAGTACACTCTGCAGATAAAGTTCAGTTCTTGTACCATGCTACATTCATAGGCTGCATAAGCAAAGGTTGTCATTTCCATATAATGGTAAAGGTTAAGTACTGTTTGTTCTTCCCATCAACTATGGCTTCGCTGTGCTCAGGTAAATATTGCAGGAATGAGTCAGAATTTACAGCAGTGCAGATAAATACCTTCTGGTTCAGAAATGCCACTAAGCGCAATTTTGACCAATACACACATTCAAATGATTCACACAATAGCTGGTCCTTTGCTGAATTTTTGCCCTTTAGTTCCTCGATCATTTCTTCTGATGGTAATTTTGTGATGAACATAAACATGGATACTAAAAAGTGAACCCCTGAAATAAGATACTTGTCCTCGGTTTATTCCCAATTGAACAAACATTGCTTAAAACATTACATGGTGTCTTACTTTAAAAAAATTATATTAATCATCAAATCTTTCTAACAAATCTTTGTCATCGTCCTGCTTTTGTACATTGTACTTGTAAATATCTCCTTGCTTTCTCACTAATTGTTGAATGGACATTGTTTAATGTGTATCTAAGTGTATTGTGTGCACCATGGGCATTACATTAAAAGGTTTAGATACCCATTGAGACTCAGGTGGTTGCAATTTAGGATTCCTGGATGAGGTAAAATGAGAACATATGTTGCTGAAAGCAGAGGGGAGCCTAATCAAAACATAATTAGTTAGGTTGATGCACACAAGAAGCTGGGTAAGAGAGAAGAGACCTCATGCTGTTTGTAATGATGGTTATTTGTGAAAAAACCTTTTTAAACACAGCTTCCAGTATCTCTGTGGAAGGAGATTTCAACTGAAGTGCCTTGAGTTTATATCAGTGACACATTTTTCAGCATTAGTATTTTTTGGCGAGCTAGTAAATTCCTTCACAACTTTGTTGAGACTGTCAGTCCTTGATGTTTGATCTGATACGCTACAAAACCAATTCACAACAACATCAACACCCATTGCATGCTGGAACAAGCTCAAATATTGCCACTGCCTCACTGGACTGATAGGCAGTGAAGATGAGTGTCCCTGGACATGATCATTTCCAGTGGGGCAGAGGATTGAGCCGCCCCCCCCCCCCCACACACACACTACCACCTCCTCCATCCCACAATCTGTGTGTGTGATCTTGTATGCATCATACATGCATAAGTGCATTTTTTTGGGGGGGTAAAACCAAGCTGCTCACGGCCATTCACACCACTATATGATATCGGCGCTAACGCTACAGGGGAAACAACTTCACACATCATTTCAATTACAGGGGAAGTGGAGGAGATCCCTTCGCCTGTGAAATGGCTTCCTCCTCCAAGGCCCATCGGAGTGGTAAGGTGATGACGGAGAGGCAGGCCGTGCACCGGAGGTGTGACTGTGCCCTTTGACTAATCCACCTGACAGCATTAAGTGCTCTCGGCTGATGCAGCGCACCGCATAAATGAGATAAACTATCACTGGCCCTCATTGGAAGACGCAATAATAGATCACTGTATCACTGGCGTCTGGCTAATTGGTATCTCTCTCTTCTGGAGGACCAGATGGGTTTCAGCTGCCATACACTGATATTCATCGATGTACTCCATGCTATGTAAAGGCAACGTCCTGTGTGTCCATGCTCTTCAGCAAACCCATCGAATGCTATAGGAGCCTTTAGAGCCCAACATTATCACTGACAAACAGATGGAAGTAAAAAAACATATCTTACACATACCACTACATCATGTTCTCAGTAGCAGGCTAAGAGTCTTTGTCTCTCCAGTCCTTTTATTGTTCATGCTTTATGATAGAGAGAATCAGCCCTTAACATTGATTCATGATTAGGCCAATACCCAGCTCCCACTGGATCAACCTTGACATAAAGGCATGTTAACAAAATGAGAGGCCCTCCAGGAAAGTCTCTTGCTGTGATTAAAGAATGAAAAAGAATCAATAGAAAATCATGCCTGAAATGATTAGTGTATAGAGCAAGCCTTCCTATTCAGCGAGGTATTGGAACACATTTCCCTCTAAATGCTGCCTCAGAGGCTTTTATTAAAGGGCTCCAGCTACAATTTGGAAAGCTGGCCAATCACTGTCCAAGTGCTTCTCATTTCTTGTCGAAATCCTTTGTCACAGTGCTGATTTGTGGCTGCAATCTGAGGGGAGCCTTTCATTTGGACAGTGAGGGAGAGAGAGAGAGAGAGAGAGAGAGAGAGAATGGAGGCACCATCATTTATATTTCAATGCCACCTCCTCCACCCCCTTGAACATGCTCTCTCTCTCCTCTCTGGATTGCGATTTAAAGTTTAATAAAAGTGAACAGCTCCAGCAGGGAGTCTCAGTGTGCCATTTGCAGAGTGAGATCCCATGGCACCCCCAGCTCATGGAAATGATCTCATCCTTTATTCAGATCCCCATCCTAAGACTGTACTGATTAACTACATAAACTTGTGTGCTCTTTCAAAAAATATATATCCCTTTCTTAATTCCTCGCTAGTGTGTCTTTTTATTTAAGCTCTACTTCCTCTGACAAAGCTGTTAGCCTGCCCAGTGTGTATCATGTGTCAGATGTATTGTTCAGTTTAGCGAGTCGGTGGTCTGTGCTGAAGGAGGAGGTTTGGAACAGGAGAATGACAGGAGATTTGGAACAGGAGAATGACCTGGCTGCTTATTCTCCTCCTGGTTTTTTGAATGTCACTGTAGCTGCAGACCATGTCTGACAGTCTGAATGTGGACACACACATACAGTCCTCCAAAGCTGGCAAAATCGCATAAACTTTAAGGCAGGAAGATTTCACTCCAGCTGTTAGATTGATGAAGACACAATAAAATGCACAGTACACACACATTTGCACACACAGAGAGACAACCAGCCCTCAGGCAAGTTCACCTTTGCCATGTAAACCACAGAGACCAATCACCAGGGGGATTTAACAAAAAAAGAGTGTATCTTTTCACTTGTGAAGGTCAATTCATTTCACAAGTAATTGCACTTCAAGGTCTTTTAATTTTAACGAGATAGTTAATCATTTAATTCCCTGCCATATCAATAAAGGCTGTCAAGCTTATTCTTTATTAACCTTATAATTGTCAAACCTCATTAAGGGGAATGGGCTGTAATAGTTACGAGCAGGAGCGGGCGTGGTGATACGCTGTGATGGCGTTCCGCGGCATTCCGGCACATTTGGTGTTCCTCCAATCTTTTACATTGACGCAGCAGGGACGGACTCACGTCCATCAAGCTCTGGCCGTCACATCATACTTGTCCTGGTGTGCTTGGAAATCTAATCGGAAGGCACCAAAGCTTTAAATTGGATGGAGCGCCACATACCGTCCCTGAGGTGCTATCTGTTTGTGTGTATGCTGAAGATACTTAATGGAGCATCTGATGGATCTGGTGTGCTGTCGGTTAAGCATTGCTGTCATGATTTCCAATGATGCGTGGTTAATAGTAGTTTGGGCCTTTCCAAACTCTCGTTCATTGTAATAATATGGATGTTTGGTTACTATGTTTTCCCCCCTCATCATTCTATTTACAGGAAGTGTCAGACAGACTGTATGTTTATCTGACTGACTGGCTGTCAACCATGCTGTGCGCCTGTCGTAGCGTTGCGTTGGAAGAGCGCCTTTTAGTTTGTCTGTGTGCGAGACAATCTGCCTGTCTGTTTGCCTTTGTCAGTCAGTTTGCCTGCATGTCTGTCTGCCAGGTTTTTCAGCGTTTATATCTCTGCTCGTGTGTGTGTGTGTGTGTGTGTGTGTGTGTGTGTGTGTGTGTGTGTGTGTGTGTGCCTGTGAAAGCGTAATCCAGTTATTATTACTTTGGCCGACTCCTCCAAGATTGTTCCACACCACTATTACTCTCCATATGGTGACAGGAACAATGAAGCACTTACTTTTGTATTTTAAAGGGAGGCAAAAATTAGATACATTTCCCTCCACTTTTTCGTTTCACTCGCGCGCGTTCCTGATAGATTTGTTGTTTATGGTGGTGTGACAGCGGGGCGACACATTCAGGTGGCGGCAGTCTATCTGATCCCCGCGCCTCCCGAGGTGTACTGCTGAATATTTCAGTATTTAGATTACCCGCGGAAAAAAGAGGCACAAGCGAAAGATTTGTCGGAATATCCCAGACACGAGTGTAACGAGCGAGCCAAGCAGGTGGGGTCGTGAATTAAATATGAGCACTGAGGTTTAAGATAAGGCCCCCGCCCGCATGAATTTTTGATCCAGACAAGGCAGCCGAGTCGACTCGATGATGAAGGGCCCGAGCCGATGCTCTATTAAATTTAAACACCGGGTGGTGCTGTGGGTCCACGTTTAGCTCCCCCTTGGTCTCCACACACAGCCTTAGTTAAGGCTAATCCAGCCTAAGTATAATAAATATACACACTGCGCATATCTACATGTCTGCGCATTAAATATGAATGTAAACCGAGTGAGTGAGAGAGAGACTTTAAAGCCTGCTTTTGACTGTTCACTGGATTTAATGAGGGATTTTTAATGAATGAATAAAAGAGAGACGTGTTGTAGTTTGAGAGGACCAGAGAGAGTTGTGCTCTACCATTTCTTCCGGTGTCAATTATGTTAGGACAGATGGTTATGTATGACATGGACATGCATGTACTGAGTTGGCAACAGGATACATAGATTAGGTATTGTCTAACAACACAACACAAACCATACACACACACTCATACCACACTATACTAAACCATATAAACACAAACACACACATACACACACACACACACACACACACGCGCGCACACAGACACACACAGACACACACACACACACACACACACACACACACACACACTTGGCCTCTTCCCTCTGATTTAATCACTCTCTTCAGTCTTAAAGACGAACGCAAACAAACAGACTCAGATAATCCTTTCCAAATCCAGCCCAAATCCCACCAAGCTGAAAAAAAACCTTGAATCACACCATATGTGTTCCCTCATTTCATTTCCCCAGGCCTCTTGCAATGTTAGCGCTGCATAGCGCCTGTGTGGAGCCTCGCTGCTAGTTTTGGGGCCAGTTGTACACATACACATTTTTTGATACAAGTGTACAAACTGAACTTTTTGCAAAAGTTTATGCCATTCAAGACATGTCTTTTATGCCACTCAAAAAAGTATGAAAATATGTTTTTTTTTTCCTAACTGTTTTCAGTGAGTATGTCTTGTAAGATGCTAATGATGAGCTTCTAGCTGTGAATGCCATCTTACAAGTTTGAAATGACATGTAACATAATTCACAATTGCACAGTACTTCTCCACTGAAACATAGATAGCTTTGCCTCTGACTTCACACTCTCAGCAGCACTACAGTAGGGGCAATTTGTTCTGGCTGTGCAGGTGTTCATTTCAGATCAGCAGTTCAAGTAAGTGACTGACTGCCATGGTCTTACCTGGTCTTATAACCGCATGATAGAGTGGTCGCGATGGAAACACACAACTCCTCCGGGAATAAAGATGTTACTCAGCCTCAGTCTCTCTCTCTCTCTCTCTCTCTATCGCTCTGTATTCTGTGCTGAGGCAAATATTATCTATGTAATGAAAAAAATTATGTTCCTGTGCTATTGGTTGGGGACTTCTTACGACGGCCTAACCTCACACTGTCACATACAAGTATTCATACCCAAATATTACAAAAACAAGGTGCCCCACAACTATCATACTGAAACTAATCAATACAACAACAACAACAACAACAAAGATGCCATCGAGAGCATTTCACTGGGGTTGGCAAGTGGGCACCTTTAGCTTCTCCATTTCAAAGGCTTAGTCAATTGCATCTTCCAAGGGAATCGTTAACTCAATGAAGTAAACAATGCGCTTACACTCTGAATACAACACCATGTCTGGTCTCATGGCAGTCGCAACAATACACTGTGGAACTTGAATTTGCCTTCCCTCATCAGCCAGCAAATACAGTCCTGTGCTTTGCCCCATTTGCTGGTACTGTTTGTATGTGTCTGGTGTCCACTTTTCGGCCCCTCTTGCCCAAAAGGAATTCCACTGGACATCATAAATGGCTCTAACAATTAATTAGATGTGGTGAGCATCCATAGCCCACAATTCTCTTCAAATAATGTTCATCCTCTCAACATTCTTCCAGTTCATCCAATGCCCTTGCTTTGCTGCTGGATCCTTAGACTGCTGGACAAGCTGGATCCTTAGACTGAGATACAGCCATTATTGGTCTCTCACTGGGTATACAATCTCTCAGGAATTTCTCCCAGGGAACTCTTCGTACTCTCTTCAAATAGACAGAGAGTGAAAGAGAGAGAACAAGAGAGAATGATAGAGAGGAAGAGAGAGAGAGTGTGTGTTTGTATGAGAAAGAGATGAAGATTTTGGCAAGTGAAACATTTCTTCCTCTGTGCTGTCATCTCAATGCTAGGCCATCCATCAGCCAGAACCTTTTCATCTATTGACAGGGGTTGGTTACAAACAAGCTGAGTTTGGACACAAACAATAGATTTTTCATTGCAAACACAAAGGGTATGTGTATAAAGTTTGAAGGGTCGTGGCTCTGGTTTAAGTTTCATTTTCTTTTTAGGAGAGATCATAAACATCGTCTTAATGGGTCGATGTCAAAGCTAAATTGAATCTGACCTTACAAAACCGTCACTCATAACACTGGTCTTCTTCCAAACAATGTAGGGCGAAGAAAAAAAAATCCCATACATCAATCTGCCGTTCAAGATGGCATTTCCAACTACAGTGTGTTCAGGGTATTTTTGGTGGAAGCCAACAAGGATTTCTCTCTCTGCCAACTATCACTCTCCATGATCACACGAGACAGTCTTTAATGGAAGTGTGTGGTTTCGAGTCTGTCTGACAACAATGCACAACCCCAAAGCTTTGGCACAAACATGCCGTTTTTTGCTGAAGCGTGCGGTTATGGCTCTTGCTGCGGTGCAATCCACTCTCCATCCATGCTTGTTATTGTTCTCGCTCGTCTCACAGCCAGCCAGCTCTGACTCCTCTAAACACAGTTCCAGTCACTATGGTTATTTTCCTCCTAGTCTGTTCAAGGCCCTGAAGTGTAAAGTCTTCACTGGGAACAAGGCGACTCTTATAACTGTTATTGCAAGGCCCTGTAACTCAGATGATGAAGGCTGACTGTCAAGTTTAAATATACATTTATGTTGTGTGTTGTTATTTAACAGGCTTTCACACAAAGTGATTTAAACAAAGTGAATCCCTCTTTCGTTCTGTTAATTAACCAAGAACAGACAAGAACAAATTATCCTCTGATTAGTCTCATATGTCCATGTGGAGAAAGCATAAACTCTCTGCAGACGTGCATCAGAAACAGTTCTGTTCATCAGAAATGGGAGAGAATGATTTGCCAAGAAGTTGTTTTGTCACTTCTTCTAATGATGCAAAAGTGCTGTTGTAGCCAGTGCATTTCTTCAGTGCACACACAGAAATGTACAGCACAGGGATTACCTAGTGAACATCCCTTCACACAAAATAAAGTCAGTCAGTCATTCAGAGTGCCGGACTGAATTTACAAATGCACCCCAAGTAAGCATGGCTATCCTGTAGTTAGTAGCAACATATAGCTTAGTGGCAAGCCCATCAGTTTACATTCACAGTTGGACTAACTGAAAAGCTTGAATGTTTACCTACAATGGTCTGTTGACCTCTATTATTTCAAATAACAATCAGTGTTGATGAGACAGTAAGGCTGGCCTAGATATCTTTCATTTATATAAATGTTTTCATGCTACATGTAGCCTTTAGCCTCTGCCACCATGGGCAAACTTTTTGGGTACCTCTGTAAATGGAGATATGGTGGACAAATGTAGCAATATACTGCCCCCAATCTTGGGGGGGGCAGTATGGAATCATTTAGCTCACTTGCCAACAGCTAGCAAGTCTTACATACAGTTCCTTTGAAAGTGTAGTCCTAAACTCTGGTGGAAGATTGTTGATATTTTAGCTCAACAGACAATGAAATTCCCTTCCACACTCCTGAAGCAATGTGCTGATTGGCTGGAGTATAGCGCATGGTTCGATCTTCGTTTTGAGCGCCCCCACAGACACCTGGAGGACCGTGAGGAGAATTTAGCTAAAACCCTGGTCTCCTCTGCTGACCGTGCGTTGGATTTGGCCATCAGCTGCACCTGAATGACGTACGTCTCGGGTGGCCCCACCCTGTTGTAGCGAGGCAGCTTCATCGCTCCCTGCAGAGGTGCTCCTGGGTGAGAAACCTGGTAACCGAGCGATTAGCTCCTCAATATTCTCCAATGTCGTCATCTCCGGCACTGGTGACTCTTGTGCAGGTCTTTGATCTCTGTTGATCTTTGCTTTCGGAAGCCTTTTATCATGACACACGGCAAACCGTAATTACACATACGTCAGTGGCACAACACAAGGGGAGGTCACCATTCACACTGACTGACACATTGATAATGGATTGATAACATAACTATGACTGTGCCATAAATGATTGTTCTATTTTAGTCTCTATACTAAAAATGTGTCTGGCAGTGCTGACTGTCTTTTTGGAGGTTCACACTCACTATCCGTAACATGCAGTTATGTGGGAATAAAGACACACAAAGCTTTGTAGTGAATGACAGTGAAGTGGGAATGGCAAATCGTTATTGATTATTGATTGATTATAATCTTACATTGGTACAGAATTTACATGTCAAAGAGACTAACTCTTCTCGTCAGGCCATGGCTATGGCGTTGGTTGGTAAGTGTCCACGTGGGACATGCTATTCTACTCTTTTATGGCAGGGTCTTTCATCCTTTGATCTTCTATCTGTTCTGCTGTCTATCTGTACCTTTGTCTTTCTTTCCTTTTTTTAAGGTTGCTCTCTTTCTCTATCGCTCTCTCATCATCTGTTCTATTTTTCTGTGGAGGAGGGGGGGACCACTGAGAGTATGCCAGAGTGAGCTATCAAAGGGAAGTTGTGTTGATGAGAAGGGAAACATGCTTGCCACGCACACCGCCTACATTATTCATCTCCACTGCAGAAAACCTCATTCCCTAACTCTCTCTCTCTCTCTCTCTCTCTCTCTCTTTCTCTCTCTTTGTCAGGACACCTTGCTATATTCTGCTCAAGTAACATTTCAAGCTGGCGAGACACTTTGAGTAAAGTGAGTAAAAGGAGAGACTGACAGGATGCAGGGCCTGTCCACATTTTTCTTTGAGCTTCAACAGTATTTAATTCTGAGCTACTGTCAGAGTAATACAACATAAGTAATAGAACCTGTTTGCTATGTTTTCTTAATTGATTTTTTTATACTGCTGACATGATTGAATTGAACATTTTACAGAATTGAAAGCACGGCAGAATTACCATTGTATGCCACATTGCTATAGCTTTTCACTGGCATTACATTTGAACATGGGTCTGGCAGAGTATTTTTTTCCAGTGTCTTTCCAGTTCTGCTTTCATGATATAGGTGCAGGCTAGCATTTGTAAGGTTTTCTTGCGGACCAGTAGGTACCAGGTAATGATGTAAGGTAATGATGAGTGAGAGCACTCGCAGTCTCTGAATAAATGTGTTTCTCTCTCACTCTCAGTCTTTCACCCTCTCTATGATGAATTATACATGGGACACAGAATGAAAGCACAATGCTGCAGATCAAAGGCTGGTCTCTACAAAAGGCCTGTGTGTGTGTGCGCATGTGTGTGTGTGCTTGTGCGTGTATGTTTTTCTGTGTGAGAGCATGTGTGCATGAGTACAGTACATGTCTATGTACATGTTTGTACCAACACATGTAGCCTATATGTATATCACTTTCATCCACACTGAGATGTTGATCCTTGGATTTAAATATTCTCAAACAATAAACTGTGACTGGCTAATGCAGATTGGCTAATGCAGACTGGCTAATACAGACTGGCTAATGCAGACTAGCTAATGCAGACTGGCTAATACAGACTGGCTAATGCAGACTAGCTAATGTAGACTGGCTACTGCCTGTCTATCAATTCCTAATTGATTTTGATTTTATGAAATGGATTCCTTTTACACTTTCCAGAAATGGCTCTACTGGATGTGCGCTCAGCTGTCATCTTTTCCTAGATCAAGCACCGCTACAAACCACATATCCGCCTATCTCTCCTTCCCTGAGAGGAGCTGGTTTTAACGGACATCAGGTATGATGGACACAAGCTCCTGAATGGGCACTGCACTCTCCTGTCAAAACCACCTGATGGGTATCACCACTGCTGGGCTTTTCCTCAGTTGGCTTCCCTTCAGTCATCCTCATTTTTAACCTTCCTGTCTGACTGAATGTGAATGTGTTGGACTTTCTTTGTCTTGTTTACTCTGTATGGCTGATTTAAAAATACACAGGGCAGGATCTTGAAAGAAACCAGATACAAAGTTCTAAGGTCTTGAGCTTCCTTTGTATTTCAGAGTAGATATGTTTTGCAAAAATGCATAAAACATGTCAATTATACTCCTTTGGTATGCATTTAGATACAGGGAGCATTTCTAAGGGTATTTCTGGCTATTGTGAAAGTTCACAGGGCATGATGTGCCCTTTTTAAAACAGGATTTGACAAAGCACAGGTTTTAAACAAAGGGCTTTGTGGGTTAGGAGTGTGTCGAAAGCTGTGAAGGGAATTGACATTTGCGCCAGCAGCTCATTAGGCTTTTTTCTCCTCTCAAGTAAATTCCTCTGAGCAGTACAGGATAAATCATCTGCTCTCAGCCACTGATTGTGCGCTCATGCCACACAAAAGAGAGAGAGAGAGAGAGAGAGAGAGAGAGACAGAATAGAGAAATCTCAAGCTTCTCAAAAGACTCTTATTGACGGCTGACAGCTGTGCTGGTTTCTCGAATGTGCTGACAAGACGCCTCGGCTTGTTTCTGTCAGAGGAAATGGGAAGTTGCGTCCTCTCTTTGCCAATAAAGAGAGAGGGAGGAAGGGAGGTCTGAGAGATAAGGCCCCAGGGGCGGAAATAAAATAAAAATCCAGTCAAACCATTCCTTGTTATTATGTGAGCCCCCCCCCCCCCCACACACACAGCCTCTCATACTCTCACAACCCCTGCCCCCCCAGATGGAACATAAACAAACACAATCACACGCACACAAGCTCAAATGAGATGTGACAGTTCTATTGAGTGTGATTTATTAGCCGTGATTATGCAGAACCTGCTTTCTCTCTCACCCCTTGGAGTGTTGCTCATGATGGCCTGAATCGCTCCCAGAGTGCCTTATCTGGCAGATGGAGTGTGCTTTGCCATTTCACCACATACCACTGTGTGCAATTAACACTCCACTATTAGTTGGTCATACAGCGTCTCCATGGAGCCTGTCGTTCAAGTGTCACCTGTGAGATCCACCTCCACTCCAGTGAAGGAGAAAGATTATCACCTCCAGATAACTGAGCCTCTGTGTCAGTACTAAACTACAGCTGAGGAAACACAGTAGTCTTGTTTCTGCTAACAGGCTTGCGCGAGCTACGGCTGTCTTCAGGCCAGCGTGCGCTATAGCTGTCTTCAGGCCAACGTGCGCTTCGGCTGTCTTCAGGCCAGCGTGCGCTACGGCTGTCTTCAGGCCAGCGTGCGCTACGGCTGTCTTCAGGCCAGCGTGGGCTACGGCTGTCTTCAGGCCAGCGTGCGCTACGGCTGTCTTCAGGCCAGCGTGCGCTACGGCTGTCTTCAGGCCAACGTGCGCTACGGCTGTCTTCAGGCCAGCGTGCGCTACGGCTGTCTTCAGGCCAGCGTGAGCTAAGGCTGTCTTCAGACCAGCGTGCGCTACGGCTGTCTTCAGGCTAGCGCGAGCTAAGGATGTCTTCAGGCCAGTGTGCGCTACGGCTGTCTTCAGGCTAGCGCGAGCTAAGGCTGTCTTGAGGCCAGCGTGCGCTACGGCTGTCTTCAGGCTAGCGTGAGCTAAGGCTGTCTTCAGGCTGGCGCGAGCTAAGGCTGTCTTCAGGCTAGCGCGAGCTAAGGCTGTCTTCAGGCTGGCGCGAGCTAAGGCTGTCTTCAGGCTAGCGCGAGCTAAGGCTGTCTTCAGGCCAGCGTGCTCTAAGGCTGTCTTCAGGCCAGTGTGGGCTGATGTTCTGGGGCCTCAAGCCAAGAGAACAAAACATATTTGCAATTCTACCATTGGGCTGAAAGCCCTGCAGTATTGGTGTAAATGTCACCAATCCAGCCCAGTTTTACAAGTGAGTGGGAAGTTCAAGTTGAGTTTATTAAATAAAGTCTGGATACCCAAGAACCTACGACCTACAGCAGGAGAAGTTAGGATTGTTATGGGGAACAGAAGTTAATTAGACTATTCCTCCCAAACCCTCCCCTGCTATTCATGCAAAACTTTAATCTGACCTACCCAACACATTGAAAAGAAAGACCTAGGAGGTAGAAATGTATGTCAGCAATTAGGCACATCTGTATTCAGCTTCTGGTGGCATGTCAAATGAATGCAAGCGGAATCAAGCTCCAGATGTCAGAGAAACTGATTCAAAGCCCTCGCACAATACCATCAAGATAAAAGATAGTGAATTAACTATCAACATGCCTGCTGTTGGGATTGTTTACACTGGTCAGATGATATGACAAATGTGGAGTACTCTGTACCATACATTGGATTTCATGGATTTCACGCTTGGATCACTGTTGGTTCATCCATGGCTCTAGTTTGGACATACACTTATTATGGCTTCTCACCTCCACATGAAGCTTGAGGAAAAACAAACCCTCCATGGAATGTACCCATTATACCATTAAGACCACGCTGGGCATTTAAGTACGACTAAGAGGAAAAGAAGGATGGAGATTATTATGTGATTATGTCAGTGGTGTCAATTGCAGTAGGGGACAAGAGGTGCCATTGATTCTCCTTTAAAATCTCTGTTTACATCTAGCCATCACATGCTTATTAATCCACTTAGCTTGGTGAGGACATAGATGTTTGATTTCATAGCACTCTGAGGGAGAAAGGGCTCACCTGTCACCAGGCTGGCAGTGGTGAAACATAATCAGCCAAATTACCTCAAATACCCTGATCAATATTCCAAACCATGATGGCTAACAGGCCTCTGAAGTGGCGGCCCAAATTGAGATGATTGAATCAATATAAGATGGGCCCCTGTCAGTCTCCACTGGGAGAAGATGGGAAGCAAAGGGGTTGGGAGGGAGAGGGGAGAGGACGATGGAGGAACTGGAGCTTAATGAAATTCCAGAGCACACAGCAACAACAGTCTGAGGAGGCAGAGGGAAGCAGCTGGGATGGCTGATTGCAAAGAAGATGGAGGTCACTGAGCTCGAGAGGCGAAGGCACTTACCAGCCAGCCAATGTCAGAGCCACAACTAAATGTCAATCATACAGATTTTGAGTATAACCTTTACTACTGAGGCAGTGCCTTTTCTGGTAACACCTGCTTTTAGTGACTCCAAGATTTGATTTGAGAATGTCACCTGTTGTATGAAATGACAACCTTTCATCCAGTCATTTCCAGATCTTTCCCATGACCAGAAGAGATTAGTTTCTGCGAGGAAGGTAATGAGCTTGATTTGCATTATCACATTGATCAACGGAAAATATATAATCCACAAGAAGAACAGCATCAATCACGCTGGCAAAGACAAGAAACAAATTCACTTTAGGGATGTGCTGGATCTGTTTGCAGGCGTTGCAGAGAAGTGGCAGGATTTCTGGGATTGACTGGTGGGTTATCAGTGAGATTTACCACGAAACACTACAGGAGGTGAGGGGAGTGAAGAGAGAGCGAGAGAGAGATAGAGAGAGAGAGAGAGAGGGAGAGAGATTCTGAGGTGTTAAAGTGAGAGACAAGAAGGAGAGAAGTGACCAATGGCTAAAAGGAAACAGGATGGACACAACCGGAGGAGGACGAAGAGTTCCATTCAGAAAAGATGGCTACATCATGTGTAAAGGAGATCAGGGAAAATCTCTATTTTAAACTAACCAAACAAAGCTTTTCATTTTCTATCACTTCACTTTGAATTTGTAAGGTTGCGCATAAGGTTTTCTGTGATCTAAGGACACACACAATGGAGTTGGCTTGGCAGGCTCAATATGCTTGCCTTGGTTTCAGTCACGATAAATGATACTCTGTCTGGATCCGTTTGGTCTCATACCGTGGTGAACACAAAATGGCCTGTCACCCCAGCCCTGAAATCCATTAGCTACAGCCACAGGTGTCAATCTGATCCACTAAGCTGACATGACTTATTACCTTCTGGCTTCATCTTCGTAACCGACGCGAGATGAGGCGCTTGAATGCGCTGCACTCGTTGAGCAAGTCTGAAATAATTAGCGCTTGCTACTTCAATCATCAGAGACAAACATTTTTGTGTCTCATTAAAGAACGAATTAGGATTCCCTTAATCAGCACCACTGTGTCGCTATCAGCAGTAATAAGATTTGCCGGGGGCGCAGATGGAGTGAGAGAGAGCGTGGTTTCTCCCTGCTTGTGATCTTAAGAGATTTTTCTGACTTCTTTCTTTCTCTCTCTCTCTCTCTCTCTCTTTCTCTCTCTCTTTCGATCTCTCGCTCTCTCTCTGTCAGCAGCTCTAAGGAGATCCCTTTGATCTTGACTCATCTCCTCAATCTTCCAGCCGGAATTCAAATAAAAAAGGATGCCTAGTTTTTAAGAACAAAGCTTGCTTCTTGCTGAACAAGGAAAAAGGATAATTCAGGTTATTTTTTTTCCTCTCTCTTTCCTTGGCTCTCTCTCTCTCTCTTTTTCTCTATCTTCATAACCAGATTCTTCGAGATGTTGACCCTGGAAGCTGCAATAGCTTGGATAGATACACACAGGAGAGTAGGGCTCCCGCTCACATTCATCTGTTGTTAGATGGAAGCAAAGAACAAAAAGCATTAAGAGCCTTGCACCTCTGATGTTCCACAGATTTACCCATCAGGATTTGCAGAGTGGAAGTGATGTTCCACAGATTTACCCAACAGGATAAAGTGCAGAGTGGAAGTGATGTTCCACAGATTTACCTACCATAGCGTGCAGAGTGGAAGTGATGTTCCACAGATTTACCTACCATAGAGTGCAGAGTAGAAGTGATGTTCCACAGATGTACCTTCCATAGAGTGCAGAGTAGAATGATGTTCCACAGATGTACCTACCATCAAGTGCAGAGTAGAAATGATGTTCCACAGATTTACCCATCATGATAAAGTGCAGAGTGGAAGTGATGTTCCACAGATTTACCCATCAGGATAGAGTGCAGAGTAGAATAGATGTTTGGGGACCTCTCCCTGCCCGAGATGTATAACACAAACTCTCCGATGCCTGGCAGCCCGCCACTTATCTACAGCTCCTCAATGAGGCACTTTATGGCTTAATGGCACGTGGCAAGTTGCTACAGTCAACAGCAGTGATTAACTGACTCAAGGAGGCAGAACTGTTGAACAGGTATTTGTTCTAGTGTGGTGGGGTGGAATCAAGGGCATGTAAGATAAAGAATCGTACCGATTCAATTCTCAAGAGCTCGCTTGAGGTGAAACAACATTCGTCTTTGATTGATTCTTGTGCCCTTCCTTATCCCTTTCTTATTTCTAATCAATAAGAATAATAATACACTTAAAGGGCTCCATGCAACTTTAATGTAAATTAATGAGGCTTTGTTTACATTTATAACACGGGTAGATGAAATCAGCTGGTTAAGAGTGAGTTCCGGGGTGTGCTTTATTCAGCGATAAAGGTACTGTACGACCTGTTTACATTTACCTGAGCGTTCCATATCAGTACGCACTCGAAATAACAGTAGCTTCGAAATCGAACCAAGATGGCGGCGTCTTGGGAGCCTGATAGTGGGAAATATTTTATGTGAATTAAGCTATCTACACAACTTTTTATATGTCTACATTGACTCGGTTAGTTGTTAATGTGCTACACGAATGTTGAAGAGTATTGTAGGTCTTGATTTAAACTCTCTAATATTATTTGTTGGTTGTTGCTAACGCTTAGACCAAAAATCCATTGAAACACATAGTAGCTAGCTAGCCTAGCTGCTAAAAGTATAACGTTGCTCTCACACGCCTCCCTCAGAGTTAGCGCGTCGGGCCTAACAACAACCTCGAACAAGTATATTATTGACGATACAGTACTGCCTCTCGAACCTTCTTGCTTAAGTATGTGCTGACTTCACTCAGTTCGAATCATGTGTCTCTTTGAGAGCTACTGAACATGTCAATGTCCTTCCCTAAATTATTAAATGTCCTTCTTTTGTTCTAGTGTCTTAGGATGGAGCTGAGGACACTGCCTTGAATAAAGAATCATTTTAGGGTCTTACAGTGATACGACATTTTCTTTTTTCACTTCTTGTGCTCTTCCTTACTCCCTTCTAACAACAGAGGACATAACCCAAGGCAATATAGCCACACTAATAGCTCTCACAAAATGATGGCCTCTTCCTCTTCCTTTCTGTCTTTCTACAAAATTATTTTCATTCTTCTGCCTTGACAGATGGCATCTTTATGAGCAGCCTCAGATGGCCTTTTGTCATCACTCTCACTGAGCTGTGTGAGAAAAAGCTTATTGTAAGATGCGCTGCAATGTGAACGCCTCTTATCCATCCTCTGTGAGTGGCACTGATAAGCACATTCACATGGCTGATTTAGAGTGGAAAAACAGCAGCTTACAGCAGATGAAGTCTGCTTACATATGGGCTGTGTGAACATGCAAACAGTATCTGTGCATTTGAATCTGTGCATGCAACACAGACTGTACAAGAGTCAACACACATGCAACACATATCCAGATGCCCACCACTCACTCATACATGCAGACACACACACACACACACAAACACACAACATTCACACACAAACACACGTTGACAGTCATACTCACACTCTAGTGTTAACTCTGGCCTGGTGGATGAGCTAGTTCACCTGTGTGTGTGTGTCTGTGTGTGTGTGGGTGCGTGTTAAGGTATGAACTGGCAGCTCTGGGAGTGTCAGGCCTAATTACACACACAAGCCCCTGAGGTTCCTAAGACAGACGCTAACTGGGTCACCCCAGCATGGCGGTGGGCGAGTGCAAAAGCCTCTCGGACCAATGAGACTCAGGCCAATGAGATTCAGGCCAATGACACTCAGGCCAATGAGACTCAGGCCAATGAGACTCTGGCCAATGAGACTCAGGCCAATGACACTCAGGCCAATGAGAGACAGGCCAATGAGACACAGGTCAATGACAGAGAGGCCAATGAGACTCAGGCCAATGACACTCAGGCCAATGAGACTCTGGCCAATGAGACACAGACCAATGAGACAAATGCCAATGAGACTCAGGCCAAGGAGACACAGACCAATCAGACTCAGGCCAATGAGATACAGGCCAATGAGAATCAGGCCAATGGTAAAATAGGGATTTTTTTTTGTTTTAAATAGTTGGCTCATCCATTCAGAATTATGTTGTATTATGTCCTACTTTAGAAATAATACCTACCAACTGTATTGTCGATAGCCCAGCATAGAGTTCAGGGGGTTCAGTTTCAAGCAACTACAGGTTGTAAAATAAACTACAGTGCTGAGCTTGGTCAAAAAGCTTGGTCTAGTCCAATACTGACTGCTTAGGGAGAAGCAGTCCATTTATAATGTCCTTAAATAGCATAATTGCTGCATGCATACAGTTTTACAGTCACACTTGGTGTATGTGTGAATGTGTGTCTGGTTATGTGTTTGTTTGTGTGTGTGTGTGTGTGTGTGTGTGTGTGTGTGTGTGTGTGTGTGTGCGCGTGTCTGTGTGTGTGTGTGTGTGTGTGTGTGTGTGTGTGTGTGTGTCTGTATACCCTTCCTTATCTGTACACCCCCTCATATGTCTTGAATAGGTGGTAGGTTATGTTGTTATTTCCCTCACCTTTGTTGACCGCTTGCCCATCAGAAAAACACCCTTTGCCATGTTCCTGCTCCTGGGTGGCCTTCACACAGGATCTCGTATTGATCCGCCCTGTGATGCTGTAATTGCTATAAGTGAGGAATGCAGCCGCATGTCTGAAATATGTTCCTCCTGTGGTGGCCTAAAGAGCAGACCTTGCAGTCACGGCCACACCTCTGTCGGGGACAATAAAGGCTGTGGCTGATATTGATGGAAGCCTTAGCCTTCACCCCACACACACACACACACACACACCCCAGCCCTAACTCCCACCTCAACAACACTCACAGCAGGGCAGGCTGTGACCTCCCACGGTCACAGTTGTTTAGCTGCCCGAATGGGGAGACCCGACTGGAATGGCCGTTAAACCGCTTGCTGTTTTCCCAGCCACCCCCGACTGCCCCGTCGACTCCAGAAGCCCTGTCAGTGTGAGTAATCTCTTTAATGCTACAGGGGGGTGTTAGCTTTGGTTGATGTTGCCACTAAGTTGTTTTGAATTGCTCCCCGGACACACGTGATCCAGAGGCCCTGTGCTGTCCGTCTCTTCCTGGCTGTCCATAGAAGTTACTTCCCTTCTCTCTTTTGCCACTCTCTCTTTCCTTTTCACCTTTGTTATGTTTGCAGCCCTCTTTCCTCTGCTATGGATTTCAATGACCTGTCTAGCTCTTTTTTTGAATGTGAACAATAGCGGTATGTTATGTTTATTATTGTGGTATTGAGTGAAACACACTGTCTCTCACTACCATTAAGTGAAGCATACTGTGGGACATGTTAGTGCCTGTAATGCCATCGCCTCTGCCTCTGCCTCTGCCTGTGTTATTTTTCTGCTTGATGACACCGTAGTAGCATGTATATCTATTTCCTAAACGCTAAACTTTTTATTCCTTTTAATGTCAGCCGGCGGTTCCATGATTCCATTCAATTATGTCCATGATTAAATGACACTGGGCGCAACAAATTACAGTTAGAGGACTTTGAGGTGTTGATTACCGGTCAACCGCAGTTTTAGTGCATTCAATGTGAAATGAAAAAGGCACAGCACACGCTTTCTGCAGACTAAGCTAATTGCTGTTAACGCTGCGCTCTCTAACGTACCTGCCTGCCTGACTCTGACTGTGACGGAAGGGTCAGACACTCCATTCAACACGTCATGCATGAGAGAATAAAACCAGGTGAATGAGCATAATTTGCTCAGCCCGTTCAGCCACTCAAACTATGTTCTGGTTTAAGTGATGCTTGATTTGGTTAAAAGAAGAAAACAGAAAATCGTCAAGGACTGTGCGCACACTGAACCAGCAGAGGAAAGGTCAGTGTCCGTGATCCGTGATTTGGCTCGGGTGGATGTAAGAACCAGATAAGGTCATCAGTGCTCGTGCTGATAGCCGGCGCATCTGAATGAATATGTGAAGGGATCCCATCTGTCGTCATTACCCTTTTCAGAGAGGCACCAAACGTGTCTGTGAAAAGGTCACTGATCTCAGAACTGTGCCAAGGACCATTTCAGCCCATGATTCTACACGCTGTGGAGACATTAAAGCTGAACATGGTCCCTCTGTGTCCATCACTGTGTCAGTAGGACAAACGTCTGAGTTGGTGCGCTACTCAAACACATTGTGTGTTTGGCTTACAGCTGCCACAAAATGACTGTTTTTATTGGAAGAAATTGAGAACAAGTTTCTTTTGAAATACACTTGGGTGTCTACACTTGGGTGATATTCCAAGCCTGCAGTAATGACATACACAGAGCAGTTTCTGTTTTATGTCTTAGGAGTGAGAGGAAGAGAAACTGCAGCTGCTGCCTGCTCTGGGATTCACACAGGGTAGGACCAGGGAGTAGACCAGGAACACATGAAAACTCAGGGAAAGCTCTAAGTTTTTTTTACACAACAGTTTTCAAGCTGGTCAGGTAGATTTAAATTATTGTGAATGTGCAAGTGCGAGTGTGTGTGAGTCTGTCTGTGTGTGTGTATGTGTGTGTACTTGCAGTGTGAAAGGTTTATTGGTTTTGGGAAAAACTCCTCGGCACTCCTTGCAGATACCGTCTCTCCCTCAGTGGGTTGTTAAATCACCAGATGATCCAACAGCAGTGAGGAGAAAATGCACTCTGCAAAATCCAACCAATTTACAGAGCCAGCAGGCTTATGGAATAAAGTCCATGCCAGTTTTAAAAACTCCCTCCCTTGACATGTTCTTCACTAAATCAGAGACAGAGCAGAGATAAAAAGGCATTCTTCCAGAAATGACGGTTATTGTAATGAAAGTTACTTACCATCCTTTTACATCAAATACCCATAAGTACAAATGTTCTTGGTTCTTAATTAATGAATAAGTACTAATACAGTTCACTTTTTATATTAATACATATTGTTAGAAGATATACTTGGGCTAATGCTTATACTTCAGTAACATTTTATATACTCACCTAAGGACAGGTACATGTGTTGTTTATCACGTAAGTCATCTGTAAAGGACACACACCATGAAGTGAGACTGCATTACTCTCAGTCCATTGTCACTGCAGTGGGGGGCAGTGTTACTCCGCCTGAAGCTCGTCACTTTGCACACTGCCAAACCAAATCAACCCCCTACCTCCCACTACCCTTCTTCCATTCCTCCATCTCTCTCTCCCTCCCTCTCATTCTCTGTCTCTCTTTCTCCCTCTCCCTCCCTCTCGCTCTCTCTCACTCTCCCTCTGCTCTTCATTTACCCTTTCCTCCATTCATCACTCTCCTCGGGCTTGCTGCAATGATGTCCAACAAGGGAGGGTATGACAAATCCAGAGCAATCGCACAGGGCCACCCCGGAACATAATCCCATTCCACCCTTACGCTAATGTTCGCCTTCCCCTCTCTTCCTTCTGACCACAGACCAGTGTAATATATGTACAGCATCCCCATTCCTTCTCACAGCAGGGAGGTTTCAGCCATTCAAGCACAGTTTGGCTCCCAAATGGGTCGAGTGTACCGTTCTCAACGTATGCATCTATGAAGAAATCCCATGGTGCACCAGCTAACCTCTTCCAGAAACCCTAGACTGATTGAACGGCAGATAAGATGTTTGCACTTTAAAGCCTTTGGCACCTGGTGCCCAGTTTGAGCCCCACTGGCACAGTCTCTCAATGGTAAGCTATCTGGGCCTGGATCACAGTGTCTGTGGATCCTATAATGTTTGGATGTGTATGGCAGTGTTTTGCAGACAGTCCCTGTGGATGTCTGTGGGAGTCTGTGCATACAAATTGGCAGAAACTACTGTGACTTTGTATGAACACGAGTATGTGTGAATGTAAACCTGTTTCTAATTTGAGGCGATGTGTATGTGAGTGTGTTCAGTGGTGTGTGTGTGTGTGTGTGTGTGTGTGTGTGTGTGTACGTGTGTGAATGTGAGTGTGTTCAGTGGTTTGTGTGTGTGTGTATGTGAGTGTGTTCAGATGTGTGTGTTTGTATGTGTGTGTGTGAATGTGAGTGTGATCAGTGGTGTATGTGTGTGTGTGTGTGTGAATGTGAGTGTGTGAATGTGGTGTGTGTGTGTGTGTGTGTGTGTGCGTGTGTATGTGAGTGTGTTCAGTGGTGTGTATGTGTGTCTGCTGCAGCATCTCCCCGGTGGGCAGAGGCAGACACAGCAGCAGTAATCTGTGTCATTAGAGATGACCTCGGAGCTGCAGGATGTTTCTTAAGGAGGAGGGAGACAGCTGTTTCCACCTCTCCCTGGAGCTGGAGGAGGAGGAGGAGGAGGAGGAGGAGAGAGTGCTAGTAGGCACGGGAGGCTGTTGTTGAAGCTTAACTTGAAATTGGGCATTTTAGAATACACCAAATGTCCATAACTGCTAATTGTATAGCAGAAAGATAGCTAGCCGAACCATTGAATCCATAACTGCTAATTGTGTAACAGTGAGATACTATTTTCTATTTTTTTATTTTATTTCTTATGTAAAGTAGTATTTATTGTTACTAGTGCTGTCAAACGATTAAAATATTTAATCGCGATTAATCGCATTTTTGTCATATTTAACTCAAAATTAATCGCGATTAAATTAATCAAAATTAATCGCGATTAAATTAATCAAAATTAATCGCAATCGCAAATTTGTATCTATTCTAAATGTCCCTTCAATAATTTTTTTCCATCATTTTTATTTTTATTTGAATGCTCTTATCAACATGGAAAAGTGGATTGGCTTGCTTTAAGCAATGTTTTATTTTATTGAAAAACATCATTGCCAAACAGGGCGGTACAAAATAGAATTATAAAGTGCACATTTAAGATAAACAAGGACTCAGCCTACATATAGTGCAGTTAAAACATGGCTTAATATTAGTTTTTTTCAAGTTTGCTGTGAACATAGAAGTCAGGCCTCTTATTTCAAAAACAATAAACCATAACAGTTAGGTTACCAATAAAAGGTAAGCCAACTACTTCTGTGCTTTCAACCAGCTGCCTGTTGACATTTTCACACAACAGTGAAGCTCGCTTCTTTTGCACAACACAACTTTTAAAGGTAAACTTTCTATTCAGAAGCTTTTTATCATCCATTTCGCCGTATCGCGCTCATCATTCACTCAAACGTGACGTTAGCCTACTACACAGTTTGGGAGGGCAAAAAGAACGTTAATCTAAAAAAAACATTGTTAATCGCGCGATAAAAAAAATTACGGCGTTAAAATGGGTTCGCGTTAACGCCGTTAATAACGCGTTAAACTGACAGCACTAATTGTTACATTATGTCTCTATTGCTCGTAGCTTGACTGTTCTCTCCCTTGCACGTCACTTTGGACAAAAGCGTCTGCTAAATGACTAAATGTAAATGTAGATAGCTAGCTGAATCACTGAATGTCCATAACTGCTAATTGTGTAACAGTTAGATAGCTAGCTGAATCACTGAATGTCCATAACTGCTAATTGTGTAACAGATAGATAGCTAGCTGAATCACTGAATGTCCATAACTGCTAATTGTGTAACAAGGGGATACTGTAGCTAGCTGATTCACTGAGAGGGAACTCACATCTAACATCACAAATCATGAAAAATGAATTCATGCCAAAACCAAACATAATTTAGGTTTATTTCTTACAATCATTGTATTTCATAGTCAGTGTTGTGCATGAACGCGTTCAAAAGAAAGCGTACAAAATAACGCGTTCATTGAACACGTTCATTTTTACGAGAACGATGAACTGAACGCAACTTAATTAGAAATAATGAATTTGAACGGTGAACACGTTCATATTATCTGGGTCCGGTGCAACTGAGGTCTAGCTAAAACGTTACGGAATTACTGAGGAAAGACGCTGTCTAAATCGAATGCTTGCAACCTGTCATTGTTCAGTATCTGCTAAAAAGGCCATAGTAATTATTTGTTTAGTTGCCAAGACAGGATGTTTAGGTAAATTACCATATTTGGTAATTACGTTGGTCATGTGATAGTGTTATGATTTCTCTTCACGGCTTATTAATATTTAGATTGAGTGGCAGTTAACTTTGGGAATATTTTCACATAATTGAACCTTGCACTTTGTTGAAGTTGTGTGCGTCTATGTAGCCTATACGTAAGTTTGACTTTGTAGCCTACCTTGTCATTATGTGTTTGTTATAGTTTAGCTTGCTCATAATTGTACGAGCACTGTCACTTAATTAATCTAGCATGATACTGTTCGTGAACTCGCTTAGCATAAATTGCTAATGTACAAATACGAGTGTTACAGAGTTTACTTTTGCTAACTTTCATTTAGTGAACATGCTCTTGTATATCTTGGCATATCATTGTTTAAGAGGTTTGCATTCTTACCGTTAGCTCCCTCCCTGTATAATTCATTATTTAAATGTTAGAACAGGGCTGTGTATCTGATAAAGTTTCCGACAGTAAAAATCTTACCTTTTTGTGCAAACTATGTCCTCCTGGATGATAAGCAAAAATGAAAATTAACTGAACTATGAACGAGTTCAGAATTAAAATGGTGAACGATTCATATTTACTTGTATGAACTGAACTTTGAACTAGTTCATGAGAGGTGTGAACGTGCACAACACCGTTCGTAGTGTTTGCCGTCATCTTCACATGACTAGGCCTATGGGCCTAATAAACACGCATGAAAGCACAGTGCAGTGGTTTTTTCTTTAGGGGAGAAAAGTCCCATGATAAAACAAAATTAGTATTCTTATTTAAACTCGTTTGGGGAAGACTTGTTTTGACTGGATGGGCGATGTTCAAATTCTAAATGGGGCCTCAGTTTTGTACAGTACATTTTTAAACCAGGTGCTTAGTGTTGCTCATGTAGATTTGTGTGTGTGTGTGTGTGTGTGTGTGTGTATGGGTGTGTGTGTGGTGAGGATGTGAGTGACAGATTGTGACAGCCTGGCAGCTCATTTGTTTTAGGGGATATCAGTCACCTTCAGCAGGGCCCTGTTCAGCTGACATCTGTCTCCCTCCTTTTCTCTCTCTCTCTCTCTCTCTCTTTCTTTCTCTATCTCCTCCTCTCTTTCTCTCTTCAGCTGGCATCTCTCTCCAGATTCACTGAAAAGGAGGAGGCCTTGCGAGACACTCAGACATTTACCTAAAAGCCATCTCATTCCGTCCTATCTCAGCTCCAATTAACACATAAGTGACAGTGTACGATTACATCTCAGGAAATGATATAGGCCAATACAGTTAGAGAATGTTCCATTCCAAAAGTATGCAAAAATATCTCACACCCTGAAATGAGATGAGAACAGAGTGAAAGCGGCTGCAAACGAAACACTGTGGTTTACATAGGAGTGTGCACCGTGCCGTCAGCGGTGACTGTGGCTCCACCATCTCCCTCCCTGGTCCCCTAACTCTTCCCTGTGGGCAGCAGTGCATTCCTGCGGCGAGCTCTCACCTCTGGCTCCCATTTCCCCCGGCCCCTGTAGGAAACTCAGCCAGACAAACACATATGGAGATCATTATCCGCTCCAAAGGCCATGTAATCTGAGTGGGCTTCCTTTTGAAAGACAGGGAGGTGGGGTGGCTGGGGAAGTCTGTCTCATGAATTTGCTGTTTGAACTATAGGTAGTTCAATCCTGGTTCATCTGCAACGTGCTTTCCAATTTTCTTTTAGGTTCCTCCTGCTGTGGGGGGAAATGGCTGGAACGGACTGGGCCCCATACCTGCGGATTTAATGCATGCATGCAGAGTTCAGACCGGTGACATCTTCAAAAAGCACAAATATTCAGATATGTACTTTGCTTTGTTAAGCTATGCGTACACGTTGATTTTTCATAGCTGTATCAAAAAGATTTTGACTTCATTTGGTCGCACATTGACAAAATAGGGTATTGCAAGTACTTAGGGGTGAATAATATGACAGGGCAAAATGTGTCCGAAAATTGTGTCAGGTCCTCAAATATTGATCATTTTTATAGTGTGTTTTAAAACCTGCAACACAGGTGACACAATCCAGTAAGTTGTCTATTTGGTTGCATCTCGGTTTATAATGCAGTAAGTAAAATGAAAGCCTAGGTCCTTTATCAACGTTTTTTCTTCAATAGAGTTAACATATTATTATGAAAAATAGTCAGTCTGTTATTGACCAATTAATCAAACGTTTCCCTTCTTTCTCTTCTAAATTCCTAACCTTCCATGTCCTTGTCTCACACGGACGCAATTATAGCCACTGAGTAAAAGATGGCCTTCGCTGGCTCTGTACTCCTCTATTTCTCTCCCCCCACCCCCTCGAGACTAAACTACTTCTCTTCACTTGCCTGACCACCTTTTCTCTGGATGGCTCTTTATCCTCCCCTGTCCTCTAAAAGCTTTTCACTCCAAACATCATCTCATTCCATGCGCCATAAACCCACCTTTTTCATACCACGTCTTTGTCTCCACATTTCAACAGGCTTGTGCAAATCCTCTGATAACAAACTATTTTCCTGGCGCTGCTTCAGTGCACCCTGTTCTCCATCATCCATCTCTGCATTAATTTGTGACAAAAACACTTGAGTAGACTTTATTTAGCTACACATCACTCTTGTCTACTCTAGAACCTACTTGATCTTGAACCTTCTAGAACGGCGGCCTCACAAAAAGCTGTTATTGCTATGCTGAACAGTGTTCAGTGTTTGATATGCACTGCTTGGGCATTCAGCTGTGCAGTACATATGTGTGTATGTTACCTATGAAGAACCTTACACTAGACACTTTTATTTCAGCAAAAAGAGTTGTAATTATTTAACAAACTGTGAGAATTTAAGAAATGGCCTTTCTTAACTGTGATTGATATTGCTTGGTGTTGCCATTACAGGTGCACAGAGGTGTCATTATCTGTATCTGTTACTGCATTTGTTCAACAAACAAAATGAGCTGTCACTATTCTGATAGAAAACTGGAAGTGGGTCTGTTACCAGATGTCAGTTTATACTGTTAAATCAGAAAAAATATGTCTAACTTAATATTCAAGGAGCAATGCAATTGTGCCTTCAAAGCATCAAATTGATTTAATATTGGCATGTAGTTCATTATTAAATATATTTCCCATTCCTCATACAGTATTTCATCTCTCTTTTTTTATTCTTAACTAAAACCCAACGCCACTCCCTAATACTTTTTTCACACATATCACGCTATAACCTAGAGGTTCTAAAGTTCATTTCGAGTTTCTAGGTTCTAAGGTCCATGTTGATGTATATGTTGCGAGGATATGAAAGAACTCCAGCTTCCACACCAAACGTTTGTCTTGCTTAGAACATGGCGATCACTTCACAATAGTGTGTAATAAATGGAGGGAACTCAAAGTCCTATGTTGCAGAAAGAACAGACATTTTGTCCATTGTGTCCATCATCAATGATATGAATTGATTTGAAGAAACGTAATGGCTGATGCACCTACATGTCAATCATGGAGCCGACCTTTCCCCCCAAACATAAGAGAAACTTCTGGTACAAGAAAAATCGGTTTCCATCATAATATTTTTCCTTTTCCGAATAACATATTCAGATTTGGGTACATTCCTATGCCGTATGCTACAAACGTGATAGATGACTAAGATTTAAGGTTCTCCAGTCAGATTTATTTTCATATTTATCTATATTTAAGTTTATTGGCCTCATAGTGTTTTGAAAGGAAGCACACAAACACTAAAACAGAAAGAAATATGCGTGAACCATTGGACATTTGCCGTTTATTTTCCCAGTCAACCTGTTTTCCTCTGTCAGTGACATTCTCCAAAGTTTCCATGGAGCAGGTTGTATAGAAAGCATCTGGCTGGGAATAAACCCATCTGCTCCATGGAAAATCATTCCCCCATTTTCCCAAGTGCTCCGACCATAATGCCGTCAAATGCCTGCTATTACACGGCTCTATCTTTAATGATAACCAGCTGTGTTGTTTTGAGAGCTCCACGTCCTAAGCGGGATCTGTAATTAGTAAAGCAATATTATCGTGTTTGGGTGCACTTGATATGAATTGCGATAATCACCGGCAATTGAGGCAGAATGCACATTTGGTTTGCGTTATTGCAGTGCCAGGTGTGAAGTAATGATTATGGCGTGGGAATTAGCCTTCGCTCTCAGCGCTTATCCCACCCTACTCTACCTATATGCTCCACTCCGATCTCTCCATGTATCTGTGGTGTGAGAAAAACTGGATCCCTTCTGTGGTTTACGCCGAGAAAAGGTAGGAGGTTTTTGGATTTGGCTTCGTCCTCACACTCCGGTGCTTTTGCTTTTGCAGTGTGTCAGTGGGTCGGACCGAGCCATACACTTTTCCAGCCATTCAAAACATTGCTTCAGGAGCATGGAAAGAAGGGGTGTAATTTGATTGGTTTTGAGCTCAAATATCAACAGCCTTTTGACAGAATCACGGACTGTACCTTTAACGTCTCAGAAGTGAAGGGTGGAGAGAAAGATGCCAAAGGTTGATCTTTGGCATACAAAGCCACTCTTTAGGACAAAGCATATGATGTCGGTTGCTCTGTCTCTTTTGGAATAAAGCCACTGCCCCTCACATATCTGTGCATTTCCCTGCTTTAAAGCAGCACAACGGATCAATAGCTATTCGCTAAAGGTATGCTAGCAGCTAAAACTAACAAATCTCTTGAAATGTGCTGACTTTGACATTATGACAAAAGACTGTCCTTACACAGTCAAACATCAAGCAAGTGCAACACAAGACAAAGCAAGAAGGCAAATAAGCTACTTACTAGATCGGCAGAAAGTAAGTTATATGCTATGGTAGTTATATGCCTATGGACCCTGGTATGGCAATGGCACGGAGGCGATTCTCCATATTAAAAGTCATTGTAGCACCCCAATTTTTTTTAAGCTGTTATTTTAAGTTTAAACTGCTTATCCTGACCCTAATCCTGAAGTATAATTGTTGCATAATGGGGCTTTAATGGGATGAGTGAAATTACATCTGAACCGGTGGAAGGAATATCAGAAAACTTTATCTAAGCTTCATGTATTGCCACATCCAACAGACACATAGGGTGCTGACACTCAGCTGACAGAGAGTGTGTTTCACATTGCTTTGCATGTTCATATTCATGAGAATATTTCCAGGGTTTCACAACAGAACACCGAAAAGCCTAAATTCTACGTCTCTGTGCAAGCAGACAAAAATACCAAATAAATCAGGTGAGTGTATTTCCTCAGTTGTCTTTTACATCCTAGACTAAACAAATTCATTCCAGTATAATGATTTTGGAAGTGGTTGATCATTGCAAATATAGTAGATCACTGATGATATTTGTATTACTTTTCTAATGCTTAATAGGTAACGTTTGAGTAATACACTTGTGGATGATTCAACAAACATGTCTATTGTGAGGAATAACATTTGTGTTTGGTATGGTGTTTGACAAACAGTGCATTAACCTGTGGAAAAAAGACAAACAACACAGAAACTTAACCAGACTGATTTACCAGCACAGTGTTATGACTTTTCACACAAATCATATAGAGTTCTAAATTAATTTAAGCATTGTTAAGCATAAAAGTGAAGTCGTCAGTCATAATTAGATTACCTAGCCTGGATACCAGCCTGAACTCCGCCCACAACATTTTTGGTCTGGGAGATTCAGTCTGGAGTCGAGCTAGTTGGGAGGGTTTAAACGGCCCCGAAAAGGGATCTGACCATTCAAATTGTAAGGGCGGGCTTTATACGTTGATGGACAGACATAGATAGAATACCGGTATACATCGAACAAAGATGGCGCCGTCTCGGGAGCTTAGTGGGACATATTTGATATGATTTAAGGTATCTACACGACTTTTTTTATGTCTACATTGACTCGGTTAGTTGTGTATACGCAACACCAATGTTGCCTAGGATTGTAGGTCTTAACTTATGCACTCTAGACCATTATTGAAAGGTTATGCTAACAGCGTAGACAAAAAAAACATTGAAACTAATGGTAGCTTCTAGCCTTGAGTGCTAATTAAGTAACGTGAGCAGGCATATCTCAACAGATATTGACAGCGCATTAATTTTGAAAGAGGAACAGAGAAACGCGATCAAGGCATTTGTCGATTGAAAAGATGTTTTTGCCGTCCTTCCTACGGGATCAGGTAAAAGTTTAATCTATCAGATGGTAATAATACTACGTTGCTCTGATTGGTTCTAGGTATCCAATTCAGCGAAGAGGAATTTTCTTTCCTGGTTCGTTGAAACACGCCCCATAATCACAGCCCAGTGGTCCAGTCTCAGACTCATATTCTGACTAGAATTATGAGTATGACATCGTCAGGCTATAGATTACCATTAGTGACATGACATTCATAATGTACATCAATTAAATGGTATCTATTTATTAAATCACCGTACACACCAAGAAACTTGAGGAGCAGATCATATCAGTTCATATCAAAACAAATGAACATACTGACTGTTTATTTGAAAAAGAAGTTGTAAAATGGTAATTCATTTGAAAGTGACTCAATGACTTTAGGACCCAGGAATCAGGACAAGTCTTGTAACAGCTATTTATAATGTGCTGTGTAAATCCACATATGAAAGCCAGGGGCTACAAAACCCTGGCACAAAAATACATGTTTTCTCCATAATCCAAACAAAAAACGTGAGCTTTAAATATTCATATATTTTAACTTGACCCAATCAAAATGGACTTTTGTTAAAAACAACAGAGGTGTTTCTGGTCACATTTGAATCTTATACAGTAATTATGTATAGATGTAAAAAGCTCTTTTTCAAAGAACAATTAATTTTGCCGTATGAAAAAAACCTGCATAATCATGTCCGGCTATCCATTTCACAGACTGAAACAGACTGTCTGATGTTTGATATCTGTTTGGCAGTTGTGAATGTTGCGGCCAGACACTTTGTCCAACATCAAAATACACACGCGACATATTGTTACACATCTCTGAGAAAGGCGCCGCGATAATGAGCAGGATGACGGGGATATAAATGATCCTGGTACCAGCTGCAGTCTAAACAAACAGCCCAGCTCCCTTCCAAACAGTGGATGTGTCTTGTGAGAGGGATGGCTGAGTTTGCGGCAGGACGAATCACAACTTGTTATATGAGGATCAAACCTCGTTAATGTTGTTTTCAGGATGTGAGATGTGATCATGAAAACTTTTATGTGTAGGGAGACAGCATGTCTGCTTTTTTATGTAATTGCATCAGATTAGCTGGAGAAGCCTCTGAGCCTGTGGATGCGAGAACACTGATCAAATGCCTAGTGGTTGTTTTAGGTAAGAGTAATGATTACATGATGGCTCACGGATTAGTGGAGAGCAGATTATAATGCAGAGCAATGTGACAGTATTGATCAGGTTGTCTCTTTTCTAACAGTACACTTGTGCAAAGATCTACAGCCATTTTTATTTGTAAAACTAAATTGATCAGACAAAGTCAATGCACAGGGACACTATCAAATGTCAATCAGCCTTGGTCATACAGACATTAGGAAATCATATTCCTTGCTCTTTTGCAGAATTCGGAGCAATCACAGTAAAAAGCAAAAGCTAAAAATGCAACTGTGTGTGTGTGTGTGTGTGGAGAGAGGGAGAGCAAAAAAGACAGAGAAAGTCTGTGGCAGAGGATGTCTTCTCTGTAGGTCCTGCCCTTCTGAGACAGAGAGGGAGAACACGCTTACTAGGGTTGAATCATGGTCGTTGGGGGGAGGGATTGATAATTGGGGTTAATTTAATGGAGGTCACAGCGCTCAAGCACTCACGAAAAAACTCTTCACTCTGTTATAACTTGCTCTAGATAGGGGAGCCAAAAATTCCTTTAACTGTTCTTTATAAATCCTGCAGGTATATCTCCTAAAACTAAGGCTGTACACACCATATACCTCCACAACCTCAGGTCAATCCTGGGGTTTCCAGTTAAGCATAGGTGTGTGGTCAGACCCGGGCACTGATCATTAGCCCACCAACCTCCCATGCAGGCCCCATCGCCCAGCCTGGACTACCAGCAGTGGTCCTCGGGTTGTAAATGACAGCCTCAGAGATAGAGACGCTTTCACCTTTTTCCTCTGTCTGCCTCCGTATTTAGCCAGTTCTCTGCCGCCAAATGCCATTAAGAAAACAATTACTCGGCTCTCCAGACTCAATCTCCGAAAGAGGGAGAGAGAGAGAGAGAGATAGAGAGAGGCAGGGAGGGAGCACCAGCCATATGACACAGCTGGCCACTGTACATCACCATGTTATTAACTTGTGGTCCCAGTAGGCAGGCGAGGCAATGCATTTCTCCTCAATTCCTCTGTTTCTCTCTCTCGCTCTCACTCTCTCTCTTACTCTCTCTCTCTCTTTCCCTTTTTTATAACTGCAGGGGGTGAGTGAAAGCCCAGGAAGAGTGGGACAGTGGAAATGCACACACACCACTTTGATGCTCCCTAAAGTGTTAAATAATGCATTTGTTGCATTGATTGGCGAATCCATGCAATATTGACTGCGCACTCTGAGGCAGAGTAAATACTTTGCTAATCCATTAGGATGATTAATAAATGAGGTGTAAGTGGCACAAAATGTTTATTAGTAAACATTATTCATTTTATAGAAGTATTGAGGCACCAGTGTAGGCTCAACAATGACCAAAACAGTGCGAAGTGGCGAAAAAAATGATCTGGCCCTCATAAATTATTGTTGAAGCGGCGTTAATATTAAAGGGAGGATCAAATGGCTCCTCTCAGCTTACCTGACTCTTAAAAATGGATTAGTGGGGCATTTAGAGTGGGGCATTCAGAGCAGGGCATTAAGAGCCGGGCATTTAGAGTGGAGAATCAAAGGGCTGTGTGGGCTGAACTTATCAATGTGTCATCTCTGTGCCCTGGACAGGTCCAATGTGTCTGTGTCTGTCGGTCAACAAATTACTCGCCTCTAGAGATGGAGGTCAGTGCAATGGGGTGAGACTTGTGTTTGTGTTTGTGTGTGTGTGTGTGTGTGTGTGTTTGTGAGTCTTGGAGAGAGAGTATGTCTGTGTGTATAACCTTATAATGGTGATGTGCGTTTCCTGTCTCTCTCTCTCTCTCTCTCTCTCTCTCTCTCTCTCTCTCTCTCTCTCTCTCTCTCTCTCTCTCTCTCTGTGTGAATGAGAGAGAGAGAGAAAGTGTCAGTGAATATGGGATGATGATGATAATGATGATGATGATGTGTGTGTGTGTGTGTGTGAGTGTATGTGTGTGTGTGTGTGTGTGTGTGTGTGTACGGTAGAGAAACAGGGAGATATTATAATGATGAGTATTCACTAAGGAGCCCTTTGAGAAAGCCTCAGGCTCTTCCCTGTCATCGTCCTCCCATGGGGGCCCATGCTATGACAGGCTAATACTGCCACTGGTTAGTGCTCCAGACCACCTCTCTCTCAACTAAAGCTCACTATTCCTCTGGGTTCAATCAGGCCGGCGTGGAGCAGGGAGAGACAGACAGGCAGAGAGGGGAAAAACGAGATTTTCAAGCCAGAGAGGACCTAAGGCGCTTCTCATCTGAAGACCTCGAAAAATTGCCCCAGTTAGGAGACTGAGCCCTCATTACTTTCCCACTTTTTCTCTCTCTCTCTCTTCTCTCCATCCCCCATCTGCTCGTTTTCTCTCTGTCTCTCTATCCTGACATTATCTCTATCCTTCCCTTTCTCTATTCCCCCTCTCTCTCTCTCTCCCTTGCTCTCTGTCTCAATCCATCTTCACCCCCATCTCTCTCTCCCCTTCTCTTTTCCCTTCAACCCTTTCTATCCATCCTTCTCCTTGTGGAGTTCCATCAGTATGAGCGATGTGTCTCTGCTCCCCTGCCCAACACAACCATACCCTTTAGCTTTCCAGAGCGCTACCTTGGTGCCTGAGGGTGATGTCTTCTATCTCCTCCATCCCCCCACCCCCCCCCCCCCTCACCCTTACCTGCAGGACTGAATGATGTTGATATTGGTCAGATTTCCCCCGGTTCTCTTCCCACCCTCCTGCTTCCAACAGCTGCTAATTGTGTGTCTGTAAATCAAATGGAGACATGCTGATGACTGTATTTTGGGAGGAGAGCTTTAATGCCCCAGAGCTCTACTACATAAAATATGGCCTTTTTGCCTCCAAGATATTTGTGGAGATTCAGAAAAGAATGCAGTGGTGGGTGGTGCCACAGATATGGACACCTAAGGCATTCACCCCAACACATACACACATACACACACGCATGCACACACTCACATACACAAATTCATACACACACAGAGAAACATACCATTCCCCGCAAAGTCTTACTGTATAGTCATAAAACTGATATGATACATACGTACTATGATATGTTGTAATGACACCAACTCGACTGTTTTTTTATGAGATTTGTATTGTTTCTGCTGAAATCTACACTAAAGGAGAAAGCACTGATATTCATCCCTGTTGCACATTATTGCATCAGTTTGGAATAAATGGTGTCAAATGGCAGGAATATTCCTCAGTAATTTCATTAGTTGCGCACAGAAAGCCATTCTCATCCTTCACACTCAGTGGATGGCGTCCTTGCCAGTCGTTTTTTTCTTTCCTCAATTCGATGAAGCGCTACATTTCTTTTGATCTTTAAAAGACTTGAGGTTTGTAATTTGGGATCGTCTGCACTGTGGATGACATCTTTGAAATCTCTCCTGGATCCATCACGTGCTTCACACAACTGGCCCGACTGCTATTGTGTTACGATTTCTCTTGCTTCTCATTCATCATGTTTCCAGACTTGGAAATCCCTTGCTCTTCGCCACAAAGGAGGAGATGTAAGATTTGAATTACAACAAGTAGACGTCTCTCTCTCTCACTCTCTTTATCAAATCCTGTTTCCCTCACCCTCCTCTACACTCCTTCCACATTACCTAAGACCATGTAACAATATAAATGGATTTCATTCCTCTTCCTTCTCAGTAAAATCATATTATTAAAAAATATATAAAATAAAGCTTCTTTTTCCTCTTGATAATGGCACTGATGATATCTTTGCTCTATGTCAAATACTGTTTATTTATCAAATGCTCTTTTTGGAGCCAAATATGACTCCATAAAAGCTTTCATAATGATAGTTGTGTAGGGCTTGTACTAGATTATCATGATGCTTTATGAGTGCAGTAATGCCAATTTATAAATAGTTATATAGACTTACGTCAGGTGCTTTGGTTCATTGTGAATACTTGGTAAACATTTATGAATGTGTTTATAATGCTTAATGGATACTGAAAAAAGTTACCAAAAAAAGGTTCAAAGGTTGCACAGTGAGGATTTCTGCAGCAGGAGGAGCGGCGTGTCTCAAGGGTGAGTGAAGCGGTGACGTAGTGCTCTGTTTCCTGGCAGTGTCTCTGGCCTCATGGGAGGATCAGGCAGTTTCCCCCAGTGGGGATAGTTCAGGGACGCCGCCAAACCCCACTCGTGTATCTCCTGACAGATCCAGGCTGCCATGGTTTAAAACTGAGATGCTCAATATGTCAAATACACACCAGTACGTGTGCCCTTGTCAGTGTTATATTAACCACATGCAGTGAAACAAACGTATTCTGTCTGATCGAAACAGTGTCACACACCCCCCCTCTAAATAACTAAGAGGGGTGTAGCCACAGAGACGATCTGCATTGTGTTAAAAATTCTTAAAAATGCATTTAAATTCCTCCGTCAAAAGCAGCGGTTCCAGAACATTCAGAGCCATTCCAGTATATCCAGACTGAAGCAAAGAAAAGTGATGTGGCCGACAATCTTCTGCGGTTTTACTCACAGTGTCACTGGTGAAACTATATTCACCAGATATTTAGAGCCAAACATGTTTCAGCTATGAGAGAGAGCGAGAGCAAGAGAGAAAGAAAGAGAGAGAAGGGGGAGATGTTGTCCCAGTCAATATTCAGAATTTCCTCTTAAACGTGCCAGTCCACAATGCCAGTCCTCTACATTTCTTTACTGATTGTATACACAACATGCAGTAACACCAAGTGATTTCCTCCATGCATACAAACGTGTGGCACTTAAATAGTTAGTATTTTTTAGAAGCTTTGGCTTTTACTTTGCCAACCCCCCCGTTCCCAGGCATACAGTGCCACTTGAAAGTATGTGAACCCCTTGAGCACTTAAGCGTTTTCTGTTGTTTTACCATGATTTTTCATTTTTTTATCACCAATTTTCCATAGATGAAATGTCAGGTTTATGTTTATCATTTGCATGTACTTGTTTAGAGGAAATTGTTTGAGTAGCCGAAAAACTACATGAAACATGGAATTAGTCCATTTCAAAAGTAAGTGAACCCCCAGCTGAATTGATAAAGTCAAGCAGGTAACAGATTCAGTGAAACTTATTTGGGTGATTAATTAGTCAATTGAGCAAACCGATCATCTGAGACATCCTTAGGGAAAGGTTTGGGCAACACAGATTAAAAGAGAGAGGAAACCAACCAAACTACTGTAGTGCCAAGGTGTACCCACACAGATCAACAATGCAGAGAGGAAACGAGATATCCGAGAACAGTCTTGGGAAAGCTATAAGACCATCTCCAAAAGATTCCAGCTCCATCCATCCATCCAAGACAAATAATTTAGAAATGGAGGGCATTCAACATGACCGCATCTCTGCCTAGAAGTGGACGCCCATCAAGACCATCACCAAGAAGCACCAGAAGAAGAATAAATCAGGTAAAAGTCAACCCACACATCACCTCTAAAGAGTTTCGGACCTCTCTGGCAGCATCTGGGGTAAATGTACATGGGTCTACAATCAGACGAAAATTGTTGGTTTTGATCGTGACAAAATAATTCTATCTCGGACTCATCTGTTTAAAGAAGGGACTTCCAGAAGGCCTTTGGTTTATCCAAGTGCTCTTGGGCAAAGTTGAAACGGGCAGTTTTGTTCTTTCTTGAGAGCAGAGGCTTCCTTCTAGCAACCCGATCATGAATGTTATGTCTATTCAATTTTCGTCTGATTGTAGACCCATGTACATTTACCCCAGATGCTGCCAGAGAGGTCCGAAACTCTTTAGAGGTTATGTGTGGGTTGACTTTTACCTGATTTATTCTTCTTCTGGTGCTTCTTGGTGATGGTCTTGATGGGCGTCCACTTCTAGGCAGAGATGCGGTCATGTTGAATGCCCTCCATTTCTAAATTATTTGTCTTGGATGGATGGATGGAGCTGGAATCTTTTGGAGATGGTCTTATAGCTTTCCCAAGACTGATGGGCTGTCAGAACCTTCTTCCTGATGTTCTCGGATATCTCGTTTCCTTTCGGCATTGTTGATCTGTGTGGGTACACCTTGGCACTACAGTAGTTTGGTTGGTTTCCTCTCTCTTTTAATCTGTGTTGCCCAAACCTTTCCCTAAGGATGTCTCAGATGATCGGTTTGCTCAATTGACTAATTATTCACCCAAATAAGTTTCACTGAATCTGTTACCTGCTTGACTTTACCAATTCAGCTGGGGGTTCACTTACTTTTGAAATGGACTAATTCCATGTTTCATGTAGTCTTTTGGCTACTCAAACAATTCCCTCTAAAAAAAGTACACGCAAATGATAAACATAAACCTGACATTCCTTCTATGGAAAATTGGTGATGAAAAAAATGAAAAATCATGGTAAAACAACAGAAAACTCCTAAGTGGTCAAGGGGTTCACATACTTTAAAGTGGCACTGTACATGTATTGCCAGTTTAAGGCCCTGTCAATACTAACTCGGGTACATTTGAAAATGTATAATTTTCCAATTAGCCCTTCCATCCACATTTAAACAGCATTTTCCATAACAGACAACAATTATTTTTCAAAAACATCTCTCTTAGATGCAAACAATTGAAAACGCTTGGTTGGCATTGTAGTGTGGACAGGTAAAACAGAGAGTTTCAGAAACAATGACATATGGTTGGCATGATACTGGTGGTACTTTGTGCTTGAAACACCAAACAAACAACAACAACAAACAACTCTAAGGCGTTTTAGCAATTAAGAACATCTGGAAAATGGTAAAAAAGTGATAGTGTGGTTGTAGAACATTTGGAAAATGGTAAAAAAAAAAAAAATGATAGTGTGGTTGTAGAACATTTGGAAAACGGTAAAAAAAAATTATGGATGTGGTGGATAGAGACCGTTTTTTAAATAAAATCTCCATCTCCAGACACACCAGCCTGGTATGGATGTGTGGTGAAGTTGTATCCTTGAAAATGCCTTAACCAGTCACAATGAGTTCCAGATTCCAAAGCAGCCTATTTCAACAACCATTATCAGCCATTATTAGCTTTTCATCCAGGTCTAAAGTCCCCAGACCAGGCTTATCCAATCCTGTTTTAATATGCAGTTGATTGGCGGGAGCCAGTGAAACAGCTGTTCAATTAGCTTTGTGTGTGGCAGATCACTCCGGATCACAGCAGGCTAGCCAACCATGCCGATGAATGTTGCAAGTGTCATTTTTTTTTTTCAATTTAGGACTAAGTGGAGGAAAGTCAAAACATGCTCATGCATTCATGTCATGTATTTGGGCAAGCTCTTGGAGAATAAGCCATGAATGTTATTTAGAAGAGATGTGTTACGGCTATATTTGTTTCGGCTGTCAAAACACGACCCTCCCCACCTCCAATAATCGTCTGTGTTGTCACAGGACCACACTTCAATTGGGTGGTGTGGAATCAACCAAATGCTTCTCTTTGCCGAGTCATTTATGAACAGCAAGTGTAAACAAAGTTATCTAAACAAATTGCGCTGATTCAAAGATAGGTCTTTATGTTTGTGTGCACATATTCATGAGTATTTGTATATGTGTGAGTGTGAGTGTGTGTGAGTGTGAGTGTGAGTGTGAGTGTGAGTGTGAGTGTGAGTGCGTGTGTGTGTGTGTGTTGTGTGTGTGTGTGTGTGTGTGTGTGTGTGTGTGTGTGTGTGTGTGTGTGTGTGTGTGTGTGTGTGTGAGTGTGTGTGCCTGCATGTGTTTGTGTGATCCTCTGGCCCTCCACTCAGATCAGTCTCATTAAGTCCAACAAAAGCACCCCTGCCTAAACCCTCACTTAGTCATTTGGGGGAGGATTAGAGCAAGCCTAACCTTGTGGAAAATGACATGAGAGAGTGCAAACGCGTTTGTAATTTCCTCATAGATATGCTTGAATGAACCATCCCTCAACCATGTCCAATGCTTACACTGTCACACTATACCTCGTTAAATATGCTTATTACAGATATGAGGACGGTTTGATATTAAAATTAGATAATGTTATGCTATGATAGTGACATTTATGAAGTTTAATTTAGCAAATGACTGTATTTAGTCTGTCTGACAACCATACATTAATCGTGGTTAGAAGTGTATTCAGCCAAAGGTACACACACACACACACAGTGAGTGAAAGAGAGAGAAATTGACTCCTGACTTGCAACTGATAAAACACATCAATGCTGGTGTTTATATTGACAAAATTCCTATTCCTATAAAAATCAGCATTTTATGGGTTGAAAATCGCTCAACACGTCATACTGTTTAAAACCATTCTGATTCCTGACCCTTGCAAGGCCTATGCTGATGTAGAGTCGACTATTTGAGAGATATCTACATCATGAAATGAGCGGCCACCTGTGAGTGTGAGCCAACCTTTTAAGCATTTTTCTGTAAATCTTTAAATCAAATTGTTCTCCTACGGCAATATGTCCAACGGTGATTACATTAACAAAGGCACCAAATAAAGCCAGCACTGGATATGCACTCATTAACAGCTGGGCACATTCCACATGGCATCACTGTGTAATTCTGAAGTCCTTCTGGCACCCTGAGCGCTGCAAATATTGTCAAGGGCCCTGCACAAGGGCAGCTAATTCAATTAGCACATGGCTTCAGGATTAGATGATTAGTTTACTCAGGTATGCGAGAGAGGGGTAAATATATGCAGCCATTGAAGACATTATAAAAGGGCACCACCGCTGCTGTTGTCATTGACTGGGGTCCGGGATGGCACGCACTGTTCTGGTAGGAGAACCCCAAGGCCTTTGTGTGCTCCACTGCCGGTCCTGATGCTGAGGCCAGGCTGCCACGGAGACTGGCGAGCCGGAGACAGAGCCTTGGGGCTACGGTGATGGAGTGGGGGGAGCGTTGCTGGGTGATTGAGGACGTACATCTGGCGTCACCGTCCTTGCCCGAGTAAAAATCCATCAGCGTGTTAACCTTGTGAAATAAATCAGCGTGAGGCGGGCAGAATGAGTGAATAAGACTGGCAGAATATACAAGAGCCAGTGAGTGTCAGGATGAGCAATGACCTCGAGCTGGAGGCTGGGGGGTGGGGGAGGAAAATGAAAGACACCCTTGGACTTGGGTAGCCGACACAACGCACACAACAGCCGGGGTGTACACTCACACACACACACACACACACACACACACACACTCACACACACTGCTGGTTTCTTCGATGTAGCAAATATTTTTTTCCTTTCCTTATCCTGTCTTCAGAGCCACAAGTTTGCCTGTGGCTGCATTGCGTCACATCTCTGTGTCGCTCCTACCAGGGGCTCAGGCCACAGTCAGTGTACGTCGGTGGACAGAACGCAGTGATTGCTGGGTGATTGATCCAGACTCACCCAGGCCTGATTGCTGGGTGTTTGACAGCCTAATGTAGCTGCTGGAGACAACTGCCAGCACATTGCTGTTATCCTCCACCTGCCCTATCTAATTTATTCTGTTCCTTCTTTTCTCTCCTTCTACTTTTCTATCATTTTCAATTTCTCCCTCTCTCTCTCTTTAACAGAGGCTGCCAGTAAAAAAGGTGATGATGATTCAGTTTGCCTCAGATGATTCAACTCTGTGACTCAACTGGGAGATGTTATGAGCTTTCTCCTCAGGGTCTCTCTCAGGGCTCACCAAACACAAGCCTTTACCTCTCTTCTTCTGCTGCAGTCATAAACTTAAAAACATATTTTGAAAGCCAAGCCTTGCCTGCAGGATGTGACTGCAGTGATAAGGGAGAGTCTCCTACCTCCCAAAAACCCTGCTGCAGTCTTTCTCTTAGTCTTTCTACAACGAGTCCTGTCTGGTGTTGGGTTTTTATCCTGCTCTCTTTTGTACGTGAAGAAGCTGCCATGCAGGGAGCATCACAGAGGCAGATTTTCCATGAGGCCATCGACAGATGCTGTAGCTCTAGCCATAAAAAACATGGAGATTAATTTTAATGACTCCTCTCCCTGTGAACTCAAGCTGGTGAGGAGTTGAGGCCCTTGTCATGGCCCACACAGGGGCAGCCATTTTACACAGCGCTTGTCACCAGACGAGATTTGGTGAACTGAGAGAACCAGCAGTTACCAATCACACCCCCCTAAGGTCACCCGCAGACTGCAATAACAGGTGTTATACCCATTCCCATGTCCTCTCTTTCTCTCTCTCTCTCTTTTTCTCTCTCTCTCTCTGTCTCCCCCTCCTCTCTCTCTCCTCTCCTCTCTTCTCCTCATGTTCACAAGCCCCCATGTCTCCACTGCCGAGCCGTAAAAAGAATTTTCCAATCAAGGTTTTAATTAGTGCAGGGATTAGAGCTGCTGGATGGAGAGGAGCGCTAAATTGACAGCCCTGTGGAGGCTGTAATGGGAGAGAGAGAGAGAGAGAGAGAGAGAGACAGAGACAGAGAGAGAGAGAGAGGGGGGAGGATACAGAGAGAGGCCCAGGGTGCTACTGCAGTGGCTGATTGAAAAACAAAGAGAGTCTATGTGTGTGTGTGTGTTTTGGCACTTGGGTGTGTGTGTTTCCACTCCTATGTATCAGTGTTTGCGCTTCTATGTGTGTGTGTGTGTGTGTGTGTGTGTGTGTGTTTGCACTTCTATGTGTGTGTGCGTGTATGTGTGTGTGTGTGTGTGTGTGGGTGGGGGGGGTCTTCACAGGCAGTGTCTGTATACTTACTTGTTCTTTATCCGAGTTAGTATATTCTTACACACACACATGTTCATAATGACACACCAAAACATACTCAACAAAACACGCATTTACAGAAAAGTGTGACTGCACTGTCTGTATTGTCTGTCTACAGAAGAGACATATATGGCATTTCAGAACATATTTTGTGGTCCCTTCAGCAATATCTAGTCTCTAACCTTTCTGCTAAATTACACCTTGCAAAAAGATACCACTCTGTCCACACCAGATAGATATTAAATAAAAAAGGTTACATAACTGCAAGGCTCTGCCTCCCAAGATGTAACCAATTTTTCAGTAAACGACCCAGGTATGAATATGTGATGGATGACCTAGTCCCAGACTAATGTCTGCAAAATGCCACGGCTCTTTTTCTTAAAGGGCATTTAGAAACCCTGGCCAGTGTGTAATTTCAGTGCTGGCCGACTCCATCATCCCCAAGCTTTTGACAGGAAAGAAAGCACATAAGGCCCTTACCGTAGACAACAGGACGTGTAAGCATATGATCATCAGCATAGTTTACCCTATGGACAATTAAGAACTTCCCGCTGTACATAGTATCAATGAAAGAAGCTGGATTTAAACAGGTTCAGCAGAGAGTTGAATAATTGTTGTTTATTTGTTGAAATATTTGGGTCAACTTAGCACTGGTAAATACTTTTCAAGCACTATTCTTTTTCCTTGTATATTCACTATTCTATCTTCCATTTATATTTTTAAATTCTACCTTTGTACAGTAGAAGATGCCTGTATAATGAAGGTGGAGGTGAATATCATTCAATTGAAGGTTTTTCAGTTTGAGCACAGCCTCTTGAAGTGGAAGCATTTGGTTCAAGCTCAAGTGTGTGCATAAGGACACTTCTGTTAATTCAAAAGCCATTCCATCCTACACTGACTCCAGCTAGAAGTGAGCTTTTCACCAAAAGCATAGACAAAAGAAGACCCTTTGTACAACATCTCTGCTCATGCAACATGATAATTCATGACCTTCTCGGCATGCGACACTCGCACTTTACATGAAGCACTCTACACCACTGCTTTGTAAAAGGCGCCATAAAGCGATCATAAAATCATTGTTAAGTGAAAGGAAAGGAGTATTAAAAAGGACACATTCATTCATATGAGATTGTTCTGGTAAAGTGTGGATAGATTGGAGTCCTTTCAACATTGTCTCCATGGGCAAAGGATGAATGGAGCGGAGCGGAGGAGAATGTACTTTGTCATAAAGGTAACAGAACATTGTGCTCTCTCGCTCTCTTTCTTTCTCTCTCTCTCTCTCTCTCTCTCTCTCTCTCTCTCTCTCTCTCTTTCTCTCTCTCTCTGTCTCTTCCTCTGTCTCTCCGCTCTGTCTCTCTCTTTTATACCGCACTTCATTGGCCATATATCACAGTTGGAGAGATGTAGGGAACAGTCATATGAATAGATCAAGGGCAAGGACACAAGGGAAATCTGTAGCCGTTCCGTCACATTCTGTGACAGGGCCCATCGGGCCTCCCCCTGCTTCTCAGCATCCAGCATGGCTGTGTGTCTGTGTGTGTGTGTGTGCGCGTGAACGTGTGCAGACACAGAGATTTACCGTAGGGGAGTGAGGCTAAGCATGATCTCCGTAGCCTGTAACGATGATTTAGGAGAGATGATTCCAAACTGGGCTGCCACACAAAAATGTCTTCATGACACGAAGGTTGCCTTCACCCCTGAAACATACTCTCACACACACACAACTGAGAACAAGCAAAGATAATCCATTCAGGGCAAGAGTGTTATCACAATTGTTTTCCATATTATGTTTTCACGTACGATTTGAACTGTGCACACACAATTGGAGCCGACTGAAACAGGCTTGAGGGCGGTGTGTCCCTTGCTTGTAAAGTGGCCGTCCTGTATTTCATGGAGGATGCTCTCATGACAGACTTTATTTACAGTCCGGAACATTCCTCCTTTATTTCCCAACACTGTATAGTTGCTGAGGACTTGCTCTGCTCGCCTCTCTCTCTCTCACACACACACACACACACACACACACACACACACGCTGAGGACTTGCTCGCCTTGCTTTATGTGATCCCTGCGCTGTAATAATGTCTTGTGCGTAGCGCTCGTCAGCCTCTCAGTTTGAGTGATTGCAGTGGACAAAAGACATATGACATGCAATCAGTTCTACCAACTTAGTCATAGGGGGAGGTCATTGAAGTCATATGCAATTTATATCTACAGTATATGAGAAAAAAAAAACTTTGAATGTGGACAGATCTTAAAGTGAATCGCAGTCCAGCCATTTTTAAGTTGACTGTGAATTGCGATTAAGTGTAAGGCTGTGGTGAACTGTGATCGAGTGTAAAACACAGCCCACACTTGACTGAAACGTTAAAAGCCTGTCATTGTGTAACCAAGTCTGACTCCAGTATGACCACCTCTGATGCTGATGGTATGAAAGACATTTTTATTATAAATGTCATGTTTCACAGCCTGCTACTGGGAACATAGATTCCTGACTGCATGCAAGGTTTAATAGCTCGTTTGCGATGGCCAGCAAGCCAGTTTGTGTTAGTCTGAAATGGTAATGAAATCACTGAAAGTTGGTAACACTGATACTACAGCCAGTTCAGAGAAAAATACATGATCATTCTCATAGATAGTTAAAATTTAGTTTCAACAAATGATCTCCTTTATTGAAAACAGCCTGCTTCGGGTTAGCAGGACCCTAAACATGAAAAAAGTCTGAGTGTCAAAAATGAATAATACTTGACTGTAGAGCCGTAGGGATATGTGAATCTTAATGGGACTTTTTCTCTGTTTATGGTTTGACTATCCCTGCTCAGCATCAAATCAAACACACCTCCTCTCCGCCCCCATCCCATAATGAATTACCAAGGCAGCTCAGTCCCCGCCTCTGAATCGATAGTGTCGCCCATCTGGCTGACAGCTTAATCGGCTGCACCGCCTGACCAAACAAAATAAAACTCTGTCATTCTGCTGTTGCAGCATGTTTTTCATTCTGACCTTGCCCATAAAATCCCTCCCTTGTTTTCTCTCCCCTTTCGCTTCCCTTCCTCTCTGCTCTCCCTGTGTGTCTCTCCTCTATCGTCATTTGCCAGCACACACACACACACACACACACACACACACACACACACACACGTGCGCACGCACGCACCAGCTTGACATTCTTTACAATACATGTTTTGATTCTGCCATTGATGAAACTGCCAGTCCAGATGTGCCTCTAAAGACTACAGAAGACCTGTTGAGGGGGTAGGGAGAGTGTGATGGTTTGGCCACGTAGGGCTATCAATAGGAAATCCAATTAGGGCAGATGCAGGAAACGGCCAATGAGCAAGAGCGCTTACAGTAAAAGGCCCACTCGTCTAGCACGAGTGGCCCCCAAGATCCTAAGTATTAACTGGCCCAGATGGCAGAATCAATTGCTCATTGTAAATCCTATAAACACACAGCCATCTTTTCCAGCTAGTTTGCCACGTTGGAAACACCGAATCCAATCTTCTTTTACGGCCCCCACAGTGTGCAGTTAAGTAATTACTACTGATTTGAGCCTTTGTGTTGCCGTTGAATGAATTTCACACTTGAGATGCCTTTAATATGTTTGCTTTTTATTTGGCAGTGGGATCGGCCTTGGCTGCCTGCCGCACGGCGCCTCAGAGCTTGACCTGTGAAATTCCCCTGTAGTGTTACGCTGAGTGCTGGATTCAGTTGGGAACGCTCTCCAGGTGCTTGTGCGAAAAAAGGAGGAAAAACAGCAGCACGGCATATTGTGCTGTGTGCATTTTTTGTTTAGTGAGAGATAGAGAGAGTGTGTGTGTGTGTGTGTGTTGGGGAGGTTATGTGCTTGTGTAGTGAAAGATAGAGAGAGATAGATAGAGTGTGTGTGTGTGTGTTGCGGAGGTTCTGTGATTGTGTGTACATGTAGGGGTGCGTGTGTCGGTGTGTGTTTGTATGCGCTGTTGTGTGTCTTCAAACACTGCATGCTTGGGTGGATTAGCGCAACGTCATTAACGTGATTGGGCCCTCTTCGGGTTGGGCATATAAAAGCAGTGGTTTATCCCTCTGATGTCTACCCATCCCTCTGGGCTCGCGCCGCCTGTTTACTTCACATCTGCTTGCGGTCCAGCCACGCCACTGGTTCTGGTCCATTTGATTCTATAAACCCAACAGCAGTTGCAATTAGTGCAGACTGTAATCTTGTTCCTGTGAAACTGATTGGCACTGGTAGCTCTCCGTAGCTGTGCAGCCAGAGAGAATGCGTTTCTAACGCTGAGAGAGGAAGAAAAAGAAGAGGCGAGCAGAGAAAGAGTAGAGGATGAGAGAGAAAAGGAGAGCAGAGAAGAAGAGAGCTTTTTTATGTATTCTGAGAGGGAGGTGAGTCATAGAAAGAGAGAGCACATTTAATGAGAATTTAAATCAAACCTCTTAATTTAAACTATGATCTTGTTGCAAATTAGCATATTAAAAGTATGTCTGGAGATGTTTATGGTCTTTGAACAATTTTTACAACACAGCTGTTTGTTTTCAAGTCTGTAGGTTGGCTTCACCCCTCACCTTTCTATCCCCCACTACACACACACACACACACACACACACACACACACACACACACACACACACACACACACACACACACACACACACACACACACACACACACACAAACACACACACACACACTTCCCCCCTCATTACTGCCTCTCAGTTAATTGTTCAGCTTCATCATAATTTCAGTAAGGCCCAGAGATTCAGGATATTACAACCATATGAATCCCTCACTCATGCTCTCTTACACAAAACACACATGCACACACACACACACACGCACGCACGCACGGGCACACACACACATGCACGGGAACACACACGAACACACGCACGCAAGCACACACACAGACCCAGACCCAGACACACACGCATGGAAGCACGCACGCAAACACACACAGTCACACACAGACAGACACACACACACACACAACTCTAATGAGCCAATGACAGTCCTTTTATGACACCCTATCTCTCCATCACTAATCTTTTATCCTCAGTGAAAGAGTTTAATACAAAAACTCTGTTTAGGGGTCTAATTTGCTGTCTCCTTTATCTCAATCCTGGCACAATAAATTCCTGCTCATTAGTAGTCCTTGATTAGTGCCTGTCTGGATTTATTCTCAGTGAGCTAAAATGTTACTAAAACATGAAACTAAGCTAAGCTAAACAACACACATAGAAAGGCTTTAAGTTGGCCAAGACTAGCTGTGTTGTTGCCCAGTCAGGGTCTGTACAGATGATTCTTATTCACAGCATAGTGACCTACATATTCTGACGAATGAACTGTGCACATTTCCCCTCCACTGAAATAATATCATCTATAAATTTGACCGAGTTGCATTTCCTTGATCTACATGCCTTGTCTTTTAATGGATTCTTAAACCTTATCTCCAGCATTAGTTTTCTTGAAGGACCTCGGAACATTACTCATATTTCCGTCTTGAGTTTTGCTGGGTTAATTGATCGAGGCCAAAGCATGCTGGATGCCTGTTTTAATTACGCGATTGCTCTCAACAAAGCAACCGAACGCAAAGCCCTCCACGATCTGTGCATCCATATTTATGAGCCTGCAACGCCTGACACCTGGTAACATGCTATGCATTATTGAGATCAAGTAGGGAAGTCAGAGGACATACGCCTCTCAAACAGCGCTGTTAAGATGAAAAAGACATTGTGCTTCGGGTGTGGAGTTTGGCATATCAGCTTTGCCGCTGTCTATTACACACTGCTGCAAATGCCTTTTATGTTTCTTTAATGGAGCTGATTGATTGATTGATTGATTGATTCACTGATTTTGAGTTCATAGCTTAATGCTTCCTTATGCTTTTTAAATACTACATGGAATGTTTTTCTTGGTGAATCTTCAATCCGCTTTCAGTGACAATTAAACAGTGAATAGCCAAACGAAATAAGACTGATCCCTTGGGTCAGCACATACAAAGTGTTGCTACAAGGTGACAGGCCAAGTCACTGACTGCAGACGATGCGGCATATCTACTGTATGCTGGGCTCCCCTTCCCATTTTGGCGTTTTCTCCTTGGCTATACTGTTTGTTGACAATGCAAAATCCGCTATCGTTTTTCCTCGTAGTGTTGTTTTCTTCTCAAAGGCAGACATTGTGCAGCGTGTGCCTTCCCTTGATGTTTCTGTTTGTGTGTATGTGTTTGTGTGTTTGTGTGTGTATGTGTGTGCATATGCATGTTGTGTGTTTATGCGTCAATGTGTCTGTATATGTCTGATTGTGTTTGTGTGCAGAGTCCTGTTCCATTATGTATGTGTGTGTTTGTGTCTGGGGAAGAGAGAGAGACTAAAAGGGACGCAGTGAGCAGACAGCGGTAGCACCTGTGGTATCAGCGGTCGGAGATAGCTGTGTTAAAAACCCAGTTCGCTTACGCCCTTCACACACATCTCTATTGAGATAAGAAGCCCTGAAGGAGCCAGCCTGCGCCTCCTCACTGCCTCGCTTCTCGTCTTTCACCTCCTGCTCTGTTTCTTTTTCTCTCTCTTCCTCCGGCTCTCGGCTGCTTTGTGCTTGTTAAGCTAAAAAAGGGTCTTGTCGACACATTTAGGCCCTTTGGCAGTATTTTTACTGAGCAGAGTTCTTTTCACACACAAGACAGAATAGATCACTGTTTGCTACCCCTACAGTGTTTTTTAGTTTTTAGGTAGACAGTTTTTGACAGTTTATATATATTTTTTAACAAATGTGTAGAGGTGTTTGCTGTGCACCATTTTTTTTTACCAGTTTCATTAATTTCAGGCAGTCAACATATAAAACCCCTCTAACATCTGTAGATGATATAATATATTAATTCATCAGTACATAGCTCTGTGGCATATACAACAATAACATTGACAAGACTTTCAAAATTGCGCAAACAAGAGAGAGGTCAGTAATTACACTCGATGGGAGGCTGGAGTCTTTTCCATCAGACCTGAGACATTGCTCTCCGTACAGAAATCCAATAGTGTTTTTGTAAACATACCACTAGAGCTGCACTTCCTTAGGCAGCATTACATTCAGCTCTCTAACAGTGGACATGATGCTATTGATATCAGTGTACGGACAGCAACATAGCCAAAGGCTGTACTCAGTGTCCACATGGTCACGATGACCTCTGCTGTGATTTTTGTTTAAAATGGAGTTGCAGGGGCCGACGCAAAGGCCGTTGTAATTCTCCATCCTGTCCCAATGAACGAATCTGTTGGACTAACATAACAGGCCAGATGAGGAGTAAAACAGAGTGCTGAAGTACTTGGAACACTCCGGTGGTGCCAATGACATACATGAGTTGTCAGCAGCATCTGAATAGTCTACAGTATCTGTAAAGATGCTATATGTGACCTGGTGTGTGAAGGCCCAAAATATAAATAGGCTCAAATGTATACGGTAACTGTGTTACATAATATAATGGGCAGGTTATTGCATTATGCATTGCTGTTTGATGCATTTCTGCACTTCCACCCACTCTAACATTATACACAACCCCAATATCAGATTCTGTATACAATCACAAGCTCAAGAAAATAATCAATACTATGAGATCCTAAAGACTAGAAGGGAGAGAACAGGATCTCAGTCAGCTATGGCCAGCCCTCAAAGCATGATGGGAAGTCATCTCAGTCCTACGACAGCCAGTACAGACCAAGGGACCATTAAGAAATTGACATTGTTTTAGAGATGAAATCATAGTTTTGAGATGAACAACAGCTTTACAAATGAGATGAGTTTCATCTGTGGTTGTTCTCAGTTATCGGTGTATAATTGTGAATTGCAAAATCTTACATTGTATCACATTATTGACAGCTATTATATTATTGTACATTTTTCCATTTAAGGTCAGCATTGCAATTGGCCATCACTGCAAAGCAAAACTGGTTCACTGTTTTACAGGGTATTTTTATTAGCTTTATAACGTAATGCTTAATGATGATAGCGTAATGCTAATTATTGCATATAAGGCCAATACACCAAGCCCCTTGTGTCCATTACGTAATAACATATTCCATTTTGGGCTCTTGCAGTGGTCTCTGTCATCACACTCCATTAGGTGAGAGGAGACCGCCATGATCCATTGCATTTCATCTTATTTGCTGACAGAATAAGTATCACACGTCTGTGCACTGACCAACACTTTAACTTTTAAGAGTCTATTACTTCATGAGAGATAAAAGGCTGTGTCCGTAAGTAATGGAGTCTGAATTAGTTTTAGTATTAATTTCTGTGCAAAATTGTGTCCACAGCAGGCAAATACCAGAGCACCTTTCACACCGTGAAATTTATCAAAGAGTATTAACTGGGCAAAATGTAATACTGAGATGGTGCAGGCTGATAATGAATAGCTAATGGACTGCCATGCTCCCCTCACCTCTTTTTTCTTCCAGGCCGTTGGCCTCCCTAAAGACAGGCTGTGCTGTTCATTGTATAACTCTAACCTGTGTTAGACAGTACTCAAACATGGCTGATCCTCTGGACCCATTTGAACATGTCCCCTGCAGTGCCTCGCCGACTTTTGTCCAGTGTCAAGATCGAGGGTTAAACAATTATCATCAGCCTCTCCCATCTGGCACCGCATGTGGAGTTAGAACATCCTAGCAGAGAGACCTCGCTCTTTGCTTAATTAACCTTTTGTCTACTGAGCTATTAAAATTTCAAAATGCTGCCGTTAAAACTGTCATTCTCTCTCTCGCTCTCTCTTCCCTCGGGTATGTTAAGAGCGGACACATGAAAAGCACAGGCACATGAAATTCAAGATGGCTGTGAATTGAACAGCCCGGTATACGTGCACACTGGTGCACTGGGCACTACTTTTCATTCCACTGCTGGCCTTTCATGTTGAATTTGACAGCCCTTTATATTATCAGCAGTACAATATATATAGTGGTTAAGTCATATTATTCGGTAGCTGCTGTGTGCCAGAAGGTAATGCCCCTGGGCTCAAATATGTTTACAACACATTTTAGTGTTCCGCAGGAGGACTGGAGGCAGAAGTAAACTGTCAAGGGACCTTGTTGAATTCTCCCCCTCTCTCTCCCATTCTCTCTTTATATCTCTGTCTCTCTCTCTCTCTCTTGCTTTCTCTCCCTGCCTGTCTTTTGTAAGAGCTTGTTATTTATTTACAATTTCATGTCTTTTTTTGACTCTCGACTCGCCACACTCAAGCTTAGGTAACGCTTCCTTTTACAGTCCCCTAATAACCAAGTAATTACCAGGTAAATACCTGGTAATAAGATGTATTAACTAGGTAATAACCATTTAATTAAATACAATTACCAGGTAATTACCAAGTACATACCAGGTTATTACCAGGTAATTACCCAGTGTTTACAAGATATTTTCCTGACTACTACCAGGCATTTACCCAATAATTACCTGGTAGATACGCAGTAATTGTATATTGTAGATTTTAAACCCGGTAGTTAAAAATATTTACCTTTTATTTATCTGGTAAATACCAACAAGTTACCTGGTATTTACCCTTTCATTACTTGGTAGATATCCTGCTATTGCATATTGTAGACTATAAACCCACTGAATGTGTCTATATGTGACTTTGTTAGGGTGATAATAACATAGATATTTACCTGGTAATTACCAGGTATATACTGAAAATGATCACACACTTACCTGCTAACTACCACTTATTTACGTGGTAGTTACCTAATATTTACCTGGTAAATACCACTTATTTACGTGGTATTTACCTGATAACTACCACTTATTTACATGGTAGTTGCCTGATATTTACCTGGTAAATACCAACTAGTTATCTAGTATTTACTAAAAATATACTGAAAACTACCAGGTATTTATCCAGGAATTATAGATGATGTATTACCAGCCAACCTGTGTTGTAAGTGACAGTGAGGGTATAACTTCTAACTATTTACAAAGTAATTACTTTCTAATTACCCAGTAGTTACAATTTACATTATCAGGTAAAACCTTGTAAATTACCCTGTAAGGAAGGTGGAACTGTACTGTAAAAGGAAGTGTGGCTTGTTTCAATGATATTACCATGTAATTTCCTGGTAACTATAGATTATAATCCTCTACCACCCATCAGGGTGTGTAGTTTTGAACATGGTACCTGGCAAGCACTCCCATATCTCCATGATAATTATCAGGTAAATATTGGGGTGATATCAGAGTTTCACAGTGTCGTTACCCTGTAAGGAAGGTGGAACTGTACTGTAAAAGGAAGCGTGGCTTGTTTCAATGATATTACCATGTCATTTCCTGGTAACTATAGATTATAATCCTCTACCACCCATCAGGGTGTGTAGTTTTGAACATGGTACCTGGCAAGCACTCCCATATCTCCATGATAATTATCAGGTAAATATCAGGGTGATATCAGAGTTTCACAGTGTCGTTACCCTGTAAGGAAGGTGGAACTGTACTGTAAAAGGAAGCGTGGTTTGTTTCAATGATATAACCATGTACTTTCCTTTACATAAGGATACAATGCATTTTGTTACACTCCTTCACACAACCTGTGACAAAAATGCAGAAACAGGTGAACTGTCAAAGAGACTAATTTTTATCTTCTTAATCTGCAAAACTTGACGAGAGTAAATTCAATACTCAATACATAAAGTGCAAAACAGTGGCATAGCTTTCTAGTGTACTTTTATTGCAAAACAAGTGGGAAATGTAAATAAAAAGTGCAAATGGAATCAATTCAATAACCGTATGTAACTATTCTGTCCTGAGGATACGTGAGCTGTATTGTAGACAGATAGCTAGCAAGAAACGACACAGTAGGCTTGATTCCAGGTTGACTGTTTACTGAAATCTTCTGGTACTTAGTATTTCTGCTTTTTGTAAAACTGCAACACAATGAATACACAGTATACACAATGTCACAACTAAAATAAAATACTTGCCACAGCAATGTCTACATTCCTTTCACATTTCTCTTCCTTTTCAGGTTTTAAATCAGGTAAGTATTACTCACTGTTATCTAAACTTGTTAACTTAATTATCTTTCTTACAGTAGCCTATGTCCACACAGATAAGTAACATAATGTCACTAAATGTTAATACTGTTCACACATAAATTGTAGCATGACTGAGGCTATAAGCCATGACAATGGACTCAAACATAGCTATTTGACTAGCATGCTAATGATTAGCATCGCGGTTAGCATAAACACATTTTACAACTTAAAATAAGTGTCCTGAGCATCACCTAAAACATCACAAGGATATATAGCAACTAAAATAAACGGTTACATTCAAAACTTACTGTTGGTTCCACTCCAAGCTCAGCTAACAACTCTTTGTGGAGGAGCACATGTAAACTCAAACAAACACTGGAAGTTTCTGGCAATTAAAGCTGAATTAATAAAGCTGCAGTAATTCAAACCGCCACTAGGGGAAAACTCACTGTCAGGAGTCAGAACAGTAACAGTATTTCAATAACCCTATGTATGTAACGAAGTTTAAAGTGTATTATTTTGTTTGCATTTAGTTAATGAAATGTAACCATATTCTGATTTAATTATGCTTTTATTTTCTATCTTGTACATATTAAAGGTTGACAATACACACTGAGTACGTAAAACTGTACTGCCCCTTTAAGATAATTAGTTTAGTATAGTCTTCAGTTTGCGGTTTCTGAACTGAAGACAGGTATGCTGGTTCCCATGTCAGACAAACTTAACTCATAATAAACCAACAAATATTAGATATAATGTTGACATAAGGGGGTTAATACTAGAGAATAGTTAACATGCAATTTACCATACTGATATTGTGATATTAAATATATATATTCCGTTTTGTATCATACCATGAGGTCTCTAGCATATGTTTTCCTTTGCTAGCAGGCTAATGTCCAGTGTATGGAATGACTGCATGTTCATGACTGTCTCTTGTGTGTTGACGTGTGCAGGTATGTTGGATTCAGTGTATGTTAATTGTCATGTATAGTTTCCTCTATTGTTGTTAGAATGTGTAAAGTGATGATGCTATATTTCATGTGCTTTCACATGACGTTCATTGTTGTAAGATGAATGAGTTTGCGGTTTCTGAACTGAAGACAGCAGGCTAATGTCCAATGTATGGAATGACTGCATGTTCATGACTGCCTCGTGTGTGTTGACGTGTGCAGGAATAAATTCCAAAAAGATCATTTCGTGGCTGTTTATTGTTCAGCAAAGGAGACAACTAGAACACAACGCAGAAGAGCCCGTTACAATGGTGCCGTGACCCGGATATTCAATCAATTCAATAACCAATCATGTTCAATAACTGTTATTTCTACCTATTCTGACCCTGACACTTTTTTTGATGTTAGATTCCATTTGGTGTTAGGTTCCATTTGCACCTTTGCACTTTTTATTTACATGTCCCACTTGTTTTGCAAAAAAAGTACACTAGAAAGCTATGCCACTGTTTTGCACTTTATGTATTTAGTATTGAAGTTACTCTCGTCAAGTTTTGCAGATTAAGAAGATAAAAATTAGTCTCTTTGACAGTTCACCTGTTTCTGCATTTTTGTCACAGGTTGTGTGAAGGAGTGTAGCAAAATGCATTGTATCTTTACGTAAAGCAAAGTACATGGTAATATCATTGAATCAAACCACGCTTCCTTTTACAGTACAGTTCCATCTTCCTTACAGGGTAACGACACTGTAAAACTCTGATATCACCCCGATATTTACCTGATAATTATCATGGAGATATGGGAGTTCTTGCCAGGTACCATGTTCAAAACTACAAACCCTGATGGGTGGTAGAGGATTATAATCTATAGTTACCAGGAAATTACATGGTAATATCATTGAAACAAGCCACGGTTCCTTTTACAGTACATTTCCACCTTCCTTACAGGGTAACAACACTGTAAAACTCTGATATCACCCCGATATTTACCTGATAATTATCAGGGAGAAATGGGAGTTCTTGCCAGGTACCATGTTCAAAACTACACACCCTGATGGGTGGTAGAGGATTATAATCTATAGTTACCAGGAAAGTACATGGTAATATCATTGAAACAAGCCACGCTTCCTTTTACAGTACAGTTCCACCTTCCTTACAGGGTAAATCACAAGGTTTTACCTGATAATGTAAATTGTAACTACTGGGTAATTAGAAAGTAATTACTTTGCAAATAGTTGGAAGTTATACCCTCACTGTCACTTACAGCACAGGTTGGCTGGTAATACATCATCTATAATTCCTGGATAAATACCTGGTAGTTTTAAGTATTTTTCTAGTAAATACTAGATAACTAGTTGGTATATAAATATTAGGTAACTACCACGTAAATAAGTGGTAGTTAGCAGGTAAGTGTGTGATTATTTTCAGTAAATACCTGGTAATTACCACGTAAATATTTATGTTATTATCACCCTAACAAAGTCACAGATGGACACATTCAGTGGGTCTATAGTCTACAATATTCAATTGCAGGATATCTACCAAGTAAATAATGGGTAAATGCCAGGTAACTTGTTGGTATTTACCAGATAAATAAAAGGTAAATATTTTTAACTACCAGGTTTAAAATCTTCAATATACAATTACTGCGTATCTACCAGTGATTATTGGGTAAATGCCTGGTAGCAGTCAGGGAAATATCTTGTAAACACTGGGTAATTACCTGGTAATAACCTGGTATGTACTTGGTAATTACCTGGTATTTGTATTTAATTAAATGGTTATTACCTAGTAGATACATCTTATTACCAGGTATTTACCTGGTAATTACTTGGTTATTAGGGGACTGTAAAAGGAAGCGTTACCCAAGCTTATTTATTTGTGGCAGCAGGACTTAGGAGTAGTTATGATGGGGTGTGTGCAAAGAGTGTGGAATGGGGTGGAGGTGGGGGTGGGGGGGTGGGGTGGACCTGATGTCTCAATACACCCTCACAGCACACACAATTCATAGAGAGAACCCCTACTTTCCCAAAGAACTGAGGAGGGGAGAAAATTGCTCCAATTCTGCGCTTTTTTCTTTGTAGCCGCTTATGTTCGCTATTATCCACTGTGGTGCAGGGACACTTTACGTACTCAATAGGCACTGATTTTCTGCCAGATAGCATCAGATTCAAGAGACATCGCCCCCATGCCCAACCACATCCTCCCACTCCACTCTCTTCAGATAACACTATATCCCTACTGCTAAAACCCACACCTCGCTGTGACTTATCTGTGGTCTGTAGGTCTTGTCCACAGTGATCAATTCCAGCCGTACTCTAGCTAACGCTTTCTTTGATGAAGTGCTGCTCCCTTTATGAGATCTGAAGCTGAGGCAAATGCCTCTTGGGAAATATCTTGTTTTTTTTTGTGTGTGTTTCAGCAAGGTATGTATTGGAGGGGAAAATGTTATTAAGTGTAATGGTAGCACAAAGTTATTTTATCAACAAACCCTTTGTGTTTGTCTGTCATTCAATCTCATTCCCTCATCCCCAAATTTCATAAATTCAATATTCTGTTTATTACATTTTTTCTAACAACTGGATCAAACATAATATCTTATTGTAGCTGCAAGGGGTAAGCGAAGCTTCTGCATGACCAGAGTGTAAGGCAATGGGGAGCTCCCAGCATGCTTTGTGCATTGAACTGAGTGTGTTAATTCTGTTTAAATATTCACAAATTGTTATGTAGCTCATGTCTCCCTTCTGTGTCTAATGTTAGCGTGTGTGCCTAAAATAATTTTGCCTGTGTTTATTGCTGTTTGATGCCTGTGTAGTTCCCTATGTAAGTTGACTGTCTCTGTTATGTCAAAGTTCAAATGGTCTGTATCAGGGTTTCCTGTCTGTATGCTTTCATAATAAAAGGTTTACAGCCAAATTACACAACGCTCTTACTTGTCCTCTTCGATGAGACCCCATTGGTGTTAGAAGTGGCTGAAGATGACAATACTACAAGGAATTCATCGACCAGCTGCAGTGGTGACAGACCACAGCCAAAGGCTTATGTTTCAAAAGCCTTGATGAGGCTGTGTGGATGAGGTGTGTGCCTGTCCTGGGGATGACACGAGGAAGCCACCAACGGAGCGGGTGTTCCTCGCCCGAGCCACCAAGGGAGCCAGGCTTGCCGGGGGAAACCACTGGCGGAGCCAGCAGCACATCCCTCTCGGGACAGCGAGGAAGCAGCGGAGCTTAAAGAACGCTGCTGTGCCAGGACTCGGAGCCAATGCCAGAGGACCAGGGGCCACTGGCATCGACGTGCTGGATGGAGGATTCTGCCAAGCTTGGGGCCTCGGGACCAGGCGCAGACATCGCTGCAGCTCACCCAGGAGCTGACCACGTGCCGCTGGGAGCACCAGCAGGGGGTGATAAAGTTGCCCTGCCACAATGGAGAGAACCCAACTGAGATGTACCTCATTCAGGTCAAGTTGGTGGCTCAATGGTTGGCAGAGGAGACGGGGGTCCGGGTCATTCTTGCTCTGGAAAGCAAAGCGCTGCAGGTCCTCACCCATCTTTATTCAGCAGAGCAGGCCAGATGGGGGGGGGGTGGGGGGGGGGTACTGGGCCGGGGGTTCGGCCAGCAGATATTCACAGACGATGCAAGAGACAGGCTGATCACCTGCCGCCAGAGTGAGAAAGAGAGCCTGGGCACTTTCTCTGCGACCTTCACCTGTACGCCCAGCATGGCTACCCTGTGTTTGTAGACGCAATGCAGGAAAAGCACGCCTTTCAGGCATTCAACCAGCGGCTGCAGCCAGAATGGTAGCACAGTGTTAATTCTGTGCAAATGTTCCTAATCTGAATGGAACTCTTGTCTCCCTTCCCGGTCTAATGTTAGTATGTGTGCCTGTTATAATTGTGTCTATTTTCATTGCTGTTTGATGCCTGTGTAGTTCCTTGTGTTAGTTTAGTGTTATCTGGCACTGTTTTTCTTCCTTATGTCAAAGTTAAAACCTACCTTTCGTTTTGTGTTGTCTGTGTCAGTGGTTCCTGCATGAATGCTTTCATAATTAAAGCCTTGCAGCAAACGACACAACGTTCGCAACTGTCCTCTTCCAAAAACCCATTGACGCTACATTATTTTAAGCAGAGGATAGCTTTCGTTGAATACAGCAGGAATTCCACAGCCATTTTGTGGTAATCGTTTGACGTGAATGTCCTGGAAGGTGAGGTCCTGTAATCTGTGAGGTGTCAGAGTAGTGCCAGATGAAATCCCACAGCCCACGGAACACAAGCCCTTATGTGCAAATCTAATCGAAAATACTTCTCCAATTCATTGACCAATCAAACCCCGATCAAATCCTGATCCCAAGCAAGAAACAGAAAAAGATCTCAAGGATTATGGGCCTTTGCCTGCCACCGTGGGACATCTGGTAAAAGTGGATGGTAAAAGCTATCAATCTCAGTTGAGCCCAGTGTGAACAGAGCGTGCAGCTCTGAGCAGGTTTTATCTATCTCTGAAACCAGTGTAACCTGTGTAACATTATAACTCTGGGACAATGTCTTCAAAACTTTGGAATGCAATTTTGTTTTTAAGTTTTTAATCATGATCACATGAAAGTAGTAAATGGCTCTGTTCTGTTCTGTTCTGGCTCTGATCTGGCTCTGATCTGGCTCACACTCATCTGCTCTCTGGGCTAGGGCGTCTACTCCTTTACTTTTGTTATCATCTGTCTTCTACTAGTCAGTATCAACCACTTTTATACCACTGATAGACTGTAAACAATGAAAGGTGCGCTGCTCAACATGAAAGCCTAAGTCTCCAACACTGGCTTGCTTCCCGGGAGCGTCTATAGTGTTTAATCATGGTGCTGGCAGCAGTGTCTGGAGGCTAAGATGCATGTTTTTAAGCTCTTTAAACTCCTTTTGCCTTTGTCAGTATTCAGAGAGTGTGTTGTTGTTTTCGCTCTCTCTCTCTCTCTCTCTCTCTCTCTCTCTCTCTCTCTCTCTCTCTCTCTCTCTCTCTCTCTCTCTCTCTCTCTCTCTCTCTCGCTCTCTCTCTTGCTCCGTATGACTGTGGTTTTCTCAGTTTTTCTTCCAAAAGAGTTCTTCCGTGAGATTTCAATAACAGTCTGGGCCGTTAGCACTCAGGAAGCCATGCAGCAAAACATGGAATGGCGCCCAGATGTGGGTGGCCTTTCCTGCTGTGACTGTGGGACTCCGCCATGTCTACACACTGGCAATGAGGTGACTGGAAAAATGGTCTCAAAACTCCAAAAACTCAAATCAGTATCCCAAAAAGGGGATAAAGCATGTATACATAAGGAAACCCTGGTTGGATCCTAATAAAAAGCTGGTGGCTGGTGTGGCCTCACTTGACATCTATAATTACTCCATTTCAAGCAACACTTCACCCAGATCACGTACAAGCTCTTTAGATATCCTTTGCACCAATAATTCCCCGTCCTTCTTTAAAGCTGCTATCCAAACATGGTTCCTGTCTCTTATCAATTTAGGCCTTTGTATGTCACTTTATGGCTTATGGTCTTTATGTATCATCTATATACTATTCTTGTGTCAACCAGTAATCCTGTGAGCAATGGAAAAGGCGGACACAGTGTACTCTAGGTCATTCAAAGGACAAAAAGCAGCCTCTCCCTCTCACTCTCTATCTCTCTCTCCTTCTCAGTGTCCTTCTCTACTGGTGTGTCACCAACTCTATCTGCTTTCCTCCCTCATCTCTGTCTATATCTCTCCCTCTCTGTCTTCAGAATTTCTCTAGCTTCCCATTTCCTACAGTTTTGCCTTTAGGAAGACTCAGGGCATTCAAATAACACCTCAAAGAAGCATGCTTCAGGCAAAGCAGCATTTAGCCCGAGAGAACATGACTCATCATCACTGATGATGTATGCTTCCTAGTCTAACAACTTCCCTAGTGTAGCAATACCTCAAAGCTTTTACCACGATTTTTGCGACAAATCAATTCCAAGCCAACATTCATATTTATCTATTCACAAGATTATTTATTGTTTTCACTATATTTCTATTTAAGATTATGATATTTGACAACGGAATTATAGAGATTGATGCCAGTCAGCCATTTTGTGTGATTCCGGGGAAGGAGCTGCATGTGTTATCTCTGTGTAGAGAGGAAGAGGAAAACTGCTAAAGCCATTCCTGGTAAAAAAAAAAAAAAAAAAAGGAGTAGTTCTATTGAAACTGAAGGTTGCATAGTATATCAGGCTCTTTGTTGTGAGTGGTTATGACAGTGGGGAGGTTGTAGAAGGGGGGGGGGGGGGGGGGGAAGAAAAGGTGACTTTTTTTCTCAATTTTTTTTTTTATCTCTCTTGGCAGCTGGCAGGATTTTTTTCCATTCCATAAACTGGGGATTAGCATGCATTCTCCACTCCCCTGCTGTAAATCGAGGAGCTGGGCTGATGGGACTGGGCTACAAAATAAATTACACAGTCTTTGTTTTGTGCTTGTGTTGTTCTTGTGTCTATTCTTGGCAGCTCCATTTAACACAGAAAGAGGCGCTCATATATGCCACTAAGCGAGACTCTTCATCTCCCAGTCCTCCTCTCCGCTCAGGATATTTCCATGACCTGATGTGACCCCACGAATGTTATGAAAGAAAATAACATTGCCATGTTTTTGCTCCAATCCAGAATTGAACCCTGAAAACTTAACCACAAGATATCATCTCTGGAGTAATTAAAATCACCACCATCTCTGTCGGCTGTTAGCTGCTAGTGGGTGTTTTGTATAGGGTTTTGTACGATGGCAGTTGCTCACTGTCAGCTGAATTGCTCCTTCCGTCTAACAGTTTTATGAAGAGTGATGTAGCTGCATTCGTCCCACGGGGTGAGACGTGACTTTGACACTTTGTGACGAGAGGATGACATCAGGAGAACATCTGTCTAATTGTTAGAATTGATTGTCAGCGATGTGAAGTGGAAATCTTCACACTAAAGGGCATTTGTTCCTAGTTGTTATGAGCATTTGTTCTTGGTTCATAGTCAATGCTCTGCTCTGCACACAAAAAAGCCCACCACTTATGTATATAGCAGAGTGTTCAGGAGGAATTCCAAACATAAACATAGTCTGAGTCATTAATGTCCGTCATGGTAATGTTGTAGTCCACAAAGTTCAGACTAAACTTTAAACTTTAAATGTTACAGATGCATATAAATAAACCAACTCCGTAAGTCCTGACTGTTTACTTTCTCTCTCTCTCTCTCTCTCTCTCTTTCCCTCTCTCTCTCTCACTCTCTCACTCTCACTCTGTGACGTCACGTCACATTCATGAAATTGTCCTGTATCTCTCTCAGATGAGTCACAGACAATGTCAAACTAAACGTTTTACTGCATAGTTTTTATTTCACACAAACAAAATTACAGAATGGATCATAAACCATCTCTCTGAAATTTATATGCACAGAGAGAAGGGCCAAGATTTTGGCACATCTGACTAATTACTGTAGTTGCTATGATTGACCCACCTAATTTATCACTTCTCTGAACATTTAATTAGCTGTTGGGCCTGCAACAATTAAGCTCTGAATTAGGACAAATTAAACCACAGGCTCAGCATCTTGAAGGGCACTGAACATACAAAATACCAAACGACTGCAGCTATGCAAAACTTGTGAACCTGATAACTCTTCCCTCCGGAGAAAACACCTGTCACATGTCTGACTGCAGTCCACATGATACAGACGCACACACACATGCAACTGCATCTCTAATGTTTACGCCACTTTGATGCAGAGGGTGTACATATCTATAATTTCTCACATCATTTCTAACCCATTTTTTTTTCCATATTTGAATGTACTTTCAGCAAACTTACTGAGGTACTTTACTGACACTGTTTATATCTTGCCTCCCTTCTTCTTCTAACAGTGTGACAAAAGACCTTTGATCTCTATCTTCAGTGACAGCACACTCCGTCCTCATACCCAATATAATCGCAGTGTTCAACTCTAACTAAAAAAATGTAATATATTTCTGCGAAATGAAGGAAGTATGATATTTATTTTCCAGAGAAGCAAATATACAGTAACTTTGAAAATGTCATGAGTCCACAATGCATGCTAAAGAATGGAAAACTGTTGTTTTGTTTAATTAATCTATGTACAGATTATCTGCCCTGTAACAATTATGATTTTACTGTCAGAGAAATACAGACTCCTTTCTTGCCCAGTAAATAACTCTTACTACTAGTACATGATCGAATTGATTTGGGCAATTTACACATTCATTTATGTTTCGAATTGACTGAATTTACATATTCATTCATGTTTCTAATAGACTCATTTATGTGCCTTGGTGGTTTGTGAACTGTACAAAAGTAAGAAAAGAAGACTTTCCAGCAAAGATAAAAGGGGGGAAATTATCCAATTTAGTCTACCAAATAGAAAAAGGAAACACAAAGAGCTCCTTTGATCCTTTCCCTTTAGCTGCAACTTAGAGCAGGATATCTAAAGATTTACAGTAATTCTATTCATTTGCGCCGTATTTAAACGTCTTTGGCAGGATCACAAGCTCTCAGTGCGATCTAAAGCCTCAGGCTCGGGGGCTCAAGACCAAGCAAATTGCCTGACTGACTCCCCCATGATGGAGCCATTCCAGCAGGAAGATTGGAAATCAATAGCTGTCATCCCAACATGCCACTCTTTAATCAAAGATGTAATTTGTCAATCCAATCAGGCAGAGGACACCGCCGGAATCTCTCAGTGGATCTCTTTTGCCCTCTGTCTACACATAAGGGTTTACTCATCTTCCTTTCTTAGTTTTTTTTATTGTCTGCAATTTTTCCTTTGGTGTCTTCCCTCTATTCTGTATTCACTCTATACGGAGTGATTGCCTTTTTTGTTTAGTTTTTTTCATTTTCTATTTCATGATTATTTATCACACGTTGTCTTTCATACTCCATTGGACTGTCATTGTTGGCTGTCGTACATGATTGTTTGTTTAATGTATCTGCTTTGACATGAAAAACATCAATATCTCTGTAGTATACACATGCAGTAGATGACTTGATCCATTATAGCTACCAACCATGAAGTACATGTATATCATGTGAGTATGTTTTCTTTGTGTGTGTGTCTGTGTGTTGTGTGTGTGTGTGTGTGTGAGTGTGCGTATGGTTTTGTGTGTGTGTGTCTTTGTGTGCGTGTATGTGCGTGTGCGTGTCCGTGTGCGTCTGTGTGTAAACAGAGTCAGACAGGCCTGAATCACACATATAACAAAAGCTAGCCTATAACCAAAAGAAGTTAAAGCCAAGTAAATTTCAGGTCACTAAATGTTACAAATATGTACGATTACACTGTAATTAAATAGATCAGCACCACTATAAATTATGCATAATTTTTCTTTGTATAAATGAGAGTTTTGTGAGTACAGAGAACATTTGTATTGTGTCTGAGTGTGCTTCAGTTTGTGGGAGATCACCACGGTCACCACGGTCACCACGGTCACCGCGGTCACAGGTCAAATGTTACAATGGCAATGCAAAGGCTGACGGTTTTCCTGCTTCTAACTTTAAA
>NC_137920.1:58459316-58584316 GCF_963457725.1 Sprattus sprattus
AAAACAGAGATGAAAATGCAGTATTAAAATGTGGAAAGTATTTCATAATGAATTATATGCAAACATGAAATCAACTTCAATCAGTTGTTGGAAGGCACAACAATTGCATTGCCAATGAATAAATAGCTGACTAACATGACTCCCAGTGTAAACTACGGCCACTTCTGGCCATCTATCCGAATACAGAGACAGATCTTTCTATTCTGGGTGAACTGATACAAATACAGATACAGATAATGACATGGCTGTGGGTCAGTAATGTGACCCTGTGCGTCAATAATTATATTGCAATAACAATTAGTGCAATAATAACAATAAGAGTGTTGCTGTGCACCAATAATAATAATAACACAAGTAATAATGATAACACCAAATACCAAAACAGATGATGTTTAAAAAGGGTTTTTAAACGCCTTTTGTATGAACCCAGGGTGTTACTGAAATTGACAGTACTAGACAGGTCATTCCACCACCAAGGAGTCCGAGTCTTGACTGTAATCTCTTGCTGCTGAGAGAAAGCAAAGACAATAGACGCTCAACAGAGGAGTGGAGTTAGAAATGTATTGTAACAGCCTAGTTTAGAAACAACCAGGGCCTGCGCCAAAAGTTGTGTAGCATATTGCGTGCGATTTTATAGAGAGTATTATAAAGTGTGAACTGTCGAGACCATGAGACAGAAGCTAAATGCTCAGAGAAATTAAGTTGGTCATCAATTTTAACACCCATGTTTCGAGCAGTTTTAATAGGGGTCATTGAAGATGAACCAAGCTGAACGTTCATATTTTGTGGGATAGTCTGATTGGCTAAGAAAACCAGGCCCTAAGTTTACGAAAGATTGAGCTGAAGGTGGCGATCTTTCATCCAAACTGAATTACCACTGAGGCATGCAGAATTTCGAGTTTATATTGTGTGGTCATCCTAGGAGAAGGAGTACAGTTTAGTGCCATCCGTATAAAAGTGATAGGAGAACCCATGGGAACACATGATCTCACCTAAGGAAGTGGTATAAATAGAATAATATGAGGAATCCAAGTACTGATCCCTGAAGCACACCAGTTGGGAGGTGGGGAGAATTTTACACTGGTCCCTGCCAAGACCTACTGAAAGAATGTCCACTGAGGTACGATTGAAACCAACTGAGTGCTTTCCCTGAAATTCCCACTTCGGACAGCATAAAGAGGAAGCTGTCATGATTCACTATGTCAAAGGCTGCTGACAAGTCTGATAAAATCTGAACTGATGACAGACACACACACAAACACACACACAGGGTGTATTTTACCAGCTAAAGTCCCAGCACATTACTATGATTTCTGTTGGCCTGAGTCAGTGAGTATGTATGGCCTCAGTAGGTCAGTGAGTGTGTGTCTGATTGTTTTGGCCCATTATGGCTGTGTGGGCAGCAGTGGTGTGAGGTAGTCAGACAGCAGACAGCTTGGCCTGAGAGGGGGCTTTGTTTGCTGGCGGATTGGCCTGTGATCCTGTCACTGCGTTTGATGACAGTGGTGGATCCACACCAGGCTATGAGGCTTTGAATGAGTTACTGTTTTTTTGTTTTTTAAAGTGTTGTTTGTCCAGACAGTTTGGACCATAATAGCACAAGTGTGAACTGATAACCATTCATTTTATTGCAGAAAAAATAAGTCTTTTGATTTAGGAATTTACTATGATAGCAGAATCACTACAACCACAGGTTGTGTTTGTTTGCATGCATTTCTGTGTGTGTGTGTGTGTGTGTGTGTGTGTGTGTGTGTCTGTGTGTGGTCTTCTCTTTGCGGTTCTGAGCAGCTGTTCTTTATTTGACAGTGCGTGTGTGTGTGATGTGTTTTATTTGGACAGGCCGTGCCTGAATGCGGTGACAGGCCTTGATTGAGCGCTGTGTAGTTTAGACGGGCACCGTGCCCAGATGAATCCTGTGCATCTGTGGCACTCCTTCCTCCCACCCAACGCTCACCCAACGCTCACCCACCCAACCCACCGCACTGCAAACCCTGTCATCGGGCACTGACTGGTACACTCATCCGTCCTCAGCCCTGAGTGTTTTCTGTCACAAACAGATTGTCCTGGTGCATTTACTCATTATGAGCCAACACTACAGCACTAAATTCTCCCAGGATGCACTTCACCAGAGTCCTAGTCCAGGTTATATAAGGTCTATGACAAGACCCAAGCATCAGATTCATATTAGAAATGTGCAATTCATGTTTGATAGAGATTATTTCCAAACACTATTAATGACTTAAGAATATAATAATCAAGTGCCTTGTATTAATATATTCCTTGTATGAATCATGTGCTTATGAAAGCAGGAGCATGGCTTTTCTCTGTGTGTGTGTAACTAGAATATTAGGTGCAGCTAAGTCTGCATATGAACAAGAGCATGTTTACACCAGAGGAGATAAGAAAGGAACTGTGCTTCTTTCGACCTTGTGCAAAACTGCCATCCTTGCAAGACAGGGAGCCTCGGACGTGAGAAATCCACCACGTGGTTATCCCTGCTGAAAGCTAAACTTCTGACTATATAAACCTTGTGCGATGGGTTTATCATTGCCTTCACTTTCAGCCTTGTGCTGGGAGGGGAGCCCGATTGCAATTGTTGTTGTTGTCTGTCTAATAAATATACATTTTTATGCAGCTCCGGAGTCCTGAGGTAACTAGGGTGAATTTTCACCTATCAATGTTGATCACATGCCACAAAAACATGTCTGCAGGGCCAGCCTTAGCATTTCTTGGGCCATAGGGCGATTAGGAAGGGCAGGGATGGGGAGGTCATTGAACACCTTCTGTCCCTGGATGCCACATGCAAAAAGGAAATTTCACATGAAAAATGTAACTTAATAACAGCACGTGGGGGCCACCTGGGTAGCGGCAGGGCGCAAGGCCAGCACATAGTTTGCCTATGCCACAGGCTGGCTCAGAATGCCGCCGGTGACAAGGCTACCTATTATAATGATGATAAGTGCGGCTTTGCGGTATTCTTTTTTCATAGTTTTTCTCCTGTTCCAGGAATATGTGTTGCATCTTAATTGTAAGTCCCTTTAGATGCAGATTAAATGTGAGTGCAAATGCAAACTAGAACACTGGCCCCAAGTCATCAGGCTCTTGTCAAGTACATTGTCAGTATATTTTGTATTAAAATGTTTGATCTATTGATCTATTGTGCAGTGTCATGGGATAGAGCAGTGGCTTATGAGGTGTAATGCTGTGTTGTGGCGTAGCAGCCTTTAGAAATCCACTCAAAGCTACCAGTATGCTGGCCTTATGTGGTCAGTGTGATTACGTTAATACGATTATCCACTGGCCCTTTATCCCATGGGATTAGAGTGTTGGACAGTTGAGTGGAAGGGAAGCATATTTCAGTGCTGCTGAGTTAGGAGGTTTATCATCACTAGTCTGCTCTATCTGCCCCTCTTCAGCATAATCATGGTGCATGTTTGTTGTTGTACAAACTTATACAAACACATACACATACAAACACACGCACACCCACACCCACACACGTGCGCACACCCACACCCACTCACGCGCACACAAATACACACACACGCACACACACACAAACATATACATGCATGATATATAAACAAACCCACATATGCAGATGAATGCATCATTATGTAACTAACAGAAGCAAGTAATCTAAATGACTGTGCAATGTTAACCACACTTCCTAAGGCACTAAGAGATGGTCTTACAATGATGGTATCAGCCATAGCTTTTGATTTCCTTGCCAGGAATCTATATCTGTGGCACTACCGACCACTGATACCTAAAATACAACAAATTAATAGAAATTTGCTATTAATCTCTGAATTAGCGTTATTAATCACATTATTCTGCTAGCAAGATAAGCCAAACAGCTATGAACAAATATGAAGTTATATGTATTACTGCATTTAATGATTTCACTAATTATAATTACTTTATTTAATTCATGTTACAGGAATGTCAGTGAAAGAGAGTGACACAGTACTGTCTGGGTTTCTCCTAAATTCCTAGGTTGTTAGCACAGTGGGCTACTTGTTATCTAGCGAGTGCGTTTGAGTGTGTGAGTCCAAAGAGTGAATACTCTGAAAGAGCTCTATGAAAACATAATTTTGAGGATTTGAAATGATTGCCAAACTTGGGATGTAAATTGGTCGTAAAACTTAAATTTGTCTGCTGCCTTTCTATGTAGAAGGGTTGGCAAATGTTCAAATATGTAACCATAATTAACTTGGACAGTCTAAATATGCAGGCAAAAAATAAGTATGAATATGAAAAAGTATTTTATGTCCCTGCTCAAAGTCATATCTCTGAAGAAAGATAAGTTCAACAAATAAAACCCCTACTGCCTTTACACACCATCAAGCATACCAGAAGACAAAAGCCCCACACTCTTTCATGCTCAGATGCTCGTGCGCACACACACACAAACACACACAGCGGGGCACGCTCATCCTCATTACTCTCCACAGGCCTGGAGCTGAGCAGTGGAGTTATGGACAAAGCTTTGCACACACGCTTGCCTCTGCCTCAACTCACTGTGCCAAGACATAACCAGTTTTCTTGCCATTTAATAAGTATGCACCCAGGGGGAGCTCTCACACGTAAGCACCCCCCCCCCCCCCCCCCCAGGCCCTGGAGTGCTGACCGGACACATTCTAGCGTGGGAAGGCGCCGAGATTAGTGTAGTGAGCCGTGGCCCCCCTTGACCCTCTGTGGGCAAGGTCTCTGGTGGCAGGGCCCAAAGGGCCCAAAGACATCCCTCTACTGCCCGAGATCAGTCGATAGAGATGAACTCTCTGAGGGGTCCTCCTGCTTTGTGGCTCTCATAGATTTAGATGTATCCTCTTTACTGATAGCCATATTTGTTTTTACCTAAATTTGAATGTTTATTTATTGCAGTGCTTGTGCTATTCTTATCATCAGGTTTACCTTTGTATCTTGAGGTCATGTTTTCAACGGCCATCCATCTATTGCTGATACAGATGTAGTTGGAAGATGTGAAGTGAAGATAAGGTCAGATTTGAATGTGGTAACAGAGGTTGGATGTGAAATGAAAACATTGGGAGAGGATTGCCAGTATGGTGTGTGAAAGAGTGAAAGAACCACAACAGAACTGGGGTGTGTGTTTCCCGAAAGCGTTGTTGAGCAAACACTGTGGTAACTGTGGAGAGAGAGTGTTCTAAATGATAGTCTCTCTATCGTTTTACTACAATAGTTGTTCGTTGCTTTATTCCTTTATGGCTTTATTAGAAGTGATGCAAAATCACAGCCACTATTTCCTAGCAGTTAGATACCAAGCACATGTTTTAACTGGTAAATATTTGGTTTTCTCACACTCTTCAAAGACACTTCATAGCAGTATGACTATAGATTTAAATTCAATTCAATTTGAAATTCAATTCAATTTTATTAAATAAAATTGTCTAGTCGAGAGGTAGAGTTTAAAATGGGAGTTTGTGCAAGTAGATCAGGTGGATAGACTACAGCACCATCACTAGACTAGGAGGGGAATAAAAGAGACAAAGTGAGTGGGCAGAGCTCAGAGGTCTAATATGTGTTTATTTCATTAACGGTTACGATGATGAGGAACAATGTTTTCACAGCCATCGGCATTAGCGGGCAAAGGTCATGCTATAAGAGAACACTTGGTTAGTAAACATCAATTTGATAAACAGATAAAAGGATACATTTAGGTAAACAATTAACTGTAGGTGATATGGCCACTTTATCAGTATTAATGCCTTAGCATAATATGATATAGAAGGAGAAGAAGAGGCAGAGGCTACCTGGCATGGTGTGTGGAAAGTGTGGTAGGATACAACAGCAGCGTACATAGCTGGCGACAGACGCAACACGTGCCTCATGGTGTACCCCTGATATGTAAAGGCCCCCCTACACAGTACAACATGTGCTGCATGTAGCCCACTGCTGCTTAACACAACCAAATGAGAGGTGGTTTGATTACTATTATTTTGAATGATTGTGGAACGTATCCTGAAATGAATGAATTGTTTATAGCAGGTAGCAGCATACAGCCAACTCTATCTCGACTAGACTATCTAGAGGCATACATTCAAAATAATTGGTGATTTGGTGAATGTCTTGGCTTTCAAAGCACACAACAGCTGGTCATAATATAAACATATGATCAGACCTAAGTATATTATTATTGTCAGCCTGATTTTTAGACACTGGAATCGTCTGGTAGCATCGATAAGTCGAGACTCAAATACAGTTTTGTTTGATTGCTCTTTTCATATAGTGTGTCACTGGCAGCAAAGTCTATTTAAAATAACCTTAAGTGGAAAGACATGCTTATTCAGCCTTGTTGCGGAGGGACGTAATGCTGTTAAACTATTTGATTTCGTTTCCCCAGTGCTCGTCTCTCATATCTAGCATCTTCCTTGGACTAGTGGACGAGGACGTCTGCTTTTGCCATTAACATTGACAGATATGGTTAATTTGCGCTAATCAATAATTCATGTTGGAAAAGCAGCTGCTGCAGCATATAACCGCAAGCAGCACTCTTCTATTTTACTTTCTTTCCACTCGATTTTTTCTTCTTCTTTTCTTTGCCTCACATACTCATTGATTTTCTCTCCTTTATATTTTTGATCTTTCATTTTTATTTTCACTGCATTCCTCTTTGCTCTGGGGTATTTCTTAAATGAATAGGAAGTAACAGGTGGAAAATGGCAGATTTGTAGTATCACAGGGAGTTGAGTTCTAACCCATGTTCAATTCAGCTTTGCCATTGCTTCACATAAATTAACACATTGCTGCTGATTTTGTATCACTGTTTTAATCAGAGGATCTACAGTCCTGTTAAAAAGTTAAAGAGTACTTGGAGAAGATGGATCTACTTCGATGTAGTTGAATAAATCACTAACATTTCCATTAACTGTTGGTTGATTCAGTGTCAAAACTCAATTAAAATGCTGCTTATTTGTGAACTTCATAACCCCTATTTAACTTAAATGGTAAGTTCAGTATTTAAAACAATTCTATTGTGTTCTTGATAAACGGCAGCATGCTAATTGTGCTTGCGCATCACAAACACACAAGGAGAGGTGTCTGGCTGTGAATCTCGCAGCAGGTTACTCTAGGCTCCTCCATGGCCGGCAGGTTACTCTAGGCTCCCCCAAACAGTCACTCAAGGAGCTTGGGCAGACTGTGCTATAATGGGCCACTCATCCCGCTCTAAGAGACCCTTTTGTAAGGCGACGCCAGCAAGCCCTCTGAGCCGTGGCTGTGAGTGACAGGCAGAGACACGCTTCATGACCTGTAACTAGAGTGGCCTGACAGATCCACTCTCTCATGGTAAAGAGAGACAGCGGTTCACTTACTCTCGCTCCCTCTCACCTGTATCTCTCTCTCTCTCTCTCTCTCTCTCTCTCGCACTCCTTCTCTCCCGCTCTCTCTGCTGTCACACGTTACTCGCCCAGACACACGTTGGTGGACAGACACAGACATGCACACATCGTACAGGAAGACAGACATACACACTCATACATACATTTGCAGGTAGGAAGATGGACACACCCATTCTATCTTTAACACTCTCATGATTCTTTCTCTTTCTTGGCTTCTGTCACACACACACACACACGCACACACACACACACACACACACACACACACACACACACACACACACACACACACACACACACACACACACACACACACACACACACACACACACACACACACACACACACACACACACACACACACGCACACAGACACTCACACACGCACACAGACACATACATTCACACACTGGTGAACTCCAGTATCTCCCTTCTGGCCGTAGGTTCATGATACCTATGTGCAAAACCAAAAGGTATAGATCTAGTTTTGTCCCCTCAGCTATTAAGGCCCTGAATAGTAATTGTAAGAATATGATATCCTGTCAGGAGCAGCCATCTTCCATCTAGGCCTGTTTATTTATTTATTTATTTTATCATTTATTCTACCAGAGCATTTGTTTTTGTTCTGTGTGTCTGTTTGTTTGTCAATGTTTGGTTTGTTATTTTCCTGTCTGTTGTCCTGTGTCACTGTCATTGTATTGTGTGGTGCTGTTGTTGCAAGCTTTTTACTTTTCACCTGCAAACAAATCTACCTCCGGGTATCAATAAAGTTACCTTACCTTACTCTCTCACATACAAAGTCAGTGAAACACATTCTCAGATTCCAGCCTCTCCCTTTACCATCTCTTCCTAACTCTTTCAGTTTCTGTTAATAATGCACACAGACAGACACACACACACACACACACACACACACACACACACACACACACACACACACACACAAACGCACACACACACTCTCTCTCTCTCTCTCTCGGACATACTCCCCTAATTCTGACAGGATCAACTCTTTCTTCTGCAGTGTTGCTTGACAGGAACGAGTGTGTATCTGCTGAATGACTGTAAATCCTGCTGCTTCCTAGTCTGGGAAGTCCCGCCCCTCTTCTTCCGGCCAATTTGATTTTGCCTCTGAAGTGGGTCTGGCAAACTTTGGATAGCCGTTCATTTCAACATTTCCAGAATCTCTGGAACCATCACAAACCGGGTTTTGGCTACCTGGCACGCCATTGGCGGATTTAAAATAACCACGTCAAGGTGACAAAAGCGAAAGCAAAGAGAAAGCACAGCAAAACTATATACTGCTCTCACGGCTGTCTTGGATGATTTCAAAGGCAAGTTTTCGTTGAAAATAGAACAGAAACCTGCTCTGGAAGAATTCATACAGAAAAAAGATGTGTTTGCTTTATTACCGATCGTTGTATCGTTGTATAGTATCGTCGGTCTGATTGGTTAAAGGCGTGTCCAATTACGTGAGTGAAGTGGACCTCCATTTAGAACTTCGCCAGACTAACTGAGCGAATGAAATGCAGTGAAGGGGCGGGGAATTCCCAGACAAGCTGCTTCCCTGACAGCATGGTTCTGAGAATCTGTACTCCTTCTTTATTTTTCCTCCTACTTCAGCATTACGGAGAGGAGCCCACAAACATTATAAAACAGCACTCATCTCCTCCCCAGGCACACGCTTTCAGACAGAATCCTGTGACATGGCCACTTTGATATCAGATTCCATTACTGCTCTTCTTCTCCACCTCCGCACAGATCTAGTGACCTGTCACTTTGTCTGGCTGAAATTAGATTATGTTCTTATCAGATTCACGCTCCAGGTTTAAGGACCACGCTTGCCTGTCTCCCCCCCCCCCACACACACACACACCAGGGCTCGCTGATGCCAGCTTGTCTAATGCTAATTATTCTTTAAAGGACAGTTTGCTGAGGTCTATTAAGGCAGAAAGGCCAGTGAAGTGGAGGGTAATTGGAGGTTTGCTTTCATTAAATTGTCTTGAAATACCAGGATCAAGGCCATTCGTTTGCCGACGAGGTTTATTGAAATGGTGTCTTGTTAAAAAAAGGGGCCAATTTTATCCTCCAATAGGCCCTTGCACATTAAAGAACAGGAAGGACTAGGCGTTGTCATCTTATTATTGCCACAAGGCGAAGCGGCATAGGAGATCGCTGTCTATTTTGCTTGTGACAGGGGTATCAGAAGCAAAGAGATGAAAATACCGACCAAACAAATCTTGAATAAGCGTCTTTTCTCTGATAAAAGGCATCCTCCCTTCCACTCACACACATGGGCCAGTGTACATACACACACACACACATATAGGCACCAGTGGTGGAAGAAGTACTGAAGTTTAGTACTTAAGTAAAAGTACAAGTACCCAGGAAAATTAAAGTTAAAGTAAAAGTACTACATCAACAATCCTACTTAAATAAAAAGTAAAAAGAACTCAGTTTTTAATTTACTTTAAAAGTACAAGTAAAAGTACTCACGCAATGGGTTGTCTCTCAATGTCTAGGCTGTGCCATTTTGATAAAGAAATAGCGACTGGTAATAAATGCCTCTACAGATGTCACTACTAGTAATAATTATAAGCAACAACATTTTATTAATTGGAAAGGTTGGTGTACTTATTGGGCCTATTGTCTGTAAAACTGTTTACACTCTATCTTATAATTCTGCAGATGACAAGTTATCTACCTACCAGGGATAATTTGCAAAGTTAATACCATTAAGCCAAACCAATAAAGACACAATTTTGTATCTTTTAATCTTTTTTTTTAATTGTAAACGTTTAAAAAATGGAAATATGAAACATGAAAAACAAATGGAGTTGTTAAACTGGTCAATGCAGAGTTGTATGCTCTATTGATTGCAGAAAAGGAAAAAAAAAAAACATATTGAGTAACCCAAGACTAGGCATTAAGTTTGCATGCCAGGCAATAACCAGTCAATAAAAAAGGCAAATCTTCACGTTAGCTTAACATTGCTAAACTACCAGCTTTATCTTACCACTATGTTAAATAAATAATCAAGGTACAATCGTGTTATTTTGATGCTTTTTCTGTATGTCAACATGTATTTTGCTAGATAACAATATAAAATCATGTCAGTAACCGCATATGATATGCAAAAGTCATAGACATTAACTTAGCAGGAACTCCGCATAACTCGACCTGTTTCTCCAAATTTGAAGGCGAATTTTTGAACTCGTTTTGTTTTTTGAGGTAGACAGGAAACGATCCAAAGCGGGTGGAGCAATCCCAGACCGTTTGTTCAGCAAAAAGGCAGCAATCAGTGGAGCGCATACAAACGGATGGCACCCAGGCTATGACCAACTGCCCATTCAACATGGATCCAGAGTCAGCCTCAACTGAGCCCTGATATGAGCCTCCCTTGGCCCTATTTAAAAGATATTTTCGAGTTCAAAGGCCCCAAGAATGACTCGTGGAGGTTTCAATACGTTTCCTGTCTCCCTAAAAAAAGGATTTGCTAGCCTTCAAGAATTCGAAATTTAAAATAGCATATCGAGGTAAGCAGAGGTCCTGCTATGCTAAGTCAATGTCCCTAACCTAATTTGGTTACTGACATTATCTTATACTGTTGTCTAGCGAAATGCATGTTGACATACAGCCAAAAGCATAAAAATAACATGCTTGTTTGTACCTTTGTTATATTTGTAGTGGTAAGATAAAGCTTGTAGGTTAGCTATGTCAAGCTAGCGTGACTTGTTCTGTCCAGTTTCCATTTTCCCAGTTTTTACACGTTTACAATTAAATACAATATTTAAAGATATAACTGTTATGTAGAAATAAAGATGCGATGCAACAGAGCTCTAGTTGGAACTTACTCCATTTATTCAACTAGCTAACTAACTAACTCACATGCGTGACTCATATCAAAAGTGTATGAAACTTACGTAACGTAACGTGCATCGTCACAGCGATGTCAAACATAACATTTCCCCCCCCTTCACTAAACTTAAGTGTGATACTCAGTCTCAAATTCCTGCAGACGCCCAGGCCGGTTCTGTGCACGGACTGGGCGGGGCTCAGTTGGGGCACTGGCCTCAGGGTTAGGCTCCGGGGGCTCTTGCTGGACAGGAGGCAATGGCGCATCACTTCGCAGGGAATCCCAGGCCGTAGGAAGGTCAGACTGCCGGGCTGAAGAAGCTGTCGCAGGGGTTGTGCTCTGGCCAGGTGCAGAAGGGGCTTGAACCTTGCGCAAACGGCTGCCATGCCAGCGGGTACCATCTACGAGCCTGAACGTGGCAGGGCCAAGCTGCTGGCTGACCTGCACTGGTTCCGACCAGAATGACACCAGCTTGTTGTTGCGATGGGGTCGTCGAATTCTGACCCAGTCTTGAACGGCTATGGCTGGTGGTCTGGCTCGCCGTCTCTGGTCAAACCGGTGCTTCATCTGGCCCTGTCGTGCATTGACCCTTGCTTGGACTGGGTGCACTGGAGTGTGGACCAGAACAGGGCGAAGCCTATCCAGAGGCAACTGCAGCTCCCGCCCCAGCATGAGGGAAGCCAGAGAGACCCCAGTGGTGGCGTGGGGTGTAGCACGGTAGTGCAGTAGTGTCTGGTGAAGACTTGTGTTGAACGTGCACCCTTGAGCCAGGTGAGCCCTAATTCCATTCTTAAGTGACTGAACTGAAGTGACTTCTGAAGTAACCGTTCAACCCCCCCGTTGGCTGATGGGTTATAGAAAGTTGTGCGAATATGGTGAATTCCTTTCTCTGTCAGGTAGGCACAAAGTTCGTGAGACACCATTTGTGGCCCGTTGTCAGTGGTGATTTTCTTAGGCAGACCCCAGCGAGCGAACAGGGAGTCTAAGATGGCAATCATAACCCCAGCTGTTACTGTGCCGGTTGCTACCACCTCCGGCCACTTGGAATGGAGGTCGTAAGTCACCACAAGCAATCTCTGGTGGTGCGGCACTCCCTTCAGCTCACCACAGATGTTGAGTTGAAGATGCTCCCAGGGTTGGGACGGCCAGTCCAGGGGCTGCATGGGTGGGGGCGGGGCTGGGGCCCTGGTTTTGCCACTGAGAAGGCAGGCAGTGCAGTCTCTGACCAAGGTCTCAATTTCTCTGTCGATCCCTGGCCACCATACCAGGTCCCGGCATCGTTGTTTGAGCCTGACTATGCCCAAGTGGCCCTCATGCGCCATAGCAAGGACACGTGCACGAAGGGCACTTGGGACCACAGTGCAGAGCCCTCTCGCAACACAGGAGTCGTTCCAACATGCAAGTTGTTCACGGACCCTGAAGTAGGCCGAAAGATTGTCTGGCACGTTGTTAGGCCATTTCTGATGTATGAAGCCACCAGGGAAAGAGCAGGGTCGGCGGCTGAGGCATCCTGCAGCTCACTCAGTGACACAGTTTCCTGCAGTGGTGTGTGGAGAAGCTGTATAATGTTATGCTCTACCCCGTCATGCACGAGGGCTGAAGACTCTGGTGTGGTTGCGATGATGGAGCGAGATAGCAGGTCGGCCACTACATTGTCTCTTCCTGGTGTGAACTGAAGACGAAAATTGTACTGCTGTAGGCGGTCGGCCCAGCGATGTAATCTGAGTGGTTTGTGGCCGGTGCCTGATGTGGCCAAGAGGGTGGTGAGGGCTTGGTGATCAGTCCTTAACGTGAATTCACGTCCATACAAGTACATGTGCCAGCGTTCACAGGCCCAGAGACAAGCCAGTGCCTCTCGCTCTCCCACTGAATACCGCTGTTCCGTAGGGCTGAGTGCACGGGAAGCAAAAGCGATTGGCCTTTCCACGCTACTCTGAAGTTGAGACATCACGGCACCTATTGCTACGGCTGAGGCGTCACACGTCACAAGTGTGGGGCTTGTCAGGTCAAAGTGCGCCAGGATTGGTGGTGAGGTGAGCTGCATTTTCAGGCGATGGACTGCCTTGGAACAGGCTGGAGTCCAGATCCAGGGTTCATCAGTTTTCAGTAGTTTGCGCAGTGGAGCAGTGGTGTCTGAGTACTGAGGCAAGAAACGGAGATAATATGCAGTCATGCCCAGGAAGGAGGCCACTTGTGCTGGTGACGTTGGCTCAGGTACGCGTTGGATGGCCTCCGTGTTTGACTGAAGTGGGCTTATTCCCTCTGCTGAGAGGCGGAACCCAACGTAGTCGATTGCAGAGGCTGCAAAGAGACATTTCTCAGTGTTCAGTGTGAGGTGGTGGTTGGCCAGGGCGGTGAACACTTTCTGGAGGCGCTCATCATGGGTTGCGGCATCGATTCCACGGACAACGATGTCGTCGAGGTAAATGGCCACACCAGGGACCCCAGCCAGGATGGAGGCCATGATTTTTTGAAAGCAACTCGGGGCTGAACTTAACCCAAAAGCCATGCGTTTGTAGCGGAACACCCCTTCTTGGGTAATGAAAGCTGTTAAGTTGCGGCTATCAGGATGTAATGGCACTTGAAGGTATCCCTGGTGAAGATCCAGTTTAGAAAAAACTGTTGACCCATGGAACTGAGCTGTGAGCTCCTCTGTGGTAGGCAAAGGGTAGCGGTCTGGTATTATGGCCTTGTTGACTGCTCTAAGGTCAACGCAGATGCGTAGGCCACCAGTCTTTTTCTTAATCACCACCAGATTTGATATCCACGGTGAAGCGTTGACCTGCTCTATGATGTTGTCATCCAGCATGCGCTTTAGCTCCGCTGTGATGTCATCTCGCAATGCCAGCGGGGAGCGGCGGAGTGGTTGGACCACTGGCGTGACGTTTTAGTCCACAAGGGGCTGATGAGCAAAGGCTGTGGTGCAGCCCAGCCCATCAAACAATGCAGGCCACTGTTGCTGCCAGGGGCTGGCGACGGTGTGGATCTCTGAGCCTGTAGTGTCCAGCAGTGTAAATCCTAGGTTGTGAAAGAGGTCGAGACCAAGTAGATTGGCCCCATGGCGTGACACGTGGAACGTGAAGGCTGGCAGAGTCTTTTCACCATAGCGCACTGACAGCTGGAGTGAACCTACAATGTCAATTTCAGCATCGCCGTAGCCACGTAATGTTGTGGAGGGAGGCCCCAGTGGTTTATGGGAGAAAAAGCGTTTCCATGTCCCTAGGTTCAGCAATGACACAGTGGCACCCGTGTCAAGGAGTAGAGGCAGAGCAACGTCGTCAACTGTTAGTGAACAGGTTTTAAATGAGACCCGTCCTGAGCGGACATTGTGAATGACCGTTGGCTGGGCTGCTGGGTATTGCCAGTGGCCTTTGGTTGGAGCAGACCTGCAAACTTTATGAGTAAGTGGTTTAGCTTCCCACAATTGGAGCAGGTTTTCCTGCGTGCTGGGCAGACTTGTGCTCTAGAATTGTGAGTGGATGAGCCACAGTTTCCACATTGCTGCTGTGAGCGATCTCGGGGCTGTGAGGCTACTTGGATACTGTCTGGGAGACTAATAGAACTGACAGGAGATGTTACTGGTAGTGGTTGTGTGGAATCAGCTGGAGTGTAAAATTAGTTGATCCCGTATCATTTCATCTTGCAATGCATTAAACTTGCATAGGCTAGCCAAGCCTCGCAGATCAGCCACGTATTGGGAAACAGACTCACCAGCTCGTTGGTGTCGGCGCCGAAACTTAACGCGACGTAGGAGAGCGCTCTGAGGAGCTGCAAAATGTTCCTGAAGATGTTCCACAGCGTCCTTGTATTTGCTGGTGTCTGCGGCAATAGTTCCGAACACTCACTGTCCCTCTGCCCCAAGGCAGTGCAGTAGCAATGCACGTTTCCTCGCGTCGGGTACATCATGTAAGCCGGCAGCTAAAAGATAAGTTTTGAATGAAACAATCCAACGTATCCATGGCACGGCTGGTTCTCCGGGAAGAGCCAGGAAAGGAGAGGGTGGAGGTAGGGAACAGTCAGCCATCTTCGTCGCCAATGTTATGTAGAAATAAAGACGCGATGCAACAGAGCTCTAGTTGGAACTTACTCCATTTATTCAACTAGCTAACTAACTAACTCACGCATGCGTGACTCATATCAAAAGTGTATGAAACTTATGTAACGTAACGTGCATCGTCACAGCGATGTCAAACATAACAATAACAAGTTGTCTTTATTGGTTTGGCTTAATGCTCTTAACCTTGCAGATAATCAGTGGTAGATAACTTCATCTGCAGAATTGTAAGATAGAGTGTGAAAAGTGTAACAGAGGGTAAGCACAATAACCACACCAACCTTTCCAATAAACAAATGTTGTTGCTTATAATTATTACTAGTAGAGATTTCTGTAGAGGCATAAGTATTACCAGTAGCTATATCTGCATTCTTTATGAAAATGGCACAGCCCTAGGCATTGAGAGACAACCCATTGCGTGAGTATTTTTACTTTAAATACTTAAAGTAAATATTAAAGTAAGTATTTTTTACTTTTACTTAAGTAGGATCGTTGATGTAGTACTTACTTCCTGGGTACTTGTACTTTTACTTAAATACTAAAATTCAGTACCTCTTCCACCACTGCTTCCACCACTGAGAAAGCTGCTTACTCTCGAGGACGGACTTGTGAGACGTCTTCATTCACGGCGAGGATTCCCTGATCAATCCAATTATAAGCCGGCCCTTCTGACAAAATAAAGAAGCTTTTGGGGCAGGTGGGGGGGGGGGATATTATCTTGTCGCAGGGCACGAACAAACACCTCAGCGTTCGCTTCCTACTGCTCAGTGTTCTCTTCAGTGACTGTCTTAGGGGCCTGAGCTCCAAGGCTTTTAGTTCCGATCCAAACTTGGCGAAGCACTCTCTCCAGCCCCCATTGACATAATTCCCCTCCACAACAGTGTTCAGTCTGTTGTGTTGAATGTGCTGATGAATGGGGATATCATATCAGTGAACTGAAATGAGTCCACGGCAAGGCAGAAAACATTGATCCATTGAAGAGTCAGAGTACATTTTGTGTTTTTTTCTCTTTCTTTCTCCTTCTGCTCTTTTTTCTCTTCTTCTGGGGGATCAGTGAATCAGAGAGGCTTGCTGCTGTATCAGTGGCCTGTGGTCGTCCATCCGCAAAGGGCCTCCCATAAATCCTATCTGAGCCAGAGCTTGTTAGATCCAACATGACCTGTCAAATAAGCCAGCGTGTCCATCAGGCCTGCCCCAAGCCACACACACACACACACACACACACTCACAGACCCATATGGTGGCAATAGAGCACACTTTACTGGTGTTTGGATTTCTATAGGACAACCACCTGGGAGTGAAGGTACTTTCATGGGCAGCTTTTCAATTTCACACCAAGAGCCTATTTGTGTGTGTGTGTGTGTGTGTGTGTGTGTGTGTGTGTGTGTGTGTGTGAGAGAGAGAGAGAGAGAGAGAGTGTATGTGAATCTGTGTGTGCAAAATAAAGGGAGCAAAACACTGAAGAAAAAGAGATTGTTTTCTGATGTCTGCCAGACAGGCGACCTGCCATACAGGCATTTTAGGCACGTTCAGGTGTTATTCAAGCCAGCCATTTCATCCAGTCTTGGGGTTTCAGCTCGACTGCTAACCGAGTGTTTTTTTCTCTCAGAGGTTAAGCTCCGATATTTAAGCCGTCGTCGATGAGCTGTCCCATCACAATGCTTATTACTTTTAATTGATGTGAGACTCGACCCTGGCTCTCCCGTAATTGGGATGTGGCGCTGGTCAAGCGTTCGGAGGCAGACAGTGTCGCAGCGAAGTCCTCTGTGTTCTTTATTAATGCCTCCTCAGCTCGCCGGCATTAGCGCGCACTCAATAATTCAGATTGATTACAGAAGGAAACAATACGCTATCATCGCTTTAACAACCTCGGTGGGCCCGCCCTACGAGAGTGGTTTTAATCGCTGGGTCGATCAGAAAGTTTAGGATGACGTAAGGTGATGGGGAGGTCTCCGGTGTGTTGTTGTTGCAGCAGAGAGCTTGTTCTGTCAGAGATGGAGAGCCATTTGTCCCTTATCAGGAGACAATAAACGAGAGAGGATGTCAAGGCAGGTTTGCATGAAGGGACGATTGGAGGGGCGGAGGCCTGGGAGGTTTGGGGGACTGTCATTCAGGGAGAAGGGAGGCACGCGCCAGGTCTGCTGAATGATTTAAGACTGAGCATACATTAACACACTTAACCCATGATGACGTGACTGCTCACACACACAGACACACACACAGACACACATACATACACACCCGCACACAAACGAACGCACACATACACACACGCTCTCACAGACTTTCAAACACACACACACACACACACTTTTGCTATTCATCTCCCACACCTTTCTTTCTTCTACTTCAGTCTTTCAGTACGGGATGGAGTCCCGTTTGATTGTGGTAGATTGTGGCATAGCAAAGAATGATACATTCTGCTCATGGTCCACTTGTCCTATGAAGACTAGTTTCTTATAGTTTTAGTAATGTATTGCTGCACTAGAACATATACCCCTCTCTTTCTCTATGTGTGTGTGTCTGTGTGTTTTTATGTCCCTATTAGCAGGAGCCGTCCAAGGCTAAAAACAGCCCAAAGGGTCTGTTTGCTCTGGCCGGGCTCCAAGACAAATGCCCGCAGTCACAACCCTGCGCTCCTGTCAGTTTCACAGCATACGACACGACAAGAGGGCTGACACAAGAATAACTTCCTGCTGTCAGCGGGACCTGACCTCTCGTCACCCCGCTCAGTGCCATGGTGAAATCATTGTGGAAATAGCCGGGAAACGTCACAGCGGACAGACAGCTCACTCCAGGTGAAGGTGTTCATGACCCAGTTACACTGGAGCCATGAGGGGCGAGCTGCACTGGACTTTTCCTGCTTCTTGTTGAGGGGGGAGGATGGTCAGGGATTGAGTTCAGTTTACCCGTCTGTTTATTTACACTCTCCTCGTGGTAAAACTACTTGAACGGCCTCTCATTCCTCACTTTCTGTTTAAATGGCCTCTATATTTCTGCAGCATTAGCAACAGTAGAGAGGTACTGTATATGGTAAACCCCTGAAGAAATAGCTTTACTTTGATATTTAGATATAGTATATAGGAATTTCTCTGATGTATTTGTACTCACATTTCTCGTAATTGCATGAAAGAATTAAGGGGATAAATCCTAGAAAATAGTCAATAAGAGATGCACTTGTCTCGAGCAGGCCGGGCAAATTAACATGGCACCGATTTCCTAAAAGGGGGTGTGAATCAATTTGCGACATGCGCAAACGCTGTTCTGACCCACATTCTCTCCATCCCCCGACACCAGCGTTTAATCCCGTCCAACCAGAGGGCTGGAATAAATCTGCATTCAATTAAGGGATTAGTGCATGTTTAAACATTGCTTCTCCTCTTTTCTGCTAATCTTCCAAGTGGGTGTCCAAGAATTGCCGAGAGCACAAAGTGATGTGCTCACCAACGCCATTCAGAACTGCACTGCTGCAAAGTACTCTGAATTAAGTTACGAGACTCTGGGAATGAGGAGGCACAACAGAGGACCAATCACCCTGTGAGTGTGTGTGTGTGTGTGTGTGTTTGTGTGTGAGTAGGTGTGTGTGTGTGTGTGTGTGTGTGTGTGTGTGTGTGTGTGTGCGCGTGTGAGTGAAAGAAAAAGAGAGGATTTAATCATGCCCACAGTATATTATACAGATACAGTATTACCATAAGAAACATTTGTTTGTGTAAATGCATGCACACAGCAGATGTTAGGTAAAACAGTACAATTAATGACCATATGTCAGAAATCAGGCTAAAGCTTGGCTCCATTGCCTTTGTTGTCTTGGGGGGGGGGGGGGGGGGGGGGGGGGTTTGCAGTGCGTGTCTCAAAATTATATTAGTGAATACGTGTGTTGGATACACAAATGCAGATTTAACACTTCACACGCAAAGTGACAGATTTACAAATTTCACTACAAATGCATTAAGTTGTACAAATCATATTAATTTATTCAAATAAGAAAAGTTACAAGTAAGGAGTTCTGTGTTTGTGCAAAATTTGTAATTGTTGAATGTGTGGATCATGGTACATGCATTTACAAATAATTATGAGACATTTTAAAATAAATATACAGTATATATATTGCAAACATCCTTTAAAAAATCATGATAGATTGTGGTGTATCTGTGTGCAAAGACTGCGAGAGGAGGAGGCCTGAGGCCTGGTGTGAAGTGAATGCTAAAGACACTTCTAGTCTACACTTGGCTCTCACATGAACAACTGTGAGAGATATCTCCACCCTCTCTCTCTCTCTCTCTCTCTCTCTTTCGCTCATGGATACGTCACATTTATCTCCCGTCTCAGTGGTTTTTTCTGAGAGAGGCTGAGAAAGGTCATATCAGTTCACTGACTAGCCATAGAAGCCAGCTTTGGTCAGGTTAACAAAGTATTGTCATGTAAGTCTGCGAATGTGTGTGTACATGTGTTTGAGTGTCGAAGAGTGTGTGTGTATGTGTTTATGTGTGTGCTGGAGTATGAGAGTGTGTCTGTGTGCCTATGTTAGACTGTGTGTGTGTGTGTGTATGTGTTTGTGTGTGCTGGAGTGTGAGAGTGTGTCTGTGTGCGTATGTGTGTGTGAGAGTGTGTGTGTGGTCTGTTATTTCCTGCTCAGCAGGGTGTCTTATTGGAGAAATAAATTGATGGTGACACACTTTTAAGTGCACCCAGGGATGTAGACACCCTAAGCAGACACCCTAACCAAGGGCCTTGTTAATTATCTGCTAATGAACTGCTCTCGTGGTGTTCCACTTCAAGGCGAGGCTGAGTCGCACACTGGTCTCCCTGGGTTGTTAATTAAAGAGTTCCACCATGATTTCCTCTCATGTACCAGTGGCCACTTCGAGATGGACAAAACCTGTGTGTGTGTGTGTGTGTGTGTGTGTGTGTGTGTGTGTGTGTGTGTGTGTGTGTGTGTGTGTTTGTGTGTGTCCACCCATGTTTGCTTCAACGTGTGACAATGTAAGGGAGTTGGTCAGGTTAGATCAGTAAATAAAGCCATGTATTCCCTTACATTATTTTGTAATTCTTTTTATGATATTAATTCACATTACACACTGGCATGTATTATGCATTATTTGCCACGTCATTGCTGTCTAACATTCCATGCATTTCTGGCACATACAAACTGTTGATAATCATAATTCCCACCCTTCCTCTGTCTGCACTTACTCAGCATCAGCGCAGAGGAGGGCGATCGATCCCCCACTGGCTGCTCTGTGGATCAATAGAGTGCAGGGGAAACTCAGTGATGGATAACACAGGTGAAGCGGGGCTGAAACCTGGCAGAGACACTCCCAGTAGGCAATGCACACATCTGCTCACTCAGACTGAAAGGGCGCACTGTGACGCACACAGCTGTTGGCGATCACTGGTCGGGGTTCCTAGCCTCTTTGGCTGCAAGGTTACTTCATGAATGGGGTTTGGCACACGTGCTGTGATTCGTGTGGAAGTCAGTTTTTGTTAGAGTAGTTGCCTTTGACCTTTGGGGAATCATCTGAGTTAAATAACCACTATGTGCAATTTGAGGTTGTCCCAGTTACTGTCCTGGGAGTCCTTCACTGTTTGCACACCTCTTGGACTCAGTTGAACCGAAACTCAGTTCAAAATATCAAGTGCTTTGTTGCAAGGACAATGACATAAGCATAATTCTTTGTCTTCACAAGACCAAACTAAAGACAAGCTCCCCAGTAAGGAGGCGCGCATGTGAGCTACGGATGTAGCAGATGAGGTGATACTACACACCTTGAAAACCTTGTAATCACAATCACGCAAATGACTAAAACAGCAGCAAAATTCAGTGTCTTTCCAACTATCTTTATAAACTGTCAGGTGGAAAAACTGAAAATTAATTCTGCAACTGTTTCGCACAGGAAATAATGGATGTTATTCTCAAGTAAAATAATTGGCACACAAAAGGGGTGGGGTTAGATGCTTAATGGATTCAAGTAAATCCTTAACCTCTACAACTTCATTTTACAAGGGCATAAGTAAGCTTCATGCCTACTCAGAAACAGCTACTGGATTTTGTTGTATTAAATGTTTGCACTGTACTATACGCTTAAGGAAGAACAGATATCAGAACAGAGAAATAGAGCTTAAATTTGTCCTGGCAAAGAAAGTGAATTCCTCTCACACAAGTGTTCTGTCATATTTATATCTCTCTGCCATATCTGAGTCGCACAGACCCCTCCCCCACCCGAGAAAAAACTAAAACGTGTGAGGTTTCACAGCAGGCTTGAAAGCAGAAGAATTGATTTATTTGAGTGGGTTTACATGTGGGTGTGCACACATGTGCGTCTGCTCTTGTATGCTTGTCTATGGGGTGGCTTTATGTATGAAACCATTGAATGATAGTGGCTGTAGGTGGGAATGTGGAGGCCTGTCAAAGGCTTTCGGCCATCTGTGTACAGTCAAAATATGCATCTATGTGTGTCTGGCCACATGTTGAAGCACTACCAAATGATGTAAAAATGTGCTGTGTGTGTATTTGCTGTCTCCTGCCCACATGAATAGCTTTTGTGTCAGTTGAAGATGACATTTCTGAGCATGTCATACATCACCCATACCCCATGTCAGAGCCACCCCGGGGCTTACTTTAGTGTTTCAAGAGTCACACACACACACACACACACACGCAAATACACACACACACACACACACACACACACACACAAACACACACACACACACACACACACACACACACACACAGCAGAGTCTCCACTCTGGCGCAGGCTCTTCACCGTCTCATTCGTCTCTCCTGCATTTCTCTGCCATGACGTCACTCCATCTGCAGTGCTGCACCCTTCTTTTCAACCCGTCCTTCCTTCCCTACCAGCATGACTAAGGACCCTGTTCCTTGCATTCTGCTGTGGAGATTCTCTTTCATGGGAAAATAATAACACCCAAAGTAATTAGACCCCGCGAAAAAAAAAGGTCTTCTGGTGCATTTATCATCGCACTGGCATCATCTGAGGCCCTTTATAGAAAGATAAAAAAACATTTTTTTTTCATACCTTCCTCTGGCGGAGTTAATTCCAGATCAGAGCTGCTTGTTCTTAGGACAACTCCACAACTAATGACACTGTAATAGAATCTAATGAGGCATTCATCTCGGCGAATAATCTTCCACGGCATAAACGTGCGCGTAATATCGATGCGCGCCAGGCGCAGCCGACATATTTACCCGGAAAACAGCCTGACCCAGGGACAGGCTGGGCCCTCCTTTGTCGGCTTCTCTTGGGAAGAATGCTTTAAATTAATTACACACCGCCAGTTTCAGTGGCAATTAGTCCCCCATCCAGCCCTGAAAAAGCGGTGCCTAGAGACTGTCCGCAGGCGTGGGGAAGAGCAGCGCTGGCCTGGGCTGGTCTGCCTCTCAGGGCCTGGAGCCGCTCGGCTGGTTTTCCTGTACTCTCTCAGGCAGCCTCTCACCCTCCTCTGGGGGAGATGGCTCTTTGGAGATAAATTTGAAAGGCCAGAGTTAAAAGCACTCACTCACTAAAAAAAACACAAGGCTAGAGGAAACGTCTATGTGTGCGTCCCTTTGAAGGTGGGTCCCTGTGAGTGTGTTTGTGTGTGTGTCCCTGTTAGTGTGTTTGTGTGTGTGTATGTGTGTGTGTGTGTAGTACATAGGCACAAAGCAGTGTCTGTGGGAGGTGTGATTTCACCCTTGTTAGCACTGCAAGATAATTAATTGATTGGTTGACGTTTTGGGAAACAGAAGGACATCCTAATACTTCAAAACCGGAGCGCTTTCACAGTGGGATGTGCAGCGCCTAATTAAATTTCCATCTTTCATGTTTGTTTTGGTGTTGGTAGTTTTTTCTCCTTTCATCTGGTTGTATGTGCATCGTGGTCCTTGAGCTTTGAGGGACATGACAGAATGGCCTGTCAGGGTCCTGAGAAGAAAGATAAGGGCCGAACGATGGATTGATCTTCCAACAACATGTATGTGTGTGTGTGTGCACACAAAAGTGCATGCTAGTGTGTCAGGAATCCTTTTATCTCGTGTTTTGTTGTTTGATATTCTCTTTGAGTGGCCTCATAGACCATGTCCTTGTGTGTGTGTGTGTGTGTGTGTGTGTGTGTGTGTGTGTTTGTGCAGTTTGTGTAAGAGTGTGTATGCCTGCACCAGCCCAGAATTGCTTAATTCAATATTTTGTTTGTAGTCCTTTTTAAGTGCGTGGCCCCTTTGAGGCGTCCGCCACGATGGCGCTCAATAGCATCTTATGTTGCTGTGCCTGGGGCCGTTTCCATAAACAGTAGGCATTGAGTGCCAACAGGTGTGTGTTTACATGCAGGCCTAGGAGTTCAACTGGCCAGGGCAGAGGGGAATAAAATAAGGAGGTGTAAATTAACATCTGCTGCATGTGTTAAAAAAAACAACAAATGAATAAAACAAACAAACAAACAAAAAAACATCTGTCTTCCACAATCCGAAAGCTTCTCATGGAATGTAACTTGAGAGAAACGTTCCTCACATTCTCTGCATTAACATGTGTTTTGCATTGTACAGTATAGACACTTTTCCCAAATGGGCCCAGATTGCAGACAGAGGGAAACATTTACAGAGAAAGGGGAAAAAACGTATGTCATCTATCACATTTTAAGGCTCGCGTTTTTATGTTCTACATTTTAATTCCTTTTAGTGGTGCACAGATTCTAGATGAAAGGCCAAAGCTTTTAATGTGATGACATGCTGAGTTCCCAGTTTTTATGAGGGGGTGATGGAATGATTGCGGTTAACACCATCCACCGCTTATGGTTTCTAATGCTTTTGAGTGTACCTTAAGAGTCTGGCAACTCGCCAGCACACAGTTTGCGGTTTGCAACGAGTGTGTGTGTATGGATAAAAGTTCTCTTTTTTTTTTTACCCAGCCAGGAACATAAACAAAGACATAAAACAGTGGGCACTTTGCTATTATGTACCACATTGCTGAAATCAGTTATTTACACATGGTTGGAGGCCAATGCGAACAGAGAGGGGGGTTGGGGAAAACAAGTACCGCTCCAGCCCACTGTATCACCATGGCATTTGTGAGGAACTGAGGTCAGTGTGAAACAGAGCTTCCAGTAAGGAAGGATGATCTGCCAATCATGTGTCAGTCTCCTGTGCTACAGCATGTCTAACACAGTTTAACGTGTGTCAGTCATTGCTAAAATGCTGTTCATCTCCCAGTGCTGACAGAAGCCTTTAAAGTACCCTTTCATAGAAAAAGAGCGTCAGAGGTTTAGTGCTTGTGGCTCAAATATACATTTAATGTATCACGTTGAGGGTTATTTTCACATGAAGTCTCCTCAAATAGTGAAGAGCCTGAAGATAACTGTTTATGCATCTAATCTACGATCTAAGAGTTATTCATTTTGAGAGTAATTTCTATGTGAAGTCTCTTTAAAAAAATGAAGAGCTTGAATGAGAGAAAGTTTCTTTTTTTTGTATGTCTAGGCCCGGCCCAAGGGCACGATTTGCAGGACGTCATAATGTATCTCATTAACATTGGACATGGGGTCCTTAAATCAATACACTCATTTCCCCCTACAGTCAGAGTCATGTGGTTGTTCAGAGCGGGTAGATCACATGCTGGAAGAAATGAAAGCAGTAGGCTACTTTTGTCCTGGTGCCAACAGGCCTAGTCAGGGCTGGACTGGGAACAAAATTCAGCCCTGGCAATTTCTGTCTGGACTGCCCCCATTTTTCCCGAACATACTCGTCGCAATATTAGGTTATTTAGAACAAATAGGCTAAGCAATAGATACTAAGTTGGCAGCTGTTGGTGTTGTTTTAGAACCGAGGACCATGTTTTGTGTTCTGATTGGGATGCTATTTAAATAACAAATCAAACTTGTTTTGTTTTGGGCATGCAAAATCATCCATGGCAGGCTCTGTATGAGGAATCCCCTCTGGGCTAGTGTGTCTCTGTAAGCTCTGCTAGTTCTGTTAACACTATCGCTACATGCAGTATCACCTGCAAGGTTGTCATTTCGCTCGTCCTTGGCAGCAGCCACCTCTTCTAGCTCTTGATCTTTACTGGAATCAGCCTGCATCCAGATTCTCTCCTCCTCCTCCTCCTCCTCCTCCTCCTCCTCCTCCTCTAGCCCCTGATCTTTACTGGAATCAGCCTGCATCCAGATTCTCTCCTCCTCCTCCTCCTCCTCCTCTAGCCCCTGATCTTTACTGGAATCAGCCTGCATCCAGATTCTCTCCTCCTCCTCCTCCTCCTCCTCCTCCTCCTCCTCCTCTAGCCCCTGATCTTTACTGGAATCAGCCTGCATCCAGACTCTCCTCCTCCTCCTCTAGCCCCTGATCTTTACTGGAATCAGCCTGGATCCAGACTCTTTCCTCCTCCTCTTCATTCGGCATAGATCCATTGCATTTAGCCTGGCACTGTTCCAACATCAAGTGGGCCACAACTGGCATTTTCCCATATTACTGGTGGCCTTACGGCTCACTAGGTGGCCTGGCCCATCTGACCTTTGCCAGATTTGCTAGATTGCCAGCCCAAGCCTGGGCCTAGTCCACCAGAGGAGGAAGAAAAGAGAGGAGGAAGAAAGGAGAGGAGGGAGAAAAGAGAGGAGGGAGAAAACATGGGGATAAACAACTGTGGATGGATTGGCTGAGAAAAAGTCCTCCATGTTTTCTTGTGATTCATGTCTAATTAATTGCGCTCCATTGAATCCAGGCAGGTTTAATTTACTCGATCAAAAGGTCCTTGTGAAGGCCGGAGTGGATCGGCTACGGGAGGCAGATTAATCTCTGACATTTAGAGAGTGCTAATCATTACACATCGCCGCCGCCGTGCCTGAAACACAGAGAGCCAGAGAGTGGAGGTGTGAGGCAGTGAGAGCTATCAATTGTGCATGTGTATCAACTCAACTTTGGCTGGTTCAGCAGTGGCATTGCCTTTGAAAGGAAGAGAACGTATTGGTATCATCTCTAAACAGTGAGCAGCACAATGAGTCACCACTGTGCCTTCTGAATTTGGACAGGCTGGGCATATTTATATTAACTTCCGGGCTTTTTGTCAAAATAGCTTCTGTAATTTGTGTCCATGTATACGTATGTGAGTGTTTGCACATGGAGTATGTGAGGAGTGTATGTGTCCTTTGTGTAATTTATGTATCTGTAAACATGTTGTGTTCATGTTGGTGCATTTGTGTATCTGTATGCAAACCTGCATGTGTGTGTGTACACTATGTGTGTGTCTGTGTAGTGTGCATATGTTAATATGTGTGTGAGTGTGTGTGTCTTCGAGTTTCCATTTCTGTATGTATTTGAACATACACACATACGCATGTCATGTTCGTGTCAGCACACGCGTGTGTCGGTGTGTGTACATGTGTGTGTGTAAGAGCATGTGTGTGTGTGTGTGTGTCTGGGGAGGATCTAATGGCATGCCGCTATCATAGCGTGCTCCTGCAGCCTGCCAGTGTCGTCGTGTGACAGGAAGGCTCTCTAATCTGACAGCTAATCTCTCCGGAAGACATTCTGACAAACGACTCCCGTGTTCACTCCACCGCCCCCCTGACACTCTCAACACGGGATTTAATCATCAGCGCGACTCCGAGAACACACCACGTGGCCAATGCTCACGAGATGAACATTTCTCAACCTGGATAAATGGGCCAGCTCAGTATATAGGACTCCAGACAAAAACAAAATCCTGTGAAGCCCTTGGCTCCCTAACCCAAGATATTTAGGAGCCAAATCAAGATTTTCATAACCAAAATCTACATCTCCAATGTCAAATAAAGAAAAATATGAAACGTTACACACTTACTCTTTGTTCTGTTACTCTAATATGGTTTGGTCTGTGCTTCGTTTTGCCTGCCAACAGGACTGGATTCCAAAGCCTATTAGGGCCCCCTTCTACTGGTGATGGGCAATATTACCCCAAAACAACATAACAATATAGCAAGGCATTTTTGTGGCATTAACATCAGTGAGATATGAAAACATATATGAAAAATTCTTTATTGTTACTCATTTCTGCACCATGTATTTAGAAAATTAAGTGTGGCACCATCATGCCAGCTTAACACTTCAAATGTTGTCATATTTCAAGCCTCATCTCCGATCATTGTCCCCTGGCAGGTGGGCAGGTAGATAAGCGTGGACACAGAGCATCGAGCGGAATCTCCACTTTCGTCAGGGTGTATCACAGATTAAGCAAGAAGAACTAGAAGTCCTGTCTGTCTCAACACAGAGGCACCTTTACACCTACAGTCCTACACTGCTAAGTCCAACACAAAGATACATATGGAGCTATAGAATAGTGTTTTTTTAATGGATAGGTTAATTTCTTTCTAAACACAGCAGACAGAGAGGTAAACTTATATCATCTCAGATTAAATGTATAGATTCTTTCATCTCAACACACATACGTGCAACTATGAAAGACCATATCTCTAGTTTTGACAAAATGTTTTTTTCTGGATCCAAATAGAGATAAACACAGATAGGCACGCACCTTTTCTGCCTTCACTCTCATAGACTACTTTCATTTTGTGTAGGACACAAGACAGCTCCAGCTGTCATTCCAGTGTTCATCGCTTTAATTAAGACATATTAACAGGGATGCTTAGACCTCTGAGTGGGTTTTTAAGGACACTGAGGACAAAGTGTATGATTTGTGTGTGTGTGTGTGTGTGTGTGTGTGTGTGTGTGTGTGTGTGTGTGTGTGTGTGTGTGTGTGTGTGTGTGTGTGTGTGTGTGTGTGTACGTGTGCGTGTGCCTGTGCCTGAAACCAGACAACCTTTGCTTTATAATTTTCCAGGCAGCAGTTTTCAAATCTTGTTAACAGTAAAGCACTAACAGTAAAGAGAATGCACTGTGTCAAGTATTGCAACAGAGTAGAGACACTAATTAAACTAAACTGCATGAAGGTCACAGTGACTGTTGATAGAAACTAAATATATAACCATTTTATTGTATCATTATTTGACTCATGCTCCTGTATTGTAAGATTGTCCTCCTGTGGGTGTGAGAGATTGGCCAATGGCTTTTGCAAAAACATGAACTTGAAATTAAAAATGTGCGCGCATTGGCAGCCCTTTTAGTTGACATCTGGAGCCATGGTATGGAAGGTTGAAAGTCACCACAATTGTTTAGTTGTTATTATGGTTTGGTCGGTGCTGGTAAATATAGGTAACATGAAATTATGCTTCTGTTCTCACCTAACACCTAACAAACAAGGTAACTCATTTTAAGTGTCATATACAACATGTTCTCTACATGACACTCAACAGACGTCATTGTGCCTTTCAGAAATATTACACAAGTTGTTATACTGTCACTGTTAATCTCATCACCTCACATTATACAGTTATGTGTATCTGGGCATCAGTCTTGACATCAGTATAAGCTGCAGGTGGCTATGATGTGAGCAGCCATGTCCTATGTCTGCTGTCTGCTCATCCCAGCTTGTGGCCAGACAGCCTCTTCTGCTTTCCAGTCACGCGCTCCAGCGCAGAGGCTTAACCCGCTGCTTCATTTACCAAGAGGCTTTTCAAAAGGCTTTCTGCCTCGCCTCCTCCTTCCTCTTCCTCAACGCCTTTCCACCTTTTCTGGAAAGGGCTCATTTTTTTTCTAAATGTCTGCTCTGCTCTTAGGTAGACGGATCTTCATTCTCTAATAGCTGTGAATGGAGTGGGTGAAGCGTGACTCATTGCTATATCATGAGCGAACCCCCTGGAGCCCTTCCTCCTTCAGGCTATACAAAGACAGCCGCGTGCCGGAGCTGTTGGTCATTGCTGGTAGATCAGTCAGAGTCAGAGAGGTCAGTGGTGTGTGTGTGTGTGTGTCTTTATATGTGTTTACCCTGTGTGCAGTGAGAGTGTGTGTACAAGCCCTGTGTCTATGTGTGTGAGTGCACAGTGTGTGAGAATGTATCTTTTTTTCATGTGTATGTTCTGCTTGTATCAGATAGGCCAGGTGTGGTGGTGAAAGAAATTATGAGGACTAAAGCTTACATCCCCCCCCCCCCCCCCCCCCCCCCTCTCCCTCTGCTATATCACCACAGTACTACTACATGGGAAGAATACTTTATTATTTATTTCATTCTCTATGTGATTGACAGCTGTATTAACATCCAATTGTGTGGTTAGGGGGCTGGTCTAATTAATTCAGAAAGCATTTCAGTGTAGACAAAGATATATTCCTCAAAGGCAACAGGGTGACAAGACTATTTATGAGCCTATGCAATACCATGTCATGATTTGCAGTTTTATGCATTTTAGTGTCTTTATGTCATCTAATGCCTGTATGTTTGTACAGCAGTATTTACAAAAGCACTATATTATATGGAACAAATTCTACACAAGGCCCTTGCAGTTCAGCATTTACACTTTTAAGCTTTTACACAGAATACTATGTCTGTGTAATTGCTGTCTTTACAAAACGAAAACGATCTAGCCTCTCCAGTCATTGACCTCAAATTGATTCACCTTCTGGGCAATTATTTAGCTTGTGCACACAGTCCCATTGAAGAGATGTGGTTTTCTGTTGTGGCGTTGCTTTCATGCAGCTTTAGAGTAACAAAACTTCATAGAACAGAATGAGGAGTACAACTGTTAGCATCGTTTTTCATGCAGAGTGGAAACGGCTTCAGTTGAGAGGGTGGAATTCTCATCTCATACTTAGAACATCAGCATTTCCTTAAAATACATTTCCTCTTTGGCATTCTTTTATGTCTTCTTTCGACTGGGAGCTCTCTTTTCTTCTGTTGGTGACTCATCCGTTTCTTATGTCTGCCATCTTTTTCTCCCTCAGTCTGCATGATGAAGTTCATTCAAAGAAACACAAAGAAGAGGAAAGCTTAAAAAAAGATATATGACATGAAAATACAACTTTTGTTCTGGATAAAAAAAATATCTTGCCTCTGTCATCCACAGCTTTAGTCTCCCATACATGTGCGGCCTTATGTTTTCTTATCTCCAGCACACCTCTCCCTCTCTTAATCTTTTTCCCTCTCACACTCTCTTCACCTTTGTCTTAATCTCTCTCTCTCTCTCTCTTCTCCCAGAGCATTGCCAGGGTCATCCATATCAGATGTCTGTGTAATGCTGTTGTCAGACTCACTTATATGGACATACACAAGCCTACTCTGGAGTAAAGGGAGGAGCAGATAACTACAGTCTAGTTATGGCAGCAAAAATACCAAACAGCCGACTCCACTGATCAAGCAGAACTCCATAAAAGGAGTCAACATAACTGCATTATACAGCATCCGCCCAGTCCCACAAGACGCTGAAGAAAAGACGGAGCTGTAATGGAGTGAACCTCCGTCGTGATCAGTTCCAATCTGACTCAGTCTTTGATGTCAGTGGCCTTGTCTGATGTGTGACTGAGATAGCACCCAGTCGCAGCGCTCAACTCCACTCATGGAGGCCATGGCGGTGTCTCGCTAGCTAGTGCTGAACAGCTAATGGCACCACCCCTGCTGAGCGCTCCATTAAAACAAATCAGATATCCGCAGGCCGTGACTTATGAACTATTTACCAGGCCTCATTAGGCAGAGTAGCTTTTAAAAGGGATGGATCTGTGTGTCATTTGCCACAAGCTGACTGAGTGCACATTTATCAATGGTCCAATTGGCTTCTTTTATGCGTGTCAGACTGTGCCTTTATTAATAATTTAGGAATGCAAATAACGGTATGCATGTTTTGAACTCAAAAAATGCATTGTTTTTTGTCAATTGTCACTGAGAAGAATATATCCAATTACTATATGACTGTATTCATTTACGACAGAAATGTACACAGAAGCACAGAAAAACTGTTGTAAGTGAGGTAAGTAAGAGAGCATTGGCCCTTACAGGGGAGAGGGCTTCTGGTTCTTAAGCTACAGCCCAAGGGACAAGGCCTGCAGATCAATAGTGACTTCTCTCCCCTCACATCTCCTGCACTGGGCAGCAGATCAATGCGTCTGGGATTTGAGGTGGGGATTGACTGTGTGCCATCATCGAGCTAAGACAGAGAGCGATCCACACATATCTCTGACCACCCCCCAAAGAAACTGAGAAAAAAGGATAAGAGAAATGTATTTATCAACCATTTTTAACATCCTGATCCTGGCCTCGACCCCTGTGACCCCTGTGCCCAGGACTGCCCAGTGATCCAATAACAGTGCTCTCAACTGACCACTCACAGGCCTGATGTAATGGAGAGCGACAGGTACAGGGTTGTGCAGCGGGCAAGCTTCACTCACCAACATGCTAGCGGAAGACGCTAATGCGTACGGGTTTTGGCCTCCTTGTAAGCATGTCCGCCTCTGACATCGGAAGCGGCAGTTTGAAGATCAGTGTGGCACTGTGGTTCTCACAACGCAGGTGTTACAAAGAGAAGGGCCTCTGTACTCTGGCTGCAGCTCAGAAAAGCACATCACTCAGCCTTGGTAGTGGAGTCAGTCTCATATGGAAGGATATAGCAATAGAGGAACACAATTTCACTGTGTTTTTTTTTAGCTTCACTCATAATCTATAAATGGTTCAAGCCTCCTGTGACTGAGTATTGACATGCTGCAAGGAGGGGGTTTGAAACAAAGATGAAAGAAAAAGTGAGACATGCTGATAAACAAAAACTGGGAGGCATATCTGACATACCAGGAGCGATTTTCAATCATGTTTTGCTGTATGTTTCCCCACTGCTAGTGTCAATAAACAAAATAATCAGAGATGAAAGCCTCGGCTCGACAAAACACGTCCCGGCAGTAATCCGCCCATGCGGCCTGGCAGTAACATGGCTACCAGGACTGACAAACCGCCACACAAGAGGAGTAGACTAAATGATCACACACTGTGAACTGGAATGCATCTTAGACTTTGCAAAGTCTTTTATCCCAGAGCGTGCTGAATACCATCATGTGAGGACTGAGATGTGAAGTCAATCTTTAAAACTTCCTACAAAGAATAAATTCTGTTGGAATATGTGAATGAATATCTAAGATCCTTAGGATATTTAGCTGCGGAAAATGTAGCCATGTTCTCGGATGAGAAGGAGGCTAAAATAGATTATTGATACCAATTATTCTTGGACATTAAATACAGGCCTCTAGGTACAAAGAATACAGTTTCAAACTGTGTAGGTATCACATTGTTACATAGCTCATAAATGTTTAGCACCAGTGATCCTGTCCATGAATTCAGTGTGCAGACACGAAGGGGGCAGTGTAAGGAGATGCACCATTAAGTTTGCTCATTCACCTCAAGCCGTCATTGAGTAGGGAAATGGTCAGCCATAACAGGTGTCAGTACAAGGCGGCTTGGACTTTAAGGTTCTTACCAAAATGTGTCAGTTGACAGTTCTGTCATTGCAAGGTAAGGTAAGTCAGTTATCCATACCACACATTTTACCAAAACATTTCATGCTTGGAATATCGTTCTGATATTCCAGTAAATTGATCTGATTGTACTTTTATCAGACAACTACAAGATGTTAGCTGTCAGATAGTGGCTACGGTACTGTTCCACGATACTAAATCTATGCTAATCAATCAGCTCTAGGAGGGAATGTTCTAAATAAATGTTGTGAAATCTTCCCTTTACCTCATCGATTACAGATTGAACCGAGGCAGCATGAGTTAGTTTTTTGTTCCTGCACACACTGATACAGCTGGTAATTATATTGTAGATTCCTAGTTTTATTGATTGGGCCTTAACTACTCGACTCATTACCTGCAAATTGTCTGACCTACAAATTGAGCTCTCAGCACCCCTTCACCCCCACCCTCTTCCTTCCGGCTCTATAAAGACACAGTGCACTGCAAGTATAAGAATAATTTAATAAGCAAATGTTTATCACACAGGGTGAAAAATTAAGGAAATGCTGAGCAGTTCAACAGACACAAACACAATTTGAACATGATACAATCGATTCATATCCCCCAAGCCTTCTGTATATTATATTATATGAAATACCTGAGCACAGAGTTTGCATCCACCAACATCTTTGATACTCCTTTATCACTGGAATTGTCCAGTATTATTCTCTGAATCGCATTTCCTGAGAAACAGTAATACATTGTTGGCGAAGGGTGCAGACTGTGCTAATGACAATCTGAGGAGCATAGAGTAAACCCTGCCTGGCATATGCTGATGATTGCTGTGGGTACAGTAAAGCGGATTAGCGTAATGTTTGTGGTGGGTCTGTCAGCAAAACTCATCTGCAGGTGGAGATTACCCATGACACAGCCTCAGCAGTGCACCGCCCACAGCACTCAGGCAGGGAACATAAAAATGGCATAATTCACATTGTAAATGTGTGTGTGTGTGTGTGTGTGGGGGGGGGGGGGGGGGGGGGTGTTTGTGTGCGCATGGGTGCATGTGCTGTGTGTGCACATATGTGTGTGGAGTCAAATATATATCAGCCTGATTCTCCCTGAGTCAACATAATAAACTCGCTGGGAGGATTCCATCAATTAAGCCATCATTGTGCGGACAAATTAAATTACTGCCTTTAGTTTTGGCAAGCAAATTGGTGATAAAACTCAATGTAGCAAAACGGATAAATCAATACGGGGAGAGTGGCCAGATGGCACCGTGTGGTAAGTGTTAGATAGTGTCTTATAATGGCTCACACACTGGCGGCATGGCTGGCTGTGTAGGGATGCGTCACAGCTTTTGTAAACGCCCCCTGCAAGTCAAGATGCTGTTGTTGACTCCATGCGATTCCCTTGTGTCTTGGCATATGTTGCTTCATGGTAGTTTTACTACCATTCAGAAGTCATGGGATTACAAGGACTGTGTTTGTACAGGAAATGGCCACCCATGTAAGAACTGGGGCGGCTTGTCCATAAGGGTGATTGGGGCGACGCACTGCCTATGGGGGAAAAAAATCCTGATGTATAAATTCAATTTCCTTGTAAATCGCTTTGGATTAAAGCGTCTGCTAAACGACTTAATGTAAATGTAAATGTCTGTCGGATTCTACCACTAGACCATCTGATATGCCTTTAAATGTCACTGTCCAATCAGGTAACAGCCAGGCAGTCAAGGCTAAAGTCATGCTTCAAATGGCCCCGACCCTTAGGGGCGATTTGGGGCAAAGTGAATTTCGCCCCAGACCTCTCCCATTGACTCCCATGTTAAATACATTTTTTTCACAAAACAGAGCTCTCAATGCATTCTCTATTGCTTCCGGGAGGGCTCGCTCCTCCATGTCGTGTCATAAGTAATGGACGTAAAAGCCTATGGTAAAAGCCAATAAGGACGTCACACAGCTTCAACAGAGGCATGTCAAGATAGCACCTGTTCAACAACTCCATCCACAGATCTTCTTTTTAGTCAGCCTACTAATGCAGATAAATTGACCAAAAAAACAATTAGGACTTCCTAGACCAAATGTATCCATTCAACAGGTTTCTAAATAGGGAGGGACATTGGAACGAATGAAAATCGCAGTCGTGAAGTGGCTAACGCGGTCTAACCCTAACCCTAACACTGTCACTTTTCATAGGTTTCACAGTGTGAACAACCTGAATAATTTTTTATGTGATGACTTATTTTGCTTTTTTAAGCCAATACTTTCAAGATCAGTCAATAAATATCGTTGGTTTTGACGTAAGTTGCCCCCTTCTTTATGTTGTTAGTGGACATATCATGTGTCCTGTTCAGCTATGTTACATTAACAACATTGGATACAAGTGGATAATGAAAAAGTGGGATCATTTAATGTGGAGCCACATCATGTTGCTTATGAAGGCTCCTGAATGTAACTTTCTTCCATAGCGTTCCACCTGTAACTTTCTACTCTAGCTATGTAGAAAGAGGGGAAATATTACTGTTGGTTGCTGCCAATAGTGGACAAAAAGGTATTGCTGTATGAATAAATCGGCTAACTTAATGTACCTACTGAATGGGTCACCTTAATCATTATCAAAACAATTGCCCTCCCTGAGAATTTTTTAAGGAGCCGCCACTGTGTAAGAATGTGAATAATTAAGACACTTTGCATAATGGATATATACATAATACATATACATAATAAATATACATAAATACCGAAGAATTGTTTTGCATTAAACATTACATTGTGTTGTAATGATGAGAGCTACTGGTCATCATGTTTTGTTTGTTTGTTCACTGCTAGCAAAGCTAGTCTTCGGGAATCACAGAGGAAATCAGAAATCACTGAGGAAAGTATGAGTCTATGACATGAAACATATTTTACATACATAACATCATACATAAAACAATAACACAATTGACAATTGCGACTTATTGACCTGGTTAGTTAAGAAAGAGGATTTGCTTCCTCCCACTGCAATTGTAAAGATTGATGGTTTGATGGTCTTTTTGGCTGTTATTGCACCAAATAAATGACTTAATTACTGGCACAAGATATTGTAATTCGAGATAAATCTGCAACAGCCCAAAACCCCGGCAACAATTACAAAGTTACAAAATTACATTGTCAAAATAAAATTATATATACATACATTTATATATTTTTAATGTTTTGTTTGTGGTGGCATCTCCATTTATTCTTCCAACAAGACAGTCTGTTCTTATTCCCCGGAGGCAGAGAATCTGAAAGAATGGTACTTCAGCTGTTATGGCCTAAAGTCACCCACACTGTACAATGTAAGAAATGGGCTCTTGTACCATAAAACAATGTGCCAACGATCCTTCCTTTGGTTTCAGCACCCTCATAAAGAAGCTGTGACTGAAGACTTTTATGATTCTCATTGGGTTTCAATGGAGATATTCTTCAACAGCCCTGACCACAGGAAGCACAATGACTCTCTTTTACTGCACAACGATAGTGTGTTAAATACTAGATCTCTTGTGTGTATTGTCTTTCTGTTTGAAAATAAAATAAAAACAACTATTCAAAACAAAATAAATATTGATAGGCCTCAGCCTCTCTGAAACATATTAATGTTATTACTTACACTTTGTTACTTTCTAGACGAATGGATTGCATGACAGTTTGTTTTGCTCCGCCTATTTAACTGTAATTAAACTCACATTTAACTGTAAAAAAACAATGACCTCAGCTGCTTCATTCACAGAAGTAGACATGATCAAATGATCTGTTCATTTAGTTTATTATTAATTATCTATGTCAATGGCAATTCTTGCTCATCTTTCTGAATGACTTACAGTAGATCATGCAGAAAAAGATGTTGCTTCACCGAGCTGCGGTGCTTCGGCGTGTTGTGGCAGTGGCCTCTACGGCTCAGTGGTAATTTATTTGTCTCGGTCTGCGCACTAATGATCATTTGGTGAGACAACACGTGGCACAAGCCTGCACTCTCGTGCATGAGGGGCGGGGAGGTGTGTGTGTGTGTGTGTGTGTGTGTGTGTGTGTGTGTGTGTGTGTGTGTGTGGAGAGGGGAAGGGGGGGGGGGGGGGGTGTTCAGAACAGCACTGCTGCCAGTGAAGAGCCCCTGCGGTTTTTCACAAAGGATTTGTACAGAAGTGAAAAAGGGTGGCTGATGTGGTGGAACATCAATACTCCCGTGCTTGAAATCACTGTGGCACTGTATGTGTGTGTGTGTGTGTGTGTGTGTGTGTGTGTGTGTGTGTGTGTGTGTGTGTGTGTGTGTGTGTGTGTGTGTATGTTTGTGTGTGTGTTTATGTGTGAGAGTGTGTGTGTGTGTGTGTGTGTGTGTGTGTTTGTGTGTGTGTGTGTGTGTGTCTGTGTTTATGTGTTAGAGTGTGTGTGTGTTTGTGAGAGAGAGAGCATATGTGAGAGGGTATGTACGAGTGAGTGTTTTCTTTAGATAAAAGGCTGTCAAGGTTAGACAGTAATGGATCTTTGCGATCAGGTGGGGATGTGTGTGTGTGATTGATTTGTTCAAGACAAAATAAAAAAGAAGATGGTTAATTAAATAAATGGAATTGGTCAGTCATACAGTGTACATAATCTCTCTCTCTCTCTCCCTCTCTCGCTCCCTCTTTCTCTCATATCTTGCTGTCTTCTTTTCCTCTGGAAGTTTTGGGCTTGGTTGTAGGCAGATGTGAATAAATTAGACTCTGAACCGATGCTTGGGGAGATCAGCTCATAAATGCAGGGATGTTCCTCAGCAAATAGTACCCCGAGGTATCAACCATGTTAGTAAATTGCAAACGATCCATCTTGCAGCATTTAAGTTAGGGCAGGTTCCCCCCCACAGCACTGAGGAACTACTGTGATTTATTCTGGACTAGCCTGTGCTCTCCCCGCCCAACTCCCCCCCCCCCCCCCCCCCCCAGCCCTGAACCTTTTTATCACTGGTGTAATGAACATCGGTGTAAAGACAGATGTGGTAGCACTCAAACCAAGTATCCATTAAGCATTATAAAACATGTTTTCATATTGCATCATAACAACTGACCAGTCAATATTTAACTATTGAATAAGCCTTACACAAATATTATTATGAAAGCTTTTATGGAGTAACATATGGCTCCATTAAGAGCATTCGACAAAAGGCAAAGATCATCAGTGCCATTATCAATAGGTAAAAGAAGCTTCATTACACATTCTGATACTTCAAACTGTAAGGGCTAATACTATGACACTGTAATAATGTAGTGCAGTCATAACTATGTAGGAATAGTTATATACACTTATGGATCTTTGCGATCAGGTCAGGGTGTGTGTGTGTGTGATTGATTTGTTCAAGACAAAATACAAAAGAAGATGGTTAATTAAATAAATGGAATTGGATAGATGAAATAACTAGTTATATACACTTATATACACTTATGTCAATCTTATGTCAATCATACGATCATTATGAATACATAATATATATATACAGTATATATAAATTATTGTGTATTCATAATGATCGTACGATTGACATAAGTGTATATAACTATTCATATATATATATTTACTATATATGTGGCAACACATAGTATTCACATTCATAAAATATTCTATGTGTGTGTGTGTGTGTGTATGTGTGTGTGTGTGTGTGTGTGTGTGTGTGTGTGTGTGTGTGTGTGTGTGTCTATATATATATATTCATAAAAGATTCTATGTGTGTGTGTGTGTGTGTGTGTGTGTGTGTGTGTGTGTGTGTGTGTGTGTGTGTGTGTGTGTGTGTCTATATATATATATACACACACACACACACACATAGAATCTTTTATGAATGTGAATACTATGTGTTGCCACATATATTTCATATTGTGTCAACAACACAACTGAACTGCTTCTCAAAATGTTTTTGCAACTGACCTGGCCATTTTGAAAACACATTTTGACACACTGCAAGTGTAGCTTATATTTCAATTCAGTTGATACATATTCTAAGAAATGAGAACAAATAATCTTTATCTCATAATTGAAATCATCTATCTGATGTGGTTGCAGTTCTCCAAAATCATGTGGACAATCACTGCATCTGAAAAGCATCATAAGGCAAAGTGACATTGGCGTAGGCTGCGGCTCCCTCAAGGCATCATAACCATTATGCTGGCTTTTATGTCCAGACGTTCAAACAATACAGAGAGGCCTCATTAGTGACCTGGGACCGGCCTTTAAAGCCTTCCTTCATGCAGCCATCCTCAATCTCTATAATGTCTCTCCTATGGCACTTTTATGACACCAGCGCAGGCATTGAGTGCAAGCTCAGTGGTCTTTAAAAATAACAATAAAATTCTCATTTTCTCCCATGTTTCACTGCAGTGGAGAAAGCCACTCAAAATGTTTGTGTATTTGTGGTAAGTACTGTATTTATTACAATGGGAAGTGGATGAGAGTACAGTGACTCATTGAAGCAGTGGATAAAAGTGTCTCACAAAAGAATGATAATGACCCAGACATCACAAATGAGCTATAAAGTGGAGCTAGATTAACGCCCACATTGCATCCTTATCATCCTCATCATTTCTTCTTCTTCTTCTTCTTCTTCTTCTTCTTCTTCTTCTTCTTCTTCTTCTTCTTCTTCTTCTTCTTCTTCTTACTGTAAGCTTTCTATTAAAATCATCGTTTTTTGAAGCCAAGAGAGTATATGCACAGTTTGTTGATACACAGATTGCACGAAATGGCCTCGCTGCGACCCTGCAAGACCCATATGCTTTGAAGAGTCCTCCAGGACTGTGCAGATGTCTCAAAATGGCCTCTTTGAGTCTGTTTAACAGCTCAATCAAAACCTAAATAGGGCATAGTGTTGGATAACAAGTGGAGTGAGAAAATGGGGGTATGAACACTAACCCCCCCAAAAGAGCGCTTTATCCGGGTCACCTAAAACTATTAGGTAAAATGGATCAATTTTAAGGTTCATTACCCTCTGTTTGAGGTGGATGACCTCGTGATAGCCTGAGCCTTACTCTTCCTGTGGCATTGCAGCCAACAAACGCGTTCTGACTTTAAGTAGATTTGCCCTCAGTTCATGAATTGGAAAAAACACAGAAAAAACAGCATACTGAACTACTTATTATTATTTCTTAATACTAATATGCTTCACAGACTGTGAATGCTTGGACCAGGGACATATGCAGTTATTCATGGTGGTCCCATCTAAGTGTATTACCATACATTCCTCTACTTTCCAAACCTGAAGCAGTAAGATCACATTCATTATTTTTATAAAATTGATGTATTCTGATGCAACCTATTAATAGGTTAGTTTAATGTATGAAGGAGGAATACCGTCATGTAGATAAGATAAGTGATGTAGGTGTAATGATGTAACGTGAAGGTGGGGGATGGTGTGTGTGTGTATGTGTGTGTGTGTGTGTGTGTGTATGTGTGTGTGTGTATGTGTGTGTGTGTGTTTGGCACGTGCGTGTGAGCGTGTGTGTGTGTGTGTGTGGAGGAGGGGTGACAGTAGAATCTGCTTGGTATTACAATGTCAGCCCAGTTAGGAAATGTATGCAAAGTTATTCACGCTCTGCACTGCCACGGAGCCGTAGCAAAACTCTGCCACTCACCAGTGTGCCCATGTGGAAATACAAGATCAAGGTGCTTACACACCGAGTCAATTGATCACACTTTAAAGTGGGATGATTTTGTCAGATAAACCACTTGCATGTTAATAGGAGTTGACTACACTCAAGGGGAGAACCCAATGTTACCCACCCATGTGCTCATATCATTTGCATGCACAAGCACAAACACACATACGCATACACTTGCTCAAAATGTCACTGCAGAGATCTAATTGCGACCAGTTAGTAATGTGTCAAATTCACTGTACTAAATAAACTGCGAAATAAATGACTTGCTACCACATCAAAATATTACTCCTTATTTGAAAACAGACACGATTCCAGAAGGGTACCTTAGAACTCTTGAATTAAATTCCACACGCACCGCCCGTGGCCCTCCCAGCTTAGGTCAAGGTTGGTGTAAATATCTTTTGTTAAGCCTTCAGAGGTACCGTTTTTTTCCGTTCGTGCCTCTCCCCTCTTTCTCTGTCCAATGCTTATTCCCCCGCTGGGAAGCTCCGGGCCTGGCGCCAGATAATGACTTGAGTGACAGTCTGTGATTCTTTCTGTCCAGGCACAGGTTTCATTTCCATATCTCTCATCCTCTCTATCCTTCTCTTTCACCCTCACGCCTTCTCTCCACTCCTCTGTGCCACTCTCGTTCTATCACTCTTCTGCTAATGGGGTCTAATTTGTTCTAGGGAACGCTGTTAAAAGTGACATTTTCTCCTGCTTTGCGGTTTCACTGAATTCCCAGGGTAAAGGACATGTTCAGGGAGAATTTAAGAGACACGTCTCTGAAAACACTCACCCAATCTCTTGACCTTTGACTTCAAATGTTCTGTCTGATTGGATATGTCTGATTTGAAAAAAGAGTTTATGATACAAATTTACAAAGTTGATTGGTATAAAATATTCCAGCACGACCAAAGACCAATGGTTTAAAAGCATGAACAAATATAATATATAACATTGTATAAGTCATGTGTTCGTAGTATATGCTAAGGGTTCAAACATAAGAAATCAATAACACAGGGTTGGATAGAACCTCGTCAGTTCCTGCTCGCAAGCATGTTCTGATCACACCCTAAAAGAAAAGTAAAGAAAACAGCCAGTGTATCCAAAACATTTGGAGAAAAAAGTTTGAGATTAAGAAAAAAGATTCAATACCTCTTTTAAGTCCTTTTCATCTATGCATGCCATTAAATTAGACCCAGTTGACACCCTCCAGCACATGTGTATTACCACTATCTGAGACAGGGCCAAAGAGCCGCATCATCAGCAGAACCAGCGGAGGGCCAGTGCTGTGTGGACGGTCCTAAGGAGACCATCTCAGTGAGAAGACATGAGGCAAGACATGTCAACACTAGGGTTGGGTACCGAGAACCGGTACCAATACGGCACCGGTTCCATACAACCGATACCTACCCGGACCGAAATGCAACGCAGATTTCGGTGCTTCCTTTCGGTGCCGGAGCAGATTTTTTTTTTTTTTTTTTTTTTTTTTTTTATTTAAATTTTTATAATTTAACAAAACTAGCGATAGCTAACGAGATGTAACGTTAGTGGCGTAGATCTTTCTGAGTACGATCTGTATACTTTTTTGTGTTGCTAACAGATTTCGTGGGGCACATATAAAACTGCTCCATCTCCCAATGTAGACTCTCGCCTGTGTCGCTCACGCTGCATTCCGTATGGGACTAGTGGAAACGAGATTTGTGTTGAGTAGTTGCCATGGTAATGGGTTGACTTGCGTGTGGTTTCGGTTTCAAGATAAGTGTGGTTGTTCTAAGCAGAAGTTGGATACGCTTTATTAAACGGAGAGCTACCGTCTCATCCAAAGATATTCCTTCTCAATGTGAGTTCTTAAGAGAGCACTCGGACGCTACAATAGCATTGCAACAGTCTGACAGCGAAGAGCAGGCAGCCTTGCACAGAGCAAGCACAAACAGAGCAAACTAATTAATATTTTTTTTTACTCTGAAGGCAAACATGCTCATATTTCTGCAAAAGTATTACTGAAGTGTGAAGTGTGTGTACAGAGTGTGTTATGTATTTATTTATATTTATTTAAGTATACTGTAAACAGTTGTTATAAGTTAATATATTGTTCATAGTTGAAGTTAAAAGGTTTGAAGCCAAATGTTTTGTATTTATTTTTATTTATAGTATACCTTAAACAGTTAATATATTGTTAAATTTGAAGAAAACTATTTGCCTTGGCAATAAATAAGCCTAATGTCTTTAATTAAAAAAAAAAAAAAGTATCGGTTCTGGCACCGTTTAGGCACCGGTATCGTTTTAAAAGTATCGGTTATGTACCGGTATCGGAAAAAACCCAAACGATACCCATCCCTAGTCAACACAGAGACTGTTCTTTTCGTAATTAGAGCTTCTCCGTATAATCCGTCTATTCCCAACATGAACACACAACCAGTGTGCCTACACACACATATACACATATACACACATACACACATATACACATATACACACATACACACATATTTCATACAAACACACACACACACACACACACGTACAGACGCGCGCACACACACACACACACACACACACACACACACACACACACACACACACACACACACACACACACACACACACACAAACACACACACAGATGGATGCTGTAATTACTGTACAAGGGTTTGTCAGCTGCCTGACTGTTGTTGCCTAACAGATAGGCTGGAGATGTGTGGCCGTGTAATCGTGCTGAACACCCACTTTTCCATGATAGCCTGTAATTCTCAGGCTCTTCCCGAGCCCCTCCGTAAAGTGCGTGTGTTTGAGTGTGTGTGTGTGTATGTGTGTGTGTGTGTGTGTGTGTGTGTGTGTGTGTGTGTGTGTGTGTGTGTGTGTGTGTGTGTGTGTGTGTGTGTGTGTGTGTGTGTGTGTGTGTGTGTGTGTGTGTGTGTGTTTGTGTGTTTAAATGTCTCTGTCAGTGTGGTAGTGTATGTGTGTGTATGTGTATGTGTAGAATATATTGTATCTGTTCACCTCTATATCACTCTGTTCATAAAATACCCAGTGTACACACACACACACACACACACACACACACACACACAAACACACACACACACACACACACACACACACACACAAACACACACACACACACACACACACACACACACACACACACACACACACACACACACACACACACACACACACACACACACACACACACACACACTCACACACAAACACACACACACACAGTACACAGGATGGAAATAAACAATTTCAGACTGAGAGAATGCCATGTTTCCCGGCTGAGGAGAAGGCGGGAGAGAAAGCTTTTTCTTCTGTCAGCACAGTTCATTTAGACGGACAGTGCAATTTGTCACTCATGGCTTTGTTGGCAACGTGTGTTTATTTAAAGCTATAGAGCCAAGCAGAATCCTAACATTAGGAGAAAAGGCATGGCAGGTGCAACGGGAAAACATTCTTTAAGAAACTACTCACTGAAAGCAATCGTATATCCAGATGTCATCTTTCTCCTTCGGCCGAATTTCAGTTTTCTTATAGATGTCGCTCAATAAACCATCGCTGACATCTGTGTTGTTGCTGCTGGGGCATCCTGGAAAAATACAGAAAAAAGGAAACCCTATCATTCTTTCTTTTCCTGCGCTTACGTTACATGATAACTGCTCTTAATGTGAAATTCTGTATAACCCAAGTCCCAAATGTACTTACGAGTATGAGTACTTATTACTATGAGTAATGATAAGTAACAATGCCTAACATTTGACAGTGCTGCATGTCCACTGGGTTTAAGGTAAAATCTAGGGCTGGGATTAAGGTGTTTGTCATGTGAGTACAAAAGTATAGTCTTTAATTCTCATTGTGCAGTAGATACAAACAATGAAATGTGCTTGTGCAACCACAAATTTCCTCTGGGTGTTGTACAACTGAATACCTGTGTTAGTTTAGTGTTATCTGTCTTTAGTATGCTTGTCAGTGTAAAGTAAGATCTGCCTCTCGTTCTGTGTGTGTTTGTGTGTGTGTGTGTGTGTGTGTGTGTGTGTGTGTGTGTCTAAAGTTAATAACAGGCATACTCTTGGGGTCGTGAGCTGTATGGAGCACAGGAGCAGCAATAAACGGAGCTCTCTGCCGCTCTCTGTCTCTCCCAGGGCTAAATGTTTACAGTATGTATATTCACACTGTACACTGTGGTGTGGTGTGGTTTATTCACACTATACACTGTGGTGTGGTGTGGTTTATTCACACTATACACTGTGGTGTCATCAAAGTACAACAAGGATACTGTTTAAAGGATTTCCAAAGATGCACCCATTCTGCATTTTTGCCCAGTGATCACATCACTCATGCCATTGCCATGTTTTCTTTTTAAAAATCTTTAAATGTTTTTTGTCCACTCAGCGTAAGCCTTACTAAAACTCAATAAAGACAACAGAAGAAAAAAAACTACAGCTGCTCTAAATGTATAAGATTTATTGACACATCATTCCAATAACTCTTCAGTCTTAAAAATCTTTATCCTTGAGGTACTGTACTCTTGGCCATGGTTTATCAGTCTGCTCTAGTATGCAGAGACTGTGCCAAACCTTTGAAGCGTTTAAAAAAAAACAAAAAAACACACACATAGACAGGAGAGAAAAGCTCTCATCTTTGCCAACTCTTGCCTGAAGGAAGAGAAGCTGATTTGATGTATGCCTTTACCCTCAACCTGAATCTGCCTGGTTACCTCACAACAGCCACTGAAATTATTGGCAGGTAATGTCATTACCCAAATAGCCCAATAAACATTTAGCCAAAACAGACATGTGGCAGAGATAGCCACAGGGCCTGGTTAGGTGCAGAGATTTTTTACTTTTTTTTATTACCAGATAGCGATTTCCGTGACAGAATATGCTGGATGGAGATTCTTGTGGGGTTATCTCTACAGCTGAAACTTCATCAATCTCCAGCTCTTGACACAAATTAAACTATATTTCTCCTGGGGCTCCATCAGCTGAAGCAAATACAGATTGATTGACCCAGCTCTAAAATTGGCACTGGCATTTGTCAGTCAGAATTAGTTATTGTGAGAAAAGTTGCCATTTCATGTTTACAATAGCAGTAGGACTTTCTGCCAAGTCACCATACGATAGACCGTAACCATACGATAGACCGTAACCATTCCACCACAGAAAAATCACACCTTCCATTCCATTCTGGTGTGGTTGGTGATGGTGATGGTGATGGTGATGGTGATGCCCGCTCGGAAGAGTCATCACAGTGTCTAGTGAAAATCTCATTGCGGTGGCTGGGGCTCCTTCTCCTTCCCTTTCCCCTCGACACTCCCTTACCCTGACATGACAACCAGCTGTTTCCTCCAAGCCTCACCGGGATTCTGTATCAACATCTCTGGAGTGTATCACCCAGATTACGACCACCCCCCCCCCCCCCCCCCCCCCCCGCCCCAACAACTCAGTCTGTCACCAGCCACTGATCCTCTCAATTAACCAGAGCTGTCATCTTCCCACCATGCCAAACCACAGAGGCCCGGGGTGTAACTGTCAGTTCAAAGGAGAACATGAGGCGATGGTTCACAGCCCCATGTTTGCACCTCCCTGTTCGTTGCTGTTGGGGCCCTTATAGGAGAGCAGCAGAAGCTGGATGGTGTTTCCAAGATGTTTGTTCGGGTAATTACAGCTGTGGATGCCGTCGCTCGCTGGCTTCACAAAGCGATGCTGCAAAAGCCATGCAGTAGCCATGGAAACCCAGCACACTTGTTGAAAGACGAGAGCAAAAAAATAATAAATGGAGAGCTAATTCCTCAACTTAATGGACAGAACCAGAATGTTGTGATCTCACATGTGAATTTGTGTGTTGAAGGAGAGTGTCCAGCTAAAGCTCAAAAATCATCTGAGAGGGTTCCAACTGCAATGATATCTTGACAAAATAATGACATACTGTATGTTTACTGTATATATAATTATATATATAAAACGGAATATATATATATATTTAACCACAGTGAAATTCCCTTCTGAGACTGTGCTGGCGAGCTTATGTATAGCAGAGTTATCATGGACCTGCTTTGGAAGAGAAGATAAACCAGCTAAAGGCTTTTTCAGCCAAATCTCATCATCCATCATCACCTGCTCTATCTCATGAGTGCATCTAAACCAGTCTCAGCACTATGAAGATTTTTCATTTGGGTATTTATGGGTAGATTATTTGAGAGTGATAGAGAGGGGGGAGGGGGTGGGCTGTAAAGTGCTTCATGGGGAAGACACGCAGGTCATGACCTCATTCATTCAACACACCATATCAGGCTGAGGCGTGGTCAGGTCTAGACAGAGTTTCTGAAAAGGATCAATGCAACATGTGCACTAAGGGAAGAGAGAGACAGTGTTTGTGTCTGTCTGTATATTTGTGTGTGTGTGTGTGTGGGTGTGTGTGTGTGTGTGTGTGTGTGTGTGTGTGTGTGTGTGTGTGTGTGTGTGTGTGTGTGTGTGTGTGTGTGTGTGTTTGTGTGTAGTGCAGAGAGAAAGAGCAGAGGTACATTCTCATTTAGTCACTAATAGGATCCTTCTGCATAGGCCTTGCCCTGTACCCTGATAGCATGCCATTACATACTGATAAGTGTAAACATAGGTGACTATTACTAGAATGTTCCTCACCACACACTGCTCTGTGTGAAGGATAACAATGCCCACATTCTGAGTCCATGTGACTTTGCTACACATATTCAGTGCATGGGCATTATTTTACTATGAGTTGTCTTGTGACCACAGCCTGGGTTTGAATTGCATACTTGTTTACCTTGTGTCACAGTTTACACCCTCCAGACTTGTCTGTGCTATTTGTATGTATTTGTATGTATTGTTGTATTGTTTGTGTGTTTTGTATTTGGGTGTATTGTTGTATGTATTGTGTAGAACAATCCTGTTTTTATGAGTACATGATGAGTGGTCAAAATAGTACTGAAGTTTTTACTTATTATATAGTACTGAAGTCTTTACTTATTATATTTTTTCTGGTCACACTTTATTTACCCCCTACAGACTTTATGAACAGATGTTCAGATTACAAACAAACTATCGGTTCAAACTCTAGTTAGGGGGTTAGATTAGTGGTAGGTGTTGGTTTAGTTCAGATGATGTTCAGTGAACAAGTAGAGAGAGTAAACTTGAATTCCAACAAACTATCTGTAAAGTCTCTGTAGGCGGACTATCCAAATAAAGTGTTACTGCTTTACGTTTATAGCTTTGCCTTAACAGCATCTCCACAGGCATCCCTGAATGTTAACTCTGAGCATCTGTGGAATCATTCCCCCTCCGTGTCCCTGTCTGTCCTCCTTCCTTCATGTGATGTCCGTCCAGAAAGCTGTGAAAAAAAAGGAAGAAATGTTTCCCTCTCCTCTCCTTACCTCTCCTCTTCTCTTCTCTCCTCATCTCTCCACCATGTCTCCTCCTCTTCTCTTCTCTCCTCTTCTCTCCGCCATGTCTCCTTTCTTCCCTCCGCCTGCCAGGCCCTGGAGTCAGGTCTAGACTGAAGTGGATAATTGGGCATGCTGTTGTCATGGAGTGTTCATTTATCTTGATAAAAAAGAAAATCTCATCTTGAGAAGGCTTCTTCAAATCAAGCTGCAATTAAACAGATCTGCAGGGCCAAAGGACATTTACAGAGAGGACAAATCCTTTTCTTGTAATGGTTGAACAAATGTTCATTGAAATGGAATGGCATGTGCTGTATCATTCTATAATTTGACATTTGCAAAATTGAATTCAATTCATACAATGTTATATTTAGGCCCATGCCTCATTCTGTGTGATTGTTGTTGTGTTGACTTGTGAAAGATTTTGTGTTTTGCAAAAAGAAAAAGTAAAATGTTTCTTGATTCTGTTCCATTTGGAATAAAACATTTTTTTTCAAGAATAGTAACAATGTGATGAAAACACATACTGAACACTATGCAACATTACATTACATTACACCATACATACATGTTTTTTATGACATTCCATCATAAAAGAGTCAGCAATCTGTAATGCATTCAATAAAGGTGAGAGCAATCCTGTGAGAGGGACAGACCTTACATGTGTTCACTATGAGCTTGGAAGATGATGGAAATGAAACTTTTGTTGACCATACCTCATAAATGGTGATGCCTGCTTGATGCCATGACCCTGTTTCCCCCTCTGTGTTAATGTGAACACACACACACACACACACACACACACACACACACACACACACACACACACACACACTAACACACACACACACAAGCACACACACACACACACACACACACACACACACACACACACACACACACACACACACACACACACACACACACACACACACACACACACACACACACACTCAATATCTCTCATATTCATATCACTGTGAATATAAAGTACATTGGTCATTTACATGTTTACAATGTTATTTAAAGTTTTGTTAATTCCATCAGTCAGTGTCACTGTGTGTGTGTGTGTGTGTGTGTGTGTGTGTGTGTGTGTGTGTGTGTGTGTGTGTGTGTGTGTGTGTGTGTGTGTGTGTGTGTGTGTGTGTGTATGTGTGTGTGTGTTTTGTTGGACAATTAGGGTCATTGCTGTACAAGGGCAAGAACAACCTCCTAATATAAAAAAATGAATAAGACTTTCTATGCCATTCTCTCTCTCTCTCTCTCTCTGTCTCTTTCCCTCCCTCTCTCTAGAGCTTGCCCCGTGGGATGTCAGGGAGCAAGGGTTGAGTAATTGGAAAATATCCTTACCTCAGGTTCCACAGAGAATCCACATCCTCCCTTCTCCCCTCCCCCTCTCTCGTCTTCCCCTCCGCCATCCCCCTCTCTTCGCCTGCACAATGAGATATACTCTTCTCATTTTGCTTCATAAAAGGAACAATTACACTGGCTGGGAAAGGCTGGTTTTGTGCATGTGAGTGCATTTGTCATGCATTCGTGTGAGTGTTTGTATGTGTGTGTGTGTGTGTGTGTGTGTGTGTGTGTGTCTCTCTCTCTGTGTGTGTGTGTGAGGTGTGTGTGTGTGTGTGTGTGTGTGTGTGTGTTTGTGTGTGTGTGTGTATGTTGGTTTATGTATGTGTGTGTGTGTAACCATGTGTGCAAATAGTTCATGTGTGGAATGTCAAGGAGACCTTAGAGAACAATTCCTTCTTGTATCACACATTCAGTGATGAGAGTTTTCTCACAAGAAAATGTCAGTGTGTGTGTGTGTGTGTGCGTGTGTGTGTGCGTGTGTGTGTGTGTGCGTGTGTGTGTGTGTGTGTGTGTGTGTTTACATGAAGGTGTTTGTGTGTATGTACATATCCATTCTGCACATCCCCTTGAAGACACACACACACATACACACACACAAACACACATACACACAGTGTTGTCCTCCCTGACATTTTCTTTACACAACTCTCATGCACACACACACACACACACACACACACACGCTCCATCTTAATGAAATTCCCATTGACCTCTGGCAATGGGAGCAGAGGGTTTGAACTGGCTTCTATTCGATAGCACTGGGAAAGGGCTTCCAGGTTATCTCAGGGATCCCCCACCAACCCACCCAGCTCATCCTCTCAGTCTACTGATAAGGCTGTCTGTTTTGAATGGCCCAGGACTTAAATCCAGCACACTAGCAAGGAAACTGTGCTTTGGGTGATTTAGAAATAAAGCAGGGTACTGACGAATCACCACAGACCCCTTTCCCTCCACCCTCTGTCTCAGTTGGGGGTCATGAACAAACACTTGAAAAACACACAACTTTCTGACTCCATACGGATGTCTGCAGGTCTTGCTCTTTGTTCAGGTGTCACATAATATGTTTGGATTATAACGTATTTGTGGGGGGGGGGGGGCACTGTGGTGCAAGCCGATAAGCCCCCCATTTACGGGCCACAGGGACACAGGTTCAAATCTGGCCTGCTGTCGTTCTCCCGATCCTCTCCCCACGTCTTCTCCGCCACGCTTCCTGTCCACAACTCTTCACTGTCCTGTCCAAATGAAGTCATAAAAGCCCCCCCAAAAAATATTTTAAAAAAGAATGCATTTGTGACTGGCTTTATGCTGTGTCTTTACAGTAGAACAGGACAGGGTTGTAGCAGAGGTCCAGGTAATTGGTCATAAAGCTTCAGGGGTTCCTTCAGGCCTGAATGCACTGACAGTGGTTTATGCCCTCTAGATGTCTTGCCTCTGGCTGTCTTTGCAAGAAACCGTAGACGTCTGGGTGCTGATGATGACAGGCTTCCTGTTTGTGCCCTGAATTTCTTAGAAGCAGACCTAATGCTGGCAAAGCACTGATAGGAGAGAGCTGACACAGGAGATGAGGTAAGCAGAGATTTTATACCAAGATGAATTGCTCTTTAGAGCACAGTTAAGATTCATCTGAGAATGCCCCCCCCCCCCCCTCCCCCTTTGCAATGCAACACAACCCCACTTATTTTTTTTTACATTTAATTCCCAGGATGTCTCTACATATGACAGAGTGGATGTTGGATCAGTGACTCTTAAAGCTTGCTGAGAGACAAGGTTCAAATGCACCAGGAGTCTGGATACCTCCCAAGGCCTTGTGAGAGCTGGCTTCAGGACCAAGGCTAGTGCCAACATGCGGCCGAGCTTTCAACTCAAAGACAAGAAGAGGGCCGACGAGCATTTAACTCAAAGACAAGAAAAGGGCCGATGAGTGGCTGTGTGGCCATTGGTGAACTTAAAAGGTCAATGTAGTGTGTAAAAGACCTCTGGAGAGGGTTCATAAAGAAAAGGACTAAATTCCTCAGGGGGATGGTGGACAGACTTCCGCAGGTCAGAGAAGGAAAACCAATGGCCTTGGCATCATGACTGTCGGAGTAGAGCTGGACCCAAGAGCACAACACGAAGCAATGTGATGTTAACAGAAGGAAGATAACAAGAAGCAACCACATAGGCACTAAACAGGAGATAACATGATCTCAAGGAGCAGTCCAAAACAGAGTGAATGTAAAATGAACTATCATCGCTAGCGGAAGGACAGGTGAAACTCAAGGAGACCCAAACAGGTGAAACATCACTGGTAAGACACGAGGAGGAGCAGGTGAAAACAATGATCAGGCTTATAAACAGAGTCAAGTGAGAGGTGGAGACAGAGATACAAGGAACAGAAGCAGGTGGCTTCGTAAACAAAACAGCAGGCAACCAAGTAAACAGACACCCAAAACCGTTATTTTAAGTCAACAAAAACCCCAAAAATGTGATACTGTGACAGGCAGTGGTTGATGTTGAGCCTGAATTCCTGATCCACTCACTTTGTGTCCTCCGCCATGAAGCCACAACATAAAAGGTTGATCCAAAGCTATTGCATATGGAGATTGCAAGTCAACCGTAAGTTTGTCGTTTTTGGTGATAAGGCTTCATAGTTTCAAAGAAAAAACACTGCCAGTACAAAAATCTAGGCACATTGTTTGGTGAGATGAAATGGAACGATCAGTCAGTCTTTTATAACTAACTGTTGCCTTGTCTTGTAAAAAATATAGATAGTGCTACCACAAAAGCTTAATCAGAAAAAAGATTGACTATATTGTGCCTCTTGCCTCATCATCCTGTGGGACTCCAGAGTGGTATCCATGATTACAGACAACCCTTAACGAACACCCTGTGGTTTCTTATGAAACGTAATGGTCTAGTGTTTAAAACATGACTTTTTTTCTATTCACAAAATTGTGACTGTCAAATCCTTGCATGGTTGTGGTGAGAACACATTTTTTACTGTTAGCAGAGGGATTCGGCCAGACATATTTTAGAGATATAATGGGTCCAAAGTCTACATGGAGACGACATTCATTGCATTTCATTGAACATGATCAAATCTGGGGACTCTCAAGCTGTTATTTAGATACCATGGGCGTTTAAAAAAAAGAAAAAAGAAGATTCATTCTCTACTAGGATTTTTTTTTATCAACTTGCAGAAGTGCTTATCTTCAGCGTACAAAATGACGACTGTCACTCACACACTTCATAATTGTTTCATTTGTGTAAAGCACTGCAATTCTACATAGGCGCTACATCTACGTATGCATCTGTTTTAAAACAGAAATGTGTGCAAATATACAAATTCTACTGCACATGCATTATACATAAGGCTACAAGTCAACCATCAACATCTCAATGCTCGGTGGAGACATGTATGCACTGTATGTCATATTTGTTTAGAAACAAGCTGAGACAATAAATCAAGGGAAGGTCTGTCTGTGTTGTTTCAGTTGTGCAGTTTTGCTTTCCTTTGGAAGCCCTCCAAGTTTACTCTGCGCTGTGATAGATCGAGGCAGATGTTTAAATGGGGAAAAGGGTGCTGATGTGAGCGTTCTCTGTACCTGCTGCTGTTTCAGAAGTACAGTGTTGTAGTGGTGCTTCGTCATTTTTTTTAAACAAAACAAAAAAACAACCTCCCAGTATGGACAAACAAATGTACGTACACATACACTCACAAACTGTCAAAATGCATGTGTGTTGATAAGTATTCAACATGAAAGCAAATACTTGACTAGGAACAATTCACCCAAGATCCTATGTATGTTTCCAGATCTTTCCAGGGTCCATTTAGTACTGACAGCTCATGTTGAAATGCAGAAATGTTTTTTTTTTTTTCTACACCCATATTACCAACAACCGGAATTAAGCCGTAACAGCTTCCTATCCACCACTATAAAGATTAAGTGGTTGTCATGTTCCATGCGCATAAATAATAAAAGTCTGCCCCGGCAACCTGTTGAGACTCTGACTGGGTGAAGCCAAGCTTCATAAGCACTGCAGAGGAATGTGGCTATTGAAATGCTGTTACCTCTATGACCTTCAAGCAAAGAGACATAATTGATCTGCTCTTTGTTAATGTGGGTTTCAGCCTTCATCTTAAATGCTAGATAAATTAATGATTAGACAGCACGCTATAGAAAGAATGGGGACCGTTGGAGACTATGGCTATATCTGTACCTGCTTTATGAATGTAGACATGCCGTCTCTGAATGCAGACATGATTGATTGCGCGCGCCAGTGAAAATAACATGAGCAGAGAGGTTTCTGACAGGCCCCATGTATTAATATCAGGATTTGGCTTTACTCTAGCCATTAATATCACCTGGATTAGCCGCAATGCTTTATGTCATTTGGGTGCGCTGTGGTGTAGTGAAGATGATATCATCTTTTTATGTTGTATTCGCACATGCAGTGTGGCTATTTCACAGTATCGGATGTTCAGCACTGACTGCAAAGCAAAGAATTCAGCATTGCAAAACAAACCTGAGAGGACAGAACAATATCTTAAGCTGTAACGATGAGGGCTGATTTTTTTTTACTGATTCCTCACTGGCAATTATCAATCAACAGTTCATCAGCCTTAAGAGCATACATGAAAGATACCTGCAAACAGTGAGCCCTTTGCTGAACACTGACAATCAAAGTGAGGAACATTACAGCCAGCCTACTGCACCCAACACTGCGGTTTCACTCTAAAATGAGTAGCCGTGAGATTGTTTGTCCAACAATGTGCACTTGCCACAGTAGCCACCTGATTACTGATTCTGGACACCTCCCACAACAGCACTGTACTTGGGTCCTGATAGGGACCGAGAAGTGTGGCAAGCCACCAAATCAAGTCACCAGAGGAGCTGGACTGGCGAACAGGAGGAGGGAGGCTATTTGATAGGCCAGACAGCTGATTACACAGTAGGCTAAAGGCAAGACAGACTCGGGGCCCTTGGCACAGGTCTCTGTCGCAGTTGAAATAACTCGAAATACAAGCACACAAATTTAAACTCATTCCTAAATAATCAAAGACATCCTACAAAAGAGACGAATCAAAGCGAGCCGAAGAGACAACCCTCTACTGTTTCTTTGTTTTGAACAGCCTTGCTGACTGCTGGCAGCCATTTTAATTGCATTGTCTTTTCCACCACAGGATGAAGAGCAAAAATGGTTTCCTTTCAGACATGGTTTCAGAGAGCAGCAGATATTAGGAAGATAACAGACAGATAAGGGTGTGATAAACAACATCCAAGTTTATTTAAAACACCATACAGACATCTTTCACAAAATCATGTAACATATTTGAGAAAAGTTCACATGTTTTTCATTACCTTGAATCAACAATTATTTGTATGCATACACATATACTATGCAACAGATATGAGTTCACCCCTGTGCAATGTCACTTCAATGGCAAATTATTCAAAACTGTTTCTTTACTTTTAAGTTGAACAGTAGGGGTATTTGCTTTTGTGTAAAATTGGAAACAAACAGTCTAAATGTACTATGTTAAAAAAATGCAGGCCCCTCAGTGCATCAAAAGTCAATATACCTTTCATTGCTGAGATTAAAATCTTTTATTTATTCAATATTTCGTACGCCCACCTTTATTTTTAAGGACATTCTTCAGAGACCAATTTTTCTTCAGCTGCTCTTTGCTGGAGGGGTTGTCTTGCTCTCTCTTTAAAATACCCCCAAAGTGTTGTATTGTATTCAAGTCAGGCAACATACTTGGCCAGATAATAGTTTTTCACTTTATTTTTCTTTAGAAACTCCTGTGTGCTTTTGGCAGTGTGCTTTGGATCATTATCATGCAGGAATATTCCCCTTCTGCCAAGCTTCTGGAGTCATCTTGTCAGACAGTTATTTGGGATATCCACAGGCCCATTCATGGGGCCATCTATAAATGTCATCTCCCCAACACCTTTTGCACTCACATCACACTCCCACCTCTGCGCTTCACTGTCGGAATTATGCATTCATGGTGGTAGTCCTGGCCAAGTTCACACTCATCTAACCAAAGAATGTGCTTCCGAAATTCATCAGGCTTCTTTTTCTGTTCAAAGTTTAATTTTGCAGTTTGGTGCTGAGGAGCAGGCAAGATGTTTTTTCTTGGACATCATCCATAGAGATTGACATTGGGCATCATCCATAGAGATTGACATTGGACATCATCCATAGAGATTGACATTGGACATCATCCATAGAGATTGACAATGGACATCATCCATAGAGATTGACATTGGACATCACCCATAGAGATTCACATTGGGCATCATCCATAGAGATTGACATTGGGCATCATCCATAGAGATTGACATTGGGCAATGTCTTCCACACTGTCTGAGCTGTCACAGAAACTCTGATTCCATTGGTAACCCCTGTGCCAGCATTGGCCCATCTGCTTTCCAGAGCTTGATTGTTCAAGTAGTGGACCATCCGAGGTGTCATTTTAGGAAGAGGAGAGCACCTGCGGTTCTGATAAGTGCTGCTATGGCTCTTTCTGTACCTCCTGATTAGTGCTGCAACTGTGTTTCGACTGATTTTTAGTTGGTCACTGATTTTCCTGTATCCTTCTCCAACTTTCTGGAGTCTCACAGTCAGACCTTTCAGTTCCTCTGGCAAGTCTTTGTCATGTGGAGTCATGATGCAGACATGCCAATAGACACAGCCCATGAGTCCAAAATTCAGAAAGGTCTGTAGTTCACATGTCATTTTATAACCACGTTCATGCAATTAGGCTAACTGGAAATCAAAGGTGTACTCAATTTTCTTTCAGCGGTCACAGGTTTCCTAACTTGTGTGTCAGTGATTACAGGTTGCTATGAGTTTCTACTTTGAGGCCAGTGTTTTCAATATAGTCTTTCCAAAGTATTTGCTTTTCATTGACTTTTCTTGTCAACTTTTGAACCATTTGACATTTGAGCAATATTGCACAGGGGTGTACCCACTTCTGTTGTATACTGTACGCATTTTTGAAGCTTTTTGTGCTGTGGGACTCCGAGAGCAGTGTGCTCAGTGTAGCTTAAAACCAAATCTCTGCTAGCTTTGCATGGTTCTTAAGAAAACACGTCTAGTGATAGTAATGAATGAAAACAATGATATTTGTATACAAGGCGCACACAGTCAAGGTTGTGCTTGAAGCCAGCAGAGTTTGGTGAGAAACAGCAGAACTGGATCCCCAAAAGAAGCTGCTCATTGTAGAAATCCAAGGGAAGACCTCAGAGACTGTCTATATTCTGCTTAATCAAATTTGATTATGCAATACCTCGGAGGTCAGCAGAATGGCGTGTTTGTCGCATTTTAATGAAGAAACGTTCGGTAGACTAAATTAGCTGGCTGAGCACTCACCATCCGATTTCCCTGTGCAGGAAAAGAAATCTTTGATTAGAAGATAAAATATGGGTCAGGTAGATGTTTGCTCCAAGGGAGATTAAAGGCATGCCCGCTGCAAACCTATTTTACCCGGAGCGATAAGTAAAATGTGTTGGAGTTTAACAGAAATCAGTTTGGGCAATGCCACCAGAATCACATGCAGCTTGACTGTTGTAAAACATTTCCTCAGTGATGGAATCCATTGAGCAAACTCCCCCAAAGGCTCATTATTGTAATGCTTTCAATCAACGGGTGATTGCAACAGTTTCACAGCAATTTTCACAAATAAAACCATCTCATTCATCCACACGCACTTGTGGTTAATTCCCAAACTACATGCCAAAAGTGGTGGAGCTAAGAACAGACTGGCTCCTGGAGTAAAACCCCCAAAATCAAGTGTCTAAACAACCCCTCGTTTGCTCTGTCAATTAATAGCATTCAGATCAAATGGAAATAACACTGGGTGTCTTTACCCCTCCCCCACCCCAAGACCACTCCACTGAACCACCACAATGATGTTATGTCTCCTCAGTACTCCCCTAATGCTAGGTTTTGCTCTCCTCCTTCAAGGATCTCCTTTGCCAAGAGCTTAGGGTATAAAGGCCTTCCAGTCCACTGTGTCTGTGGTGTGCCGTACCCGAGACAATGCTGCATCATGACATGATGCTAAAAATATATCCTCTCTCTCCTGTTTGCTAAATCACAGTGCACATAAATTCACATCGCCACACTAACACAATGATGGACTGTCATTGTACACTTTGCTGTGATCATGTGGGTATACATTATTGAATTTGTTCTCTTAGACTGGTAGACTGGCAGGAGAGTGGCAGGCTGGTGTGACAAGCTAAAGGCATTGTGTTCATCACCTCCTGTCTGCTCAGGTACACAGACAGGTGATTTGGTATTCATATGCCAAGTTTGACATGACACACAGTAATTATATCACAGAGTGACAACATGACTGCCAGGTGTAAATCATTCCAAGTATTGTTTACGGGATATGTCTAATTCTAACCATTTTGAAGCAGCACTGCAACAAAAAACATTTTGAGGTACGCATTTTAAAAGCAACGACTTTTGGAATCGTGTTCAAATTTACATATGGTCATGAGAAGGACAGAAAAACACACCTATAATTCCCACTAGCTGTCCATGCTTTGCACTATGTAATTCTGTGGTTTGGGTCGGAACACCCCGCTAAAATGTAGGAAAGGCCTTCACAGCCTGACATCCCCAACAATATCACCAAAAGATGCTAGTTTTTGCATATTTCGTGTAGGATGTGCTTTTGCAGTTCAAAAGATGCAGCTTGGTAGCAGGCGTGAGTCCACTGAACCATTATACACAATTGATGCACTCTATCAGCTGGATCTTAAATAACTGCTAGCTTAGCATAATTGTGCCCTCCCTGTAGACAACCACATATTTGCTGAATGAATTACCTCAACCACAACAACTAAGGTAGCTTTGGAAAATCCATATTCCCTTCGGTTAGTGGCCAGCACCAAAAGAAACAGTGGATGCTGAATGAACGAGCTCCCCCTGTGACAGAGAGCTTTGTTCAACAGAGTGTGACCCCTGCAAATGTGATCCACGAAGCCATGTGGGATTCTGAGATGCAAGTATCAAAGAACTGTCTGCTTGGATTATTTGGGATAACCATGCAGGGTATTGATCGTTGGCAATACAAAAGAAAATGTCCCTGGCTCTCTCACTATCTGTATTACAGATAAAACCGCTGGGAGTATTTTAAACATGTATTGTTTTCACCCTCCACATGTATCACTCAGTTCTCAGATGGATTTCATGTGATGTGATCCCAGTGCTTTTCTATTGGCCTATCTCTGTTGTAAAAAAAAAGAGCCAGCGCATCACATCCTTCTCACTCAGTGAGTGCCTACTAAACATTTTAAATAAGTAAAATGGTTTGTCACACAGTTCTCAGAGAAGACCCAGCTCCAGTTTCAGCACAGGTTGACAGGGGTGATGAGGTCACCAGCCCACCCCCTGGAGAGCATAAATAGAAAACCTATCTGCTTTATGTAAGCCGGAAGAATCAGAGAAGATAGACCTGTCAATAAAATTGTCGGTTAGGTATAAACGGGATCTCTGACAGGGCAATGTAGTGAGATTTGTATACAGCAGGTGTGAAAGCCGCCGTGAAAAGAGACAGACCAGTTGGTGTAACCTCTGATCACAAAGATATTGGCTTTTCTGTTGAATGGATGAGTCTACAGTGTGGTCGGAGCATAGAGGGATAAAGATGTTTCTTGTCAATCCGGAATGTCTTCACATCTCAACTTTTAGTTTTCACCATACTAAAGTAATACAGTCTAACGCAGCTCATTATTAGTTTAAGGTTTCACAAAGTAATGTCAATTAATAAAAATGTAATAATGCCTAAATAAATGATCGATTTTGAATAAACAACTGTAATAATTATGCCCAGTCAAAACAAACTGAAAGGTAGTTAAATATTTCGACAATAATTTAACAATGCACACATTTTTTGTTATATTATTCAGTACATCAGTAACAAATTTGCCTAAGCTTTAACTCCAGTGAGGATGTTGTGTGGAAACAATTCAAAGTGGAGAAACAGTATCGCATTCCAGGAGCAGCACTACTTGCGCTGAGGAAGTGCATAGCCTGTAAAGCGGCACTGCGGCATTGATGTATCAATGCGCCCGGTCCCCACTCCGGGATCCTGAAGCACGGACAGGGGAGAGGAACCGCTTCGCCTCCTTGCAGGATTTATTTGTTTGTTGAATTTTCCCATTTTGTTTCTCGCTGTAAAGAACGCTGTTTTTCCGACTGCCAACGACTTGTCTGGATGGTCCTCCACTTACAAGGGTTTGCATTTCTTGGTTTTGCATGACGTGTCTTGGAGGAGAAAAGACTCGCTTTGTGTGTTTGTGGAGATAACGCGGAGCAGGAGGCAGTGCCAGTCGCTGTTGTGGGCTGGACTGGCCACGGTGCGTGAGATTTACTGACAGAGAGAGAGACAGGGAGAGAGAGAGAGAGAGTGAGAGAAAGAATGAGTGACAAAAAAAGACTCAACTAAGACAGCAAAGGAGAGTGTAGTATACATGCAAAAGGACTAAAGGGATTTAGAGTTAAACATATTTTAACGATTTGCTGGAGCTATTTTGCCTGTGTGACATTACAGAGGATTGCTGGTACGGGGCATCAGGTTAGGGTTCTGGACTGGGGAGACGGTTCTGGACGCTAAGGACCTGGATTTGCTTTTAAAGACTGATTAACTGCAATGATGAAACGGTGTTTAACCGTGTTTACATGTATTTTAAAAAATTGTACAATTACGTGAATTCTCGAGTGACGTTATACTGATTTGCATATTTTCCCTAAAAGGTGGTTGTGAACGATGGTCGAATCAACACTTGCTAGTCATGTCAAACCACATCGTTTTAGTACGAGAACTTCTCAGATCAAGAAAAGCTTGGAGTTGATGGTGTGGAAGGCTATGATGTAATGTTGTTGGGAATGTGCGGTGATGGTGGAAGGTGTGTTCCTACAATGGGTGGAATGATCAGTTCTGTTCCAGGAGAGTGATGACAATTTAAGCAACATGGATGAACCTGGCGTGAATCTGAACCCAGCACTGGCAATAAAGGAATTTGACATCCTGTAATCTGTCACAAGTTGTCCCTCAAATGAAGATGTCCTATTGAATCTGTGTTATCTAAGGTGAATTGTACTAATGACAAATGATTCTTGTCCCCCCAAATTGAGACAGCTTTAACGAAATGATGCTTTAGAGGTTTGATTGACAGGCCAGTCACTCTGATTTCTGACAGGATAGTGAGTGACAGAAGTTTGTTTTTAACACATGGAAGAGGCTGACACTGAAGGAATTGACTTGTGTCAGCAGCACATGACTGCTGTAGAACAGTTTGTCAAGTTTAAATAATTGGCTTTGAAAGAATGACCTCTTGGCAGAAGCTATTGTTGGTAAACATTATTTCAAAAGGGACATGTTATAGTGACTAAAGGGTGTGTTTTACTTGCAGGAAAGGGATAGTAACCCGGCTGCTGTCTGTTTTCTTTTAGTGTCCTGAGGGGTATCCACAAGTTCAACATCAAACAAACAAATACAAAAGGCTAGCAGGATTATGTTATTCTAAAGTGAAAGTGACTTTTAGGCTGGAGTGAGTTTTTGGCCACCTTGAACATAACGTTGTGAGGTATCTAATTTGCGGTTCATCACATCTGTTTTGTTAAGGAGGCCTTAGCTAAAACCATCAAGTGAAATTATGTTTTTGTTTGCCGGGATTTCTACTGAGGTGTGTGTGTATGTGTGTGTGTGTGTGTGTGTGTGTGTGTGTGTGTGTGTGTGTGTGTGTGTGTGTGTGTGTGTGTGTGTGTGTGTGGTAATGCCACATCATGACAGCAGATGAGGATTCAGAGGGCTTTGTGAAGGCTTTGTCTTGCTTTACTCAGACATCGATAGTATTTCAGTCCACAATATGAGACACCTCTTAGTTTCAAGAAGGGAAAGTATGTGCAAATCAACAGGGTGCATAGCGTTATGGTGCATAGTGTGCACAAGGCAGTACATAACAGCAGTAACCATGGTACTGTGATGTCCTTGCTAACCAACAACTTGTCACAGTGCTAGACAGCCGAAGGAGAATCATTACAGTCTCAGCTTTCCAATGATTTTCTGCCAATTTGTAGTGAAATTGCACTTCAGCTGAGCTGTTTTGCATATCTTATATCATCATGTAAACATTCCGAAGATCTAAATTCCAGCTGTCATTACACTTCATTGAATGCTTAATTGTATTATTATTAATAATAATATTAATAATAATGAATAACTTTGTGAATACGGTAGTTTAACTATGAGGTAATTATTTAATTATAAGACGAAATATTCAGGCAGGCATTGGTAAAGCTTCTGTGGAAGATTGAGTTCAGCAGAAAGCATAAAGTGGGAGACTTAGAATGAGGATCGAGTGCAGCCAAAGGCCATAGGATTATCTTGTGTAAAACAATCCAATAGAAATGCAAAATAAGCTTACCGATGGCTGGGCAGGCCCGCCGGATAAAGCACTAATGTTATCTTGCTTTGAGTAATAAATAGAGGCAGTGTTTATGTGACATGTCTGATATTTTACACTAAGTGTGTTAGGTCAGGGGGTCACCTGTAATGCATTCTCCAGTTGTTATGCTGTGGAGTGAACATGTTTCAAATGTGTGCTCTTTATCTTTTTGACTTCCAGGAACTAGAGTGGGGAGTGATGACATGCTGCACGTGAAGAAGGAGATGGGGTCGTTGAAAGACAACCATGTTGTGGGCTTTTGCGTTCCATTTGCCAAGGATGGATGTGTGGGATGATCATCTTTTTTGTTCCAACTGAGATGTCTGTATTTTGTCTGGAGTTGGCCCCTGGTGTCTTTTACAACTAGAAGATAGTGTGCAGTGTGGAATCTGCTTATGTATGGTGGTTTTGAACCAGGAGCTTCACATGACGTAAAATGTTACTGATGAACCTCTAGATCTTGGATAGTTTCTATCTCTGCTTGGGATTTTCTTTCTCAGAACATCAACAGTTGGTTTGGGATTACTGTATTTGGCGCTCTCGCTGGTGGAAGGATTATCTGAGCTGCTTCTCAGTCTGGGGAAGCAAAGGTGGATCAGAGGAAAGAGTTTTGTTGAGCCCTTCCTGTTGTGTGGATCTTGGGAAATGGACGTTTCAAGGTCCAGCGGGATCCGCAAAAAGAGGAAGTCCCGGTCGGAGCGTGACCGGGTGAAGAAGAGCAGCGGGGTGAGGAGCAGCAACCATGTGAGGGGATCTGTCTTGCGCTTCTCGTCCGACTCGGACGGGGAGGACCGCACAAAACCCCCCTCCCCCTCCTCCCGCCCTCGGCCTCCCAGGAGAAAGAGGAAGGAATCCACATCTGCTGAGGAGGACATCATTGACGGCTTCTCCATCTCTGGATTCATGTCGCTGGAGGCTTTGGAGGTAAGTGCCTTTCAGGCTTTTTGGTATTTAATCTCTCCTTGAGCTCTTTAAGGCAAAGCACGGAAGCAATTAATTGTATTGTTGTGAGACTGGCTGTGAATAATTAGCTGTTTGCTCAGATATAGCTACTGTTGTTTCCAGAGTCTCTCAGATGGCTTCCTGTGGTTGATGTGCACCTGTTTGGATGTGGCGAGTTTGACTCCACAGATGTGGCTTTTTCATACGTGGGACTTCCAGCCCCATTGCTGTTATTGTGCTGAGCTTTCAGCTCTGGTTTTGGCCAGTTTGTCAAAGCAACTCTGTAACAGAGGCTTATGGGATCTACAGAGCATTGTATCGTGGATTTCTGCAGGATATTTATTCACAGGATATTTCAAGCATTTCCTTTTCGTTCCCAAGCTTGTGTATGTCCCTTGTAATAAGTCAAACATGATCACACACCGAACTTGACAGGCTCTTGCCATGTTAAAAGGATGGCTGGTTTTTGAACTGACATGAAGGGACTATTAAATGTAAATGAATGGTGTTGCTACCACTCTAATTTAACAACATCACTTGTCAGTCACTTGAGTCTGCAAAGCTATGGCAGAATGTAAAATACATTTTCTTGGAGTAATGACTGCAATCTAGATTGCCTTATTGTCACAGTGTAGTATGTTAACCTCACACCTTCCCTGATTGCAGCTCTCATGGAAACTATAAAGTACTGTTGTTACAGGGCTTAATATGCAGTGTTAAGGTAGCGCTGTCAAATCTCCCACGTTCTGATGCACTATGTAATCTCGGTCGCAAGATGCGGTTGCATTGTGTTGAGTAAGCTGTGAGGAAAGACCAGCAGCGTTTCACCCTGCCCTGCCCCCCCCCCCCCCCTTTTCTGCCTTCTCCCCTCCTTTCAAGCATGTCAGGCATTTCAAGCCTTTCCCCTCTCTGCGAAATGCTAACGTTGTCAACCCGGGGCAGACATCTCAGGGTGACATCGCATTTGACACCACTGTGCGGTCGGGTGGCTGAGCCCTTTACACATGGCTCTCCGCTCGGCCAGGTCCCCGCTCAACGCCCCATTTAAGAGCTCATAGGGCAGAAGGGGCCGGTCTGCCAGAACACCTTCTTTTATTACCCCTTACCAACGTGTTTGAATTTCTCTCTCATCCAAATGATTATGAGCTTAATTGGACCAATAAAGCGATTCCTTGGAGCCAAAAGGAGATGGAGTCATGGGTTAAACAGGCAGCTAAAGAGACGAATCTAAGATCACACTTTTTGTGAATTGTCCCAAGGTAGTATGTAATTAACAATTTATTAATATTTGTACAAGCTAGCATTCATACTATGTTCCTACAGATTATACTTAGAGTTAGGGTACTGGTTAGATTCACGGTTAGGGTTCGAAAGATATAATTATGTAAACATAGGAAGTGCTCCTTAACCAGGGCAGTGAATATAAAGTGAGAATCTTACATTGGATAGCACTGATTAACACTGAATGTCAATAATTTCACAAGCCATATAGAAGCCATACAGACAGATTGTGATTCTCTGTCCTATGTTGTTAAAAGTCTAATTTTACCATTTTCCTTTGTCTTTTTATCTCTATTATCTCATTCTCCTTCCCTATCCCATAGACCCTTGATGATTTGAATTGGTGAGGGAATTTGTATCAGTTTGCCGAGTGTTCCTCTCGGATTCAGAAAGGTGTCCGTGGTCTCCGCTTTGAAATCAAAATGTTTCCACTTGAGCTTCAGATGTCCCCTCAGCAGAGGACTGCCAGAGTAAAAGAGTTTATTAAGCACGGCTTTGGAGAGGCAGGGGGTCTGAGCATCTCTGAGTCACACCACTCTGAGAAAGTACTGAATGATTCAACCCTCATCTTCTGTGGAAAAGCTCCAGTATCATCTAAGGAAATGACTGCGTCTTAATGTCCTCCTCTCCTTTCTTTTTCTTCCCTGTTTAATTTTAGTGATTAAATGACTTCTCCTCCTCCCCATGCCCTGCAGAGATTCATAGTAGACTCTTTATTGACGATCACCCTCCCACTTCCCATTGCATTAGAAGTTAACAGGGAATGCTATCAGATACAACTTTGATTAGTCATGGTCTACCTGTTATTTCCTTTAGCTTTGAGCTTTAAAATGTTGCAAAAAAACATTATTTTTCAACAATGACTGGTCGACTATTCATTATCCCTTATCCCATTATCCCTGACTGGTGGACTATACATTATCCTTTACGAACAATGACTGGTGGACTATACATCATCCCTTACAAAATGTATGAGGGTTTTGCCAAAGGGATGTTATAGTTGTTTCTTGTCTGTCTAAAAATGTTGACATAGCCAGATTCAACCGGTTAGTTGAAAATTGCTTATTTAAAAGAGTAGTTTTGTTGAGGGCATAGTAAAATGAGCTGTAGAAATACTAATGATAGAAAAATACTTGTGAATGAATATCTAGTTCATTTGCTATAGTATTCCACCCCACTGGATCAGATTTTAAGCGCAATGTACACATTATACGCAGCTGTCTGTAGATATCTCTGTGGCTATATAATGCCTTACATTATGGTTTGTTTTGACCCCAAACTGGTAGCTGGTACCCGGCCAGCACTCTCACTTGAGGGAACCACTGATCTAATGAGACTGGACCTGTCTAAACAATAGGATACTGACAGTCTGCATTGGTTGAAGCCTGTCCAAACCACCTGCTTAAATGATCTAGTGTACAGTACTGTTTAAACAGTATGTGAGAAATGATAAATCTCCTGTTTTAGCTAGTAAGCATGATGCAATACTGTGGGTCTAGTTGACCCGAACAGAGATTTTATCCTGATCTCAGGATGTGGTATTCTTCCAGTAAGAGAGTTTGTGTTTTGGTGAAATTCTTATTGAACCCATGGATTTTGTTTCACCGTCTTGTCTTGGAGCTGTCTTAGGGAACGCTTTGAAAGAGCACAGGAAGAGGGAAAGGAAATTGATTAAACACTTCATTGTGGAGGGCATGTGAAACTGAATCTATTGATATACTGTCTCTCCAGATTGTTTAAAGAAAAAAAAAAGCGTGTCAATAGCAGAAGAATGAAGATGCATCAGTTTCAAGTCGAGTAATCTTCAGATTAAAATTTCCAGTTTTGATGAATATCATTTCCTCCTCTCTCCCTGCCCACAATTATTTTTCTCAGCTTTTTCCCTCCGGGTTTATTTCAGGTTCTTGGCAGTAATAGCAGTTATTCATTTAGGTGCATTTTTCACCTGTCATGAACTGATATATGATCTGCAATAATAAGGTTTGGCAGGCCCAATGACTGACACATCAAATATGACACCCTGTCGTTTCTGCATATGTTTAACGCCTCAGTCAGATAATCCAATGGTGGAGCTTTTTTTGTTTAATGCTTCCTGACACTTACGAACAATAACTGTGGCTTTGCGAGGGCCTGAATGGCTTGGCAGTGTCTCTGTCTGCCCTTTGGCATACGCTACAGGAGAACAAGGCTTTTGACACCAGTAGAGCTGCATTATAAATCTTTAATAGCAACTGGAAACCCCTGGAAAGTGTTTTATGTGATGAGATCCTGAGGAACTACTGGTGTGTAGGATTCTAAGAAGCTCACATTATAGCACACGTCCTGAAAGCTCTCTGATCAAATTTTTCACAGAAGCATCGTAGCTTTTTGCTCCTCCGGCATGTGTGCCTTGTATTTCTGATATATTCCCCTTGCCTAACTGTGCCTCTACTATCACGAAAAAGTGGATGTTATTGTCCACCATCTCTGGGAATTCAACAGCCCTCAGTGGATGTGTGTGAGAGTTCTCCCAGACACACACATCAGTCCTTTGGGTTGACACAAAAAAAAGGATTGAAATTCACTGGTGTGATTTGGGACTGTGGCACAGTTTTGTCTACGTGGAGATTCCGTTCCAGAATATCTTCCCATTCTAAAATTGTAGGCTTGTGTTGCTAAAACATAAAGCATAAAATAAATAACCCTCCCCCGAAGATGATCATCGCCAGAGTCAAAGGTCAAAATGTATTTAAAATGTGTCTAGTATGCCGCCCATAGTCAGACAAATACACACACATACACACACACAAACACACACACACACACACACACACACACACACACACACACACACACACACACACACACACACAAATACACAAAGTACACAAACACGATAAACAGCAGATGTGGTAATATCCAGTGAGCAGCAATATGGCTGTTAAGCACAGTAAATGTTTGCTCTTATGTTTTAATGCTCTGGGAAGAAGCTCATTAATGGGCAAGAGGTGATGCAGGGGAGACACCGTTGAGCCGATAAAGCTCTCCGACACTACTACACAATTCCCAACCAGCTCTCCCGGCATCTGTTCACGGATACGGATTGCTGCTTTTTGTGGCTTTTAATTAAAAACAACCCAAAACAGTTGTCGATGTTAACATGATGTTGCGGACCCCCTTTTCTCTCCGCTCGATCACTCGACGAAGTTCAGTAAATGTCCTGGATGAGTGGGGACTTACATGTGTATATCTTGGATAAAATGTGTTTCCCAGTATTTCATGTTAATTGCGTTCTGTCATAGTGTGTGGAAACATTATCTACTGTCCGGAGCTGATGTGTCTACTTGCACAAAGCAGTTTTTCAGACATTTACCCATATCTTTCATTTTCACCATTACACATGAATGCTGTATTTCTTCGCTCTAAAGTGTCAACAGCAGAACACCTACAGTGTTCAGTGGAGGCCCATTTCAAGTAGCCTGGTGACACCAGCCTACGTATTTCCGCCTGAATTGATTTCAAGCTCATACTCAGTCTGGCCCAACCCCATTGACAATCGTCTGCAGAACTCAAAATTTTGCAGGACCAATCAGCGAACAGTTCAGAGCTGTGACGCAAAACTCGCCTTGGAGGAAAAGACACGAAAAGCTATCGGAAAAGTTGTCTCAACTCTCGAGAACATCAGAAAATTAAAAGGAGAACAAGAGTATTTTCTTGTAAGTTTTATGATTGGAAAGGACGTCGTAGCTCTTCTCCCAACTGGCTTTGGGAAGAGTTTAATCTACCGAATGCTTACTAAACGTTGCTGATTGGTTAAGGGAACTCCAATGATTTTAAACCTCAAGATAAGCACCCGCCGATCTCGGAAACCAAAATGCATTGGGTTGGCCCAGACTGAAAGACGGAATGAAATGGAGTCACAGGCTGGTAATGGCCAGGCTACATTTCAAGGACATATCTTCAGATTATTGTTCGATAGTTCAAGCGTTGCTCATTCTACTGTGAATTTCTTTCTTTAGTTATTGAAGTACCATTTTTACAAGTGGAGTCTTCACTGGCAATAAATCTATCCACTCTCAGAAAAACCCTGAGAAAAGTCTGAATCAGTGTGCCTTATGATTTTCACTGACCCACTGTGTGGTGGAAGTGTGTTGTCCGTATTATGACTCCATGGTAGAGATCTTCGGAGAGAAGGAGCGGCGGCGGCTCAGGGCAGCTAAGTCCAAGAGAAACGAGACGGGAAGGTTTTTTTTCTTTTCCAGCATCTCGAGCGAAAATAAACTACCGTGTGTTTTCACAGGCACTGGCTGCAGCCATGGTGTTGCCCAGAAACACACGATTTATGCCTCCGCCGCAGCTGCTAGAATTTAAATCTTGGCGATGTTAGTTAACACAGCTTATGAGAAATGAAAAGATATAGTACCCCGAGCATTACTGCTACATTAGCTGGGAGTCAAATTGCCTTTTTATTAAAAGATAATTAGCTCGTCTGAGTAGCTCTGTAGTAATACGTTTCACAGGTCTGACTGTCACCATCTCTGAGAACTCCACTCACTTTTCACTTCGCTTGTCATGTCAAGCTCGCGCTGGTATATGTGTGTGTGCGAATGAGAACACGGCAAAGAGAAAAAAACAGTAGTGTTTGCCAAGGATGATTTGAAAATGCTCTCTCAAAGATTTCCCTCACTATCTCTCCCCCAAAGGGAGCCCCACCTCCCTCTTACTCTTCATCTCTATCCACACCCCCACACCCCTCCTCCCTCCTCCTTCTCTCAGTCCCTGGGGTCTTTGTGCACTTGAGGGGCCATTGCCCTCATTCAAATGTGTTCCAGCATATTATTTCTCCTTTTTATACATCTCCCTGCTGGAGCAGAGACAGGTCTCTCAGTAGGTTGGTGACAGGCCTAGTCTGTGTGTTCTCACACAGCAAGTGGAATAGCTGTTCATCTGGTGCAGCAGGAAAGGCGTTCAGATGACCACTTAGGGGCTCTTTCTTTCTCTCTTGCTGGCTCATGGTGAGCAAAGGAGGAGATGGATCTTTTCAAACTCCCAGCATGTTTGGAGATGGCTGGAAAAAGCTTTTGGTGAATATGACTATGGATCATCTTCCAGGAGGGATGTTTTTATTGAGCAGAAAATTTGGTATTTATTCAATGGTTATGCCACTCTCTCACCGTCTTTTCAATCTCTGCCTATCTGGCTGTCTTTGTCTTTCTCTCTTTCTTCCACACACGTATGGCTAGTTTTTGGTTAGATATCCATGCTTGAACATTGTGTCCACAGGTGTAAAATGTATTGAAGTAATTTGAACTAAAAGCATTATACTCAAATATTACTCAAAATACAACTACAACAATACAATACAAAATATTACAACGTCATGTCAGAGACGAAACAAAAAAGCCTGACACTTTTCCATCCTTCTCCCTGATGTAAGGAATGAAAGTGAGGAGAACTGGACAACAGTGTTAACAATGTTAAAGTAATTCAATATAACTCTAAATAAATAAACATTAAAATAAATAATCTTAATCTTTATTTTAAAACCCTTTGGACATTTTATTTATTTAATGACCGGGAGTATTTTGTTCCTTGCCATTGCCCCCAAATGGATAAAAGGTCCTGAAGCCACGCAGAGTGAGATTAGCCTGACTACTTCTTGTATTATGTCCATGAGATGGTTTCTCAAAGTAATCATTAAAATAAATTGCAGCTCTACTGTTTAAGGTCTTGTGAACCTAAAGAGTTGGAGCTGTCTGGCCCTATCCTCAATTGGTAGCCACCAAAGCTGTTTAAATGTGTCCCCCCAACATGAGTCCTTTAGTCAAGACCAAGAATAACCTTTGTGTATTTTGGGCTGCCTGCAGTTTCTGTTAAAAGTAGAGGAGTCCCCAGTCCCACAAGCTCATATTCAAAATGGCACTGAACTAAACTTGTGGTTTAGACATTTTAGACATTTCTTATTTAGAAGTTTCCATTTCTACGCTATAAAGTAACAGTAGCAACACTGACTCTGTCTTACTTAGGTTAAGTGACAGTCTGGTGTTGTCCATTAAAATGTCCTGTATTTTAGATATATATAGGTATATCTGTGTAAAACAATAGTAGCTGAGTCATTACCATATTAAAAGAGAGAACTAGGACAAGCAGCTTTCATATCGTTGATGTACCATCTAAAGAGCAGTGGTCCAAGTACTCTGCTCTGTGGGACGCCACAGGAATTTGGCATGGCCTCAGATTATAATTGCAAAGTACAATTTAGGATATTAATAACAGCTGTAGTGTGTGTGTGTGTGCACACACGCATGTGTATGTGTTTTAATTGGCTGAGATGGCTGGGTGATGCCTTGGTCCCTGAACCACTCAGTTTGAGGTACCTGAATTAGGATTGCGCGGAAGGGAAGAAAGTAGGGGGTGGGGCTGGGGCTGGCGGTGGAAACAAACTCTTAAGCCCTGACACAAGTACATGAACCATGCAACTACCTCCACTGAAGTAAATACAGAGATACAGAATGAACCCTGGATGGTCTACCAGCTATAACTGAGTTCCTCTACATCTACAACCCAATGTCTGTAACACAGTATCCCGGCTAGGTGCCTGGTTAATGGTGTGTGAACTGTAACATGTTGCTGTCTCCCCCTCCTCTCCTGCGCCCCCAACCCCCACCCACACCCCACCCTCCCTCTGTGGTAGTCATCTGACTGTGCCTGTTAGGCAAACGAAAGCTGTTTATTAGGACGTACTTCATTACACCGCTCTCTATTCCCACTGTGTTTGTCATCCTGAGAAGGGGCTCGGTTGCAGATCTTAGAGCGTAGCATTCCACTCTCATTACACTGCTGTCTCGATTCCTGTGGATCTTTGTCAGTGATGGTTGTGTTGTTGTTGTTTTTTTTTTTTTTTTTAACCAGGTCATGAAATGTTCCAACTCCTACAGGCTAGTATCTCGTTAGCATCTGTTCGGGGTCAAAAAAATTAAAGCCTTCCTTTGAGATTCTGTGCAGACAATTACCTCATGATAAACTTGCCTTGGCAGGAGGTAGTTGAGTGTGGAAGGCTTTTCCATGTTTAAAATAACATCATTAAACGGCACCAGATAAAGCCAGTGGCTCCTTCAGAAGCCAAGAAAGAATAAAAGAGGCTTTGCAAACCCTTTTAATGAATCATGTCAATATGTTAATCATTAGAATTTGCAGAGTTTTTGTATGCATGTCATGCAGGCTGTTAGGACTATTTTAGGGGCTGTTATTATACCCTAGTTTACTCAAGAATAAATCTTACAGACAGTGTACCCTTATGAACAATTTGAAATGTCTGAGAACAGAGTTGCTTTTACACTAGTGATTCGTTTTTTCATGAAAATGAGTCTGGTGTTACAGATCACCAGATAATTTGATAATATGATAATTTGATGGACTTTTCTTGTGGAAAACTGTGTGTCAAATCAGTCACAGGATACTCAGGTCTTCTACTCGTGGATCCAGGAATAGCAGGAACAGCTGCAGAATACTACTGTAAAATGTGTGGTGCTTTGAATGCATTTTCCCAACCCATGTAGAACATTGTGTGCAGGCTTGCCCACACTATCAGACTATGCCATCAGTTGAACTAGTGAGGATACAAGATGTCTGAGAAAACAAAAATATGCTTTCACACAGTGAGACTGTAATTAGAAAATTACTATTTTGACTATGTTTTATCCCTTGATGTTCTAGTGAGGGAAACATGTCAGAAAAACAACATGTCTAGCACTGAGTCTGAGGTGAGTAAGCAGTAATACACAGATAGCACAGATAGATCTCTCTAGTGTAAGCACCTCATACCGCACACATCTGAATTATGATGGCATGCCAGGCAGGAGCACAGGTGCAAGAGCTTCACTCTTTTGACATTTAGTGATGAGCCCACATAAATAAAAAAACAGAAACAGAAACATCAAAAGCACGAATGTTGTTTTTCATTTTCACTGTCGGCCAATGGGTCAACTGTCTGTCATCTGGGGAGTTTAGAAGCTCCATGCATAAAAAAAACATACAAGTCAGGTGCACTGTCTTCCTCCAAGACTGGTTGCCTGGCGACGGCGGTAAACAGGCATCGGTAGTGGCTTGCTCGCCTGACGAATGTACAGTGCAAACGCGCGGAGGATGGGAACAAAAGAACACAGTGTGAAACCAGAGCCGTGGGGATGGAGGTGGGGAGACAGTTAAACTCAGACTCATACACAGACAAATGGACCCAATGTGACCACAGCATGAGGTTAAGGTGCATGAGTGCAGCTGTTGGTGAGTGTCCATGTGAAACTTGGTTCTAAAGATTTTCCTTTAGACTGGTCTTCTTTTCCCATTTATATATAATCATACCTCTCTGTGTTTTAAAAGAAAACAACATTTCTTACACACCTCCATCTATTTGCTTTTTTATTCAGTGACATCCCATGCTTTGTAAAGATATGAAATCACACATATCACTCACCACCCCCCATCTCCGCGAACAAAACACCACCAGTAACAAATATCTCTGCGTGAGTAAAGCGAGAGCTATCTGTTTGTCTCATTCATTATTCCGCCAGTTAGCGGGCAGAGTATCACTCAGGCAGGAGAGAATGTCTTGACTCGTGCCCGTCAAACTGATGAGCTGAGTTTGTGCCAGAGAGTGCTTAGCGCGCCCGTCCATACCTGCCTTTATCATTCATCATGTTGTGGCCACCCCCCACGCTTTGCTGCCCGTTGGGCCGTTGCCATTTATTTCATCACTTAAGAGGCTTCCTCCCCTAAATGCTCTGTTCATGGTGCCTAAATAATGCATTGGGTGCTTTTTTTGGAAGTGTAGTTAGTCCCTCGGTTAAAGCTTAATGAGCGAGTGTTGTTACTAATGCAATGAGATTGCTTGGCAAGATGGTTTGTTCTCTAATTGAATTGCAGCTCAGAGACATGGGCTGCCTTTCTGGGCCAGAACTGGAATGACAATGTTGACAATGTTGTTTTTGTGTTTGTGTGTGTGTGTGTGTGTGTGTATGTGTGTGTGTGTGTGTGTGTGTGTGTGTGTGTGTGTGTGTGTGTGTGTGTGTGTGAGTGTGTGTGTGTTCGAGAGAGAGAGTGGGGGCGAGACAGAGGGAGGAGGGATAGACAAATGTGGCCTGTTCCAGTGAGCCAGATGGTGCTTGAGGAGCCAGCCTAGGATTAAAATCAATTCTGCATTCATATTACGAGGGAGCAACATGCTTTTTGGGCTTTTTCTGTGTCATGCCTGCCGCAGTGCTCTGGCTCAGTGGTGTTGTAAGCAGCACTGGGAAAGCTGAAACCCCTTAAGAAGCATTAAGGGAAAGGGAGAAAAAAACTACACTCTGGTCACTCTGTCAATCAGGCCATATCTCATGCATCTATTCAGCTGACAGTACTGGAAATTTTAAATCTTAGTTTCATAATATAACCAGAAGGGCACTTGGAGAGCGCAGACCTCCAACAATCTTGCAATGTTAAAGAAAGTGGGAGAGAAATCAGCTCCAAAATGTAATGGGTTCTTCCTTGGCCCATGCTACACCCCTCCACCAGGTTTCATGAACATCAGCCTGGTAGTTTTTGGGTAATTCTGCTGACAGACAAACAAACAAACAAACAAACAAACAAACAAACAAACGGTAATGAGACTGATGTCGAGGTAAGGACACTGTCTCATTTCCACTGAAAGAATAAAGGTGTGACATTTGCAATTTGCAGTAGTAAACTACTTGCTGTACAGTAATATAATATAAATTATACTCCTAAAATTCCCCTAATCTAAATTAAAATCAGAGTTTGTGACTCATACCATTTGCAGTTGTTATGATATTTGAGTATCTTCATTAGATTCATGGCAGGTTTCTGCCATATTGCTTGCTTATGTAAACACACAAACCACATGTTTAATTCCTGGCACTTCACCAACACAGCAATTAGTCTTTTATCCTTCATTGTAATAAATACATAGCCATACATAAATAGTAAATGAGTTGCAAGTATTGAGATAAGGGTCAAGTCTGCCTATAGACGAAAAATATAATATTACTCGCTGGGTGGTGGACACTGGACATGCAAGATGTTCGAAACAGAAATGCAAATAGGGTTGATGTGTGAACAAAAGCAGCATGTATACTTATTTAAGCAATATAGCACGAGTGGGAGTGGGGTAGGTAAGGGATAATCCCACGGGTGGTGTTCGGCCGTAGCCACCGAGGCCGGAGGCACCTACCCAACTCCCACTCGCGCTATATTGCATTTATAAAACAATTCTACAGTCAACAAATTAACATTTCAACACAAAGTTATTGATTAAAAATGGTTTATTTTGCCATTGTTTCTCCGCACAAAAAATAGTTCCATGGTCAACGTCTTGGTTTGGAATTATAAGAATTTTAAATTAACGGTTATCATCAATGCGCAGAATATATAGAATATTTCATCTCGGAGTGATTTATTATTAGCTGTGAAAAGTCCCCGTTGTGTTGTTCTTGGATAATCCATGGCATGGAACGTCTCTCGTCCAATCAGAAACAGCTAAATAACACGATAGATTGTTTTATAATTGTATATACTGTATATATACAGTACATGTATTTGGAGATGCTTACATGAACACAATTGCAGTACTGCAAAACATAAGCTTTCAAGCCCGTCTCCTAATTTGACACAGCGAATGGGCTTTAATTCACATGCAGAGGTAGCAGTGTTGTTTTGTTTTGTTGTTTAGGTGATTTTCTAAACTTCCCACCCCCACTGCGTGCCGTTTCTCAAAATCAGTGCGCTGTGAGTGATTCTGGCTGCATGGTAGTGAGAGTGGCCCTGGCTGCCTTGTGTCGCTGTCTGTCTGCCCTGCTGGTGTGAGACATATGTGTATACAGATGCACAGATATAACCATGCATAGGGTGAGAGGCTGTGATGGAGAGCCATGCACAGGCACACTTCACACTACACACTATACACACATCATAGAGTTTTCAAGCAAAATAAGAGGTCCCATTTGACTGCACGTAAATCTCCCTCCTAATCTGACCCCATTGCTCGCACCGCCCTTTGAAAATCCCCCTCCTTCACTTCATTCCCTTTTTCTTTGCTCCTCTTTAACCCTAGGTCTCCGAAGACTTCACATCTGAGCACTCGCCTCTGCCTCTCTCTCTCTCTCTCTCTCTCTCTCTCTCTCTCTCTCCCTCTCTCTCTCTCTCTCTCTCTCTCTCTCTCTCTCTCCTCCGAAACACTCTGTATCATTTCCACTTAGCCCTCCCTTACCTCTGAGACCTCTCTTCTTCCAGATCTTCCATATCTTTCTCACCGTGTGCTTGACCTCAGTGCGGACTGGGAAATGTAGTTTTGAGGAAATCTGGTCCGTTGCATATAAAAGGTCAGCAGTGATGAGGGAACGCACTTGACCCAAACAGGTACTCACCTGTGGGTAGGTTTTTAAGTGGGTTATGAATACTTTGTTGGGAGCTTTGCGTTCACAACTGACCTCTAGCTCACATCCCTGTTGGAAAAGAAAAAAATTACATTAGTGTATCCTTCTGGAGAACTCATATTTGATGGCTTTGGCCAACAGAGGTTAATGATTTTACTTTATTTTTTTTTGGAGAGCGCTGTCGAATGCACATTCCTGCCAATGACACACGTCTCATTTCTCGCAGTGCTTCTCTTCAGGCGTCTCTTCAGGTTTCAGGTCACCAGAACACTCTGTATTGAGATTGATAGGCTTTCCTCTCTGCTAATGATGTATTTCAATCAGAGCCCAATGGGTAGTGTAAACACAGGCAATGTCAGTCAGGTTGAGAGTAGGCATTAATGGAGTAATTGGGTTAGCGTCGAGACTTGTGAAGTGCGGCCCTCACGTCTCTGAGAGCTCCGACTCGAGATGGATTTCGTCTCCGCAGTTAATAGCTTAATAGCTGGAGTACACAAGCTGGAGGCCTTTTAACTGTCATTATCACTCAGCAAGCAGCCCTCGCCATACAATAGTGCGCTTTTCACAACGCCTTGTGCCATAGGTGAGGATCGTTTTTTTCTCCTTTTCTTAAACACATATGTGTAGAGATGTCTTTGTGTGTTTGTATGTGTGTGTGTAGTCCCCCAGCATACAAGTATATTATTGTCATTAAAGCTTTTCAGAAACATAGTGAGAGTGTGTGGCTTGTGGTGGTATCATGAAATAGTGACAGATACCACAGATATGTAACAGGGATTCAGAATAAGGGTAAAACCAGAGCGAATGATATCTCTGTGCAGTCTTAGTGCACATGTGTTAAAGCTAAATATAGATTAATTGGGCATTCAGCACAGTTTCCAAGGCTTTGAACCTTGATTTGTTGTTGATTATCTTACATTGCTATGCAACTGCAAGGGCTAACCACAAAAAAACTCCCATTATATCTCAGTGTATCAGTTGCTGGCGTGTTTTTCATGGACTCTATACTATTTGCGCGTAAATGACAGTGCCAACGCAGTATTTCTAGTGTCACTGTGATTAAACACGTATCCCCATCTCAGTGAACTGCAGCAGTGGAGAACACAACGTACACCACAAAGAAAGAGGGGATGCTTATTTGAAAAACTGGAGCTAAAGTGGCGAAAAAGTTGTTCTAAGATAAATGTGGTCTCTGAGACACTCCTGGGACTGTAACCTCCGCCTATTAATCCTAACTGTATCAGCCAATCAGCCAGCCAAAGCGGCAGAATAAGGAAGACCAGTTACTGTGCATATGTACAGCACATTTAGGGGTAAGTGTCCCGTGGTGGGTATGGTTGGCAGACAATGTTTACGGCATCTTGAAGTTTGCACATGACCCTTGAGCCTTCTCATTCTTGTCTGAAGTGTCCACACTGACAGCAGCCAAACTGTAGAAAACATTTACCCCCGCCCATCAAAAGCCCCTCTTCAAACGCTTCAAAGTCAACATAATTTCTGCTTTTGACAAACGCATGTTTAACCACATTAGCAGTGTCATTTCTCTCCCTCTGGCTTTCTTTGATGTTTTCAATTTGGAGCGAGCTAGAGATGCTGCTGGCTTTGGGTTGTTGTTTAAAATGAGATTTACTCAGTTTCTCCCCTCCCATGGTGTCTTTGTGTGATGTAAGCTGGTGTCATGCTCTCGTTCTCCTTGATCTTTTCCATCAGATCTTTTTTTTTTTTTTTTTGCAGGAGACATCGTAGCAAAAGCCTAGCTCTGATCTCCTCCATAGCTTAGCATGCTGTGTTTATATAAACAGCTGTTTTGGGTGTCATTCTGATTTGCACATTGCTTGGAAATGTGAATTTTCCATGACTGTCCTGGTAGGTGGTGGGATTCCTATAGGAAAGATATGGGTTTGGATTCACTCACACATTCACAGTAGGAGAGACAGAGCACACACCAATGCACTGTAAATGATTTTAATTATGTTGAAAGAGATGGAGAAAGTAATTGCTCATATTGTCAATATTTCATCCATGGTTTTCAGCCGACCTGTTATTGTGATGAAATCACAGTGGTTGTGTGTCCTGTGACTGGGTGTTTAACTGCTTCAGTAGAAAGCAGAGCCTGTCATCTGAATGTAAATGCAGGCTGTCATCTCCAGTCACTGTTTATTTTTCAACTCCTAGTTTTAATTGGTACACCTATTGTAACTGACATTAGCTCCTTGAATTGAACAAGGAAGATATGTCATTCTTAAAATGGAATAGATTAGATGAGAATCACTTTATTCTACCATATGTATATTACAACGAAGCTATTAACATGTCATTTATATTCATTGGATGCATAGACATGCATTCACATCACATTGACATAATACGTTTGGATTAGTCAATCAATAATATATTTTCTTTTGAGTAAACTACATCAAGAAACCAACAATACTGTATTGTGTTGTTGTTGTGTTGTTATTGTGTTATTGTTGTGTTACTGTTGGTTTTATACTGTGAAAACAAATTAAGGGGTGTGAAAGCCAGTATTACTCTGGTGTAGAGAACATAGTCACCATGACGATAGCTATCACTTAGCTTAGCATTGGAAATGCATTATTAGTTGCAAATGCAACAGGCTGTGGTATTGATTAATTTCACCGTGGACCTCTACCGAGGTGACATAGATAACATCTTCGTCCTGACTTGCAGCCATATCTGTCAGTAATTAATGAGAGTACACAGAAGACAAGTGCATGTCAGTAACTCAGCTTTTTATGAATTTGGTGAATTTAGTGTTAATGTTCACCTTGCCAAAACACTGTTTTGTCTCTCTGTCTCATTGTTCACAGATGCCTCAAGCGTACTGGTTTGTATCTTGAGAATAGAAAGTACTTTGTTGATTTCACTGCAGTGAAATGTTATCAATCCCAGGAAAGTGGACATTCTTTGACATATTCGCGAATAGACTGTAAAATGCCCTCAAGCAACATCTGTAGCTGGCCTTCAGTTCATACGGCCTCAAAGCAGTGTGATAAACGTGATGGAATGTAAGCAACACTCAGGCAAGGGGCTAGGGTACCTGGAGTAAGTGATGAGAGCACTTGTTTACTGTAGTCAGATGAAGTGAAGTAGCCCTTACTTGAAGTCAAGATTTTCTAAAGCATCCTTTATGTTTGCAGAGTCCTTTGATTTCCCTTTTCAAGTCGTCCTTGATATTGACATGCATGAAATGCCATTACATTAGAGGCATTACAGGAAGGCAAATTCAAAATTGAAATGTTACCTCTGGGTTCATAGGGGGAGCATAGACATTAAAGAGAGCCCCCCCCCCCCCCCCCCATGTGAGGTGTAATAGGGGTGTGCAAAAACATCAATTGGGTTTGGTTGTAGTAAATCTCTTTTTTGGTAATTCTTAAGAGGTAGTTTGTGATTTGGTGTGGATCTCCATTACATGAACACTGTAATGAAACGTTATACTTTATACCTTTCCATTGCCTTGTCACTAAGAAGAAATTTGTGCAGACACTCAAAGTGAGTACATGAAATGTTTGCATTTGTTACACTGTATGGCTTATTCTATAAACTGATACATTTCCATTTGTGTCGCGGGACTGTGTATTCCAGGGCCTAACGAATAGGGCCGTTTCAAGTATAAATGGCTTTGTCCTGCATTGAGACAATTTTGGCATTCTGTTAGTCTTAGCTAGTCTTAGCTTTTGGCTGATATTTTGCTGCAGTGCATTTTAAACAATAAAAGACTGTGCTCCTTTTGTGGTTAAACTGTAGAACAGCCTCTTTTGAAATCTGTGGTGATGCCACCTAGAAGAGCGCCGGATGGTGTTCGTACAGGAGAGCACTCAAGGGGATAACTGCTATTTTTTCATCCAAGGCATTACATTGGAATTCCTATCAGCTGAGCTAATCACTGATTTAATGCGTTATTGTAGCAATGTCATAAGCACCATCTCACGATAGATCTCCCAGCTTTGACTGAGCTTACTCTGCTTCTATCCCTGGTGGGAGGCTGTGGTGTCGGGGACATGGAGGCTGTGGTGCCTGGGACATGGAGGCTGTGGTGTCGGGGACATGGAGGCTGTGGTGTCGGGGACATGGAGGCTGTGGTGTCGGGGACATGGAGGCTGTAGTGTCGGGGACATGGAGGCTGTGGTGTCGGGGACATGGAGGCTGTGGTGCCTGGGACATGGAGGCTGTGGTGCCTGGGACATGGAGGCTGTGGTGTCGGGGACATGGAGGCTGTAGTGTCGGGGACATGGAGGCTGTGGTGTCGGGGACATGGAGGCTGTAGTGTCGGGGACATGGAGGCTGTGGTGTCGGGGACATGGAGGCTGTGGTGTCGGGGACATGGAGGCTGTGGTGTCGGGGATTGTACAATGGGTATGACAGATGTGGGATGTTGACAGGTGGGGTGGTATGTCGCAGACTGATGTGTGGGTGTGGATTTACCCGGTTGGCACACAGTTTTCCTGTGTATGTGTGTGTGTGTGTGAGAGAGAAAGGGAGAGAGAGAGAGAGAGAGAGAGAGAGAGAGAGAGAGAGAGAGAGAGAGAGAGAGAGAGAGAGAGAGAGAGAGAGAGGCATTGTGTCCCCAGGAAACTCTATTGAGCTCATGTTTTATAGGAGAGGGTGTGCTACCTGGTCATTTTTGGAGTTAGCCATTTCTTAAAGTGAGCGCTAAACCACTGGTTTGTCATGAATGCCAATGGGATGCACATATATTTGGGATATTTCATGACCTTAAGCCCCTACTTCGCTTTGTCTGGTCACATCTTGCACCATTATGCTCACACAGCTGATAATGGCTTCTCTCCTCAAGCTTTAGCTTTTGTAAGTATTTTGTCTCGGCACTAATAAAAGGTTCGGCTACATAGGCCTGAGTCATGCTTGTGACAATGTGTGCATTCAGCAGCTTTATTTTTTGTAGTCCATGGATCATCTGTGTGCATAACAGTAGGAGAAAAACTGTTGATGAGTGTTTGCGGAAACAGCACACTGACAAGAGGAATATTTATTTTATTTTATTCTTTGAGTTTAAGTCTTTCTCAGACACTTCCCGTATATGCCGTGTCAGTTTTTCATCAGTTACACTTGTAAGAGGCGGTTGAAGTTTTTTTCCCTGCTCTCTGCGTCTCTGCACAGCTTTTTCTGTCACCGCATCGCAGGAAGCCTGCACTGCTCCCCGGTGCTCTCCACCATTAGATCTCCAGGCTTCTCTGACTTTGACTCCCAGGCAACGGGGACCTGTTAACTAAGTGCTCGAAGCTCGGGGGAGTGATGCTTCTGCCGCTTACTCAGGAGCAGTGAGGATGGGGGGCGCTGAGTCTGTGTGTTTGTGCGTGTGTGTGTGTGTGTGTGTGTGTGTGTGTGTGTGTGTGTGTGTGTGTGTGTGTGTGTGTGTGTGCGTGTGTGTGTGTGTGTGTGTGTGTGTGTTTGTGTGTGTGTTTGCGTGTGTGTGTGTGTATGTCTGTGTGTGTGTGTTTGTGTGTGTGTGTGTTTGTGTGTGTGTGTGTGTCCGTGTGTGTTTGCGTCTGTGTGTGTGTGTGTGTGTGTGTGTGTGTGTGTGTGTGTGTGTGTGTGTGTGTGTGTGTGTGTGTGTGTGTGTGTGTGTGTGTGTGTGTGTGTGTGTGTGTGTGTGTTGGGGCGGGGGGGTAGTAATGGGGAGAGAGGAGCTGCCAGCCTGTCTGCCTGCTTGCCTGCTTGTCAACAGCTCCTGCTTCAGCGGCAGCCTCGTCAGTCACGCTGGCTTCCCCCCGGAGGGCCCAGGCAGCTGCTGGAGCTTCTCTTCCCCTGTGCACCAGGGGAGGCTTCCATGCTGCCGGGGCTGCCTCTACCCCCGCCTCTTCTGCCTCACGCCTGCCGCCTGTGGCTGGGGCCTTCCCTCCTCTCCCCTCCCCCCGGGCTCCGTGTGAAATGGGGCATTGATTGCTTCAGTGCAGACAGAGCGCAATGCATAATATTATTGCCCTCCATAATCCTTTCCACCCACCCACTCACCCACACCCATCTCCTCTTCTCTCCTCCTGAGCCAGGTTTGGGCACAGCCACTCACAGTGGAAAGGCATGATGGAATGGAGGAGGAGGAGGAGGAGGGGAGGAAAGAGGAGAGGGGGAGCTTACAGACAGGGATAGAAAGAGGAGTCGGATATGGGGAGAGAGAGAGAGAGAGAGAGAGAGAGAGAGAGAGAGAGAGAGAGAGAGAGAGAGAGAGAGAGAGGAAATGACAGGATGGACGCATGCAGAGGCCCTACCTTGTCTGTTCAACCCCGACGAGGCTGATTAGAAAGCTATTCCTGCCGCTAATGAATAATTTAATATCTCTGCTTCCAGATGTAATTTTAACCTTGATGAAATGGGGACCCTGAGAAAGGCCTGCCACAGTGCAGACTTTTTTGTTGTCTTTGTACGGGAGAGGTCTTTTTTTAATGCAATGTGTGCATGCACATTCAGTTATGCCATTTACTCCAGCCTCAAGGCATTTCATTTTCCAAATGTTTCAATTTTATAAACTAAAACTGAATGACAGTGACAGGTTGGATTTCTGCTCATGATTTCAAAACAAATGTGTCCATTGAGATCAGATTGAAGAATATAATTGATTGTTAGATGAAGCACACCAAAAAAAAGTGATTTGAAAATTGTTATCTTTGATGTCATCTCTTTTATACTGTGCTCAATTTGAGTCCGAGGATAAGCAATAGATATTGCCGAACACCAGGGAAACGGAGAAGCCGCCCACCAGAGAAGCAGAGAAGCATGCTTTATGGCAGCTCCTTTGCTGAGGTTAAAAATCGATGAGGATAATCAATAGTTCAGCTTCCCGTTCGTTTAATGCCCATTACTGATATAGTATCTAATATACACAAAAGCGGCGACTCGTTGGAGCCTGTGGTTATTCCTGTCCGTTCAGTGTTCAGGTCCCGAGGGCCTCACTGAAGCCTAACCATGCTTACAGTGCATCATACATGCTGATGTGTGCTATTCCCAAGATCTCATGGAACATTTAGCTTGTTTGTTTGCCACATGCAAAACAGAAAGCTGTTCATGACCAATGTGAATGTAGCAGCAGTGTGTGTGTGTGTCTGTCTGTGTGAGTGAAAGCATAGAAGTGTCGGTGTGTCTGTGTGTGTCTGTGTGTGAGTGGGAGAGAGAAAGAAAGAGAGAGAATGGTGAAGTTAGTCTCGCAGATGACTCTATTATTGCCTTCACTGTTCCTTATAGAGTCCATGTGCTTGTCATGCTTGGGCGTCTCCACGCCTGTCTGAGGTCAGCTACGCCTCTTCAGAGGCTCCTGTCTGAGGCTGACAGCACCAAGCTTTACTGTCAGCCGGCTTCACAGGGCTTCACATCAGCAGCACCAGAGAAAGACTGGGTATCTCACATAGCAAATGTGTGTGTGTGTGTGTGTGTGTGTGTGTGTATGTGTTTTTGGTGTGAGTCTGTTCTTTATTTAGCCCAAGCAGGGAGGAAGAATGGCGCGAGTGTTGATGGGAAGGCCGAGCAGTCGTGACCCTGTGTCTGATGAGGCCTCGTGCCCTGGAGCGATGCCAAGCAGGCTGGGAGACACGGCTGGGTTATGGGTGGATCTAAACTGAAACTGAATGCACTTTGCTCCTGTCTAACTGCTTTATATTTGTAGCCTGAGGTGTTAGGTTTATATTTCATCCTGTTATTTATTCTGCGGAGGGTTTAACTGCACTGTACTTACACTTACATTATACAGACAAGATTCACACGTGTTCGTGACCAGGTCGAACCCACCATTGCCCCTAGAACAGCCTGGCTTTTTCAGAGCATAAATGAAGTAAGTTGGTGCTGATTTGCTAGTAGGACATTAATGCTGAAAATCTTTGGTTGGTTCATATCTCAGAGGAGCTCTATTTTGCTCTATGACAGTGAGGTCTGGTGACACACATTGAACTCATGTGGAATCCAGCCTGGTCCTCTGATGATGGAGTCTCAGTGTTAATATTTCACAAATGCTCTTCTGCATACCTGTCTTGTACTCTGGGGTTATTTGAATTACTGTCATCACCCTGCCACCGTATCAGAACCTTTTCCAACTTGTCTTATTACCTCCAGCAAGGAGGTTATGCGATCGGGTCCGTTCATTTATTTATTTATTTGTCCGTCTGTCTGTGGACAAGATTTCTCAGAAACTACTGGTCGGATCTTTCTGAAAGAGGTGGATCTTGGTCCTGGGACATCCCCATTAAAATTTCAGGATGATCCGGATCTGGATCCGGATTCTGGATCCGGATCTTTGTTTTCCCACCTAAAGTGACATTTCTCGAAAACCAATGACCGGATTTTAATTAAATTTACAATGAATGTAGACTTTGGGCTATTGTTCAGATGAACGTTTTAGCTCTTGCTTTACTATCAACGTCAACCCTTGCTGGAGGTCAGAAATCTCGGATTGCTCTTGTTTATAAGTGTTCTTCACTCACATGCTTCTAACTGTTTACACAATTCTCTGAAGTCCACAAGTGTAAACCAATACATTTTCTTTTGTCAAATTCAGCATATTGCTCCTGACAGTTCATTCTGTCTGTGTGTGTGTGTGTGTGTCTGTGCTAAAAAGAAACCCATGTGTTAATTGACTGTTGAGCTCAAATATCAACAAACTTTTGCCACAAATTGCAGACTCTACTTTGAAGAACTCTGAAGACTGTTGCATGTTGCTGTGCATAAATATTCCAAGCCATCAGCGATCAAACTACCCTGACAGGAAATAGCAATGATGCCACAGTAAAAGTCAATCACATCACATTTCATACCATTCTGACTTACTGCTGCTACACGATTGGTCACATGAGCGTGATGTGAACTCCCTGTGCATAGCTGGCAGTTACCAGTCTATTTTCAGATGTCAGTTTCAAGATCTTCTTTCTTTTTCATTTTATGAAATGTCTTTCATATCATATCATAAGAAAAAGTTAATTATTATTATACAGCACATTATTTGGATTTGCATTATTTGGAATTGGACACTGTTGACAGGTTGATCTTTTGCCTGTGAAAAGCCAGCTACCTTGAGCAACACAGGCCTTTCATGCACTATAAAAATGATAACTAGTTTTCAAATTAATCTGACTCAGGAATGCAGCCATTTACAAGTAATGAAGCTAAGCTGTGTTGGGCTTGGTAAGTGCTTGGATGGCAGACCGCCTAACACCAGGTGTTTTAGGAAAAGGTCTCATATCTCAGGGATATCATAATAAGGCAAAAAAGAAGATCGAAGTTGGCAGAACTCTTGTCTAAACTTGTAAACCTTTGTAAGGTCAACAACATAGTCAAAATGTGAGGATACTGCATCAGGTTGCCATGATATTTCTGAGTAAGTAGAGATAATTGTAGTTTTCTCAACATTTTACAGTGTAAGTATCACTCCTCATGGCCGTTAACCATGTCAGACCACTGATTGGCATAGTGACACATTATTGATGTTGTGTAAATGCAGTCTACTTGGCCTTGTACTCTCACTCACTTGTAGTCCCTCTCGAAGCTAAGTGAGTGAGGACGGCACTGTCACAGAGCACAGGCTCTTCACAGCGCTAAACGCATGCACCGCTAAATTAATCTGTCACACATTGTCGCTGAGAACTGTGCAAACATTGTGATAGTCAATGTGTGTGTGTGTAGAGGGACTTTTACTATAATTATGTCTAAAAGAAACAGTTATTTCAGCTGTTGACTTGAGTTAAGTATTCAAATGCGTGTACGTGAGATGAACCGCAAAACAAATAAAAATCATTTATTTGATTTGATTAAGAAAGGTATTAGTTCTGCAATTTGTGAGGACCGAGCCTCGGGTTGCTGTCAAAATGTGGGTTTGGCCCAAAAAGTTTAGAGAGAGTGAAAAAATACTTTTTAATACTTTTTAATATCAAAATATCCAGGAGACCTGCTCAGCCTCTATATCAGCAGAGGACAAACTCCTAACCGGTTGGTAATCCAATTACCTTTTTCAGTTCGGTGCACCAACTTTGTTCATTCGAATTAATGGTTCCAACTTTGTGGAAGTTTGTGCAATCAGTTGTGGGTGTGTGTGTGTGTGTGCGTGTGGGTGCAGGTGTGCGCCGTTCATGTCCGGGCGTACCACGTCCGTCACACAATCTTTAAATAAAGGAGACAATTAAATCCTTTTGAGTGGAGCTGACCAACTTTGAGAGATGGTCTTGGCTTATAGTTATTAGAAGGCCTTTTGGTTGAAGCCTTAGGCTAAAGACTGAGACAGACTTGAGTTGAATGGTGAGCATGTGAGCGCTACCAGTCACACAGGATAGACCGTTGTAGTTGATTCCGAATGGACCCTGCGCACTTCTATAGATGACCTTTGCGAGATTATATGCCATCAGGTTCTCCAGACGCTTGTGAAAAGCAGCTCAGAGAAAAAAGGGACACTAAAGTGGCATATATAGACCTAATTGTCGCATCACTGGATTGATTGGGTAATTGCTGAGGATTCTAAATTGGCTGTTTATGGTCTCCGCTCACACAAGCCCTCCAGCTGGAGTGGCTTTTCCTCGTAATGAGGTCGTCACCTTGTTTTCTGTGCGCGCGATGGTCCCGTTGATGGCTTTAACGAGACCCTTTAAAAGTGATTGGCGTGCTCTTAAGGCCACAGGCCCCTTCAGCCACTGCAAGTAGAACATCCCTCCAATTCAGTTGTGAGCATGGCATGGACAGGTCAGTCTTAAGTAACAAGATCATTTTGTTGAAAGTGGGAAGCATTGCTTTTGAAGCATTATGTACATGCATCCTCAAACTGAGAATTGCCTGGTGTGCCCTTTAGTGTAATTGTATTGGTATTGCCGTTTGTGTCATTGCATAGAACAGTAGGAGCTTGCAGCATGGCAACATCAGGCCATCCCAGTGGGGGTGTGTCACTCCAAGCTCTTTGTAAATGGGGCAGTTCAGAGACTGTATTTGATGGTGAGGGACACACTGAACCCCCCTTACAATGGTGTGGTTGGAACAAGTTGTCAAGGGACTGAACCTCCGTTTTATACACTGCTCAAAAAAATTAAAGGAACACTTTGAAAACACATCAGATCTCATTATGAAAAAAAATGATGTTGGATATCTATACTGATATGGACAGTTTAATATCTTAGGAACAAAAGGATGCCACATCTTTGATGTAAATAAAAGTTTTCAGCCTACAGAGGGCTCAATTTTATAGACACCCCAAAAATCATAGTGAAAAAGTGATGTGGCAGGCTTGTCCATTTAGCCAAAATTCAATTTCTGCAACTCAAAATGCTTCTCAATATCTTGTGTGGCCCCCACGTGCTTGTAAGCATGCTTGACAACGTCGCAGAATGCCCCTAATGAGACAACGATGGTGTCTTGTGGGATGTCCTCCCAGATCTGGCTAAGGGCATCAGTGAGCTCCTGCAAAGTCTGAGGAGCAACCTGGCGGCGTCTGATGGACCGAAACATAATGTCCCAGGGGTGTTCTATCGGGTTTAGGTCAGGTGATCGTGAGGGCCATTCAATTGCATCAATTCCTTCATCCTCCAGGTACTGCCTGCATACTCTTGCCACACGAAGCCAGTCATTGTCGTGCATCAGGAGGAACCCAGGACCTACTGCACCAGCGTAGGGTCTGACCATGGGTTCAAGGATTTCATCCCGATACCTAATGGCAGTAAGCCTGCCGTTCTCTAGCCTGTAGAGGTCTGTGCATTCCTCCATGGATATGCCACCCCAGACCATCACTGACCCACCACCAAACCAGTCATGCTGAATGATGTTGCATGCAGCATAGTGTTCTCCTTGGCTTCTCCAGACCCTTTCATGTCTATCACAGGTGCTCAGGGTGAACCTGCTCTCATCTGTGAAAAGCACAGGATGCCAGTGGCGGACATGCCCATTCTGGTGTTCTATAGCAAATGCCGATCGAGCTCCACGGTGCTGGGCAGTGAGCACAGGGCATACTACAGGACGTCGCACCGTGAGGCCACCCTCATGAAGTCTGTTTCTGACTGTTTGGGCAGAGACATTCGCACCAGTGGCCTGCTGGAGGTCATTCTGTAGGGCTCGGGCAGAGCTTAACCTGTTCCTCCTTGCACAAAGCAGCAGATATCGGTCCCACTGATGGGTTGAGGACCTTCTACGGCCCTGTCCAGCTCTCCTAGAGTAACTGCCTGTCTCCTGGAATCTCCTCCATGTTCTGGAGATTATGCTGGGAGACACATCAAATCTCCTTGCAACGGCACGCGTGGATGTTCCATCCTGGAGAAGTTGGACAACCTGTGCAACTTATGTAGGGTTAAGAGATCGCCTCAGGCTCCCAGTAGAGATAATGACTCTAGCTAAAGCCAACACTAATGGAAAACCAGTCGAAATGATCAAGAGAGAGAAACTTGAAATGGCCTCCACATGCAAAACCACCCCTATTTTGGGGGTCGTCTCATAGTTGCCCCTCTAGTGCAGCTGTTAATTCTATCAACACCAATGAAGCTGAAACTGATTAACAACCCTGTCTGCTACTTAACTGACTAGATCATTATTAAAAAAGTGCAATTGAATTTATGCCATACCCTGATCAAAAAGTGTTCCTTTAATTTTTGTGAGCAGTGTATGTGTTTATTTGACTGAAGTCGATATCAATGAAGCATATCCCCCAATGCACAATGCACAATGACCATGAATTCTTAGAGAGAGAGAGTGTGTGTGTGTGTGTGTGTGTGTGTGTGTGTGTGTGTGTGTGTGTGTGTGTGTGTGTGTGTGTGTGTGTGTGTGTGTGTGTGTGTGCATGTAAGAGAGTGAGTGATGAGTGTTTGAGAGAGAGAGAGAGAGAGAGAGAGAGAGAGAGAGAGAGTACATCTCTAAAGCCATTGTACCAATGTACACCAAATGAACCAAGCCAGAAACTGTGAAGCAGAACGGTTGAGTGTGTTTCTTGTCATCCGTGGCCTTTTCATCTGAGTGTTGAGTCCATCCTTAAAAGTATGTTGGTTTGCCGTAACCCGAACAACTCAGCGAAGTTGGACTTGTCAAATTTTTTTGATCTGCCGACTTGCTGACTACATCTTTCTTTTGCACCCAAACAGGGCAGGAATTTCACTGATGGCCGTGTCTTAGTATTAGCGAAGAGTCCCTATCAGAAGAGTATAAGCCTAGAAGAAGGTTATCTTTTTCTAATAAGTCATCGTTCCTACATGTCTCATAATTGGAAAAAAAAGTATATACCTAACAATTTTTTTAGATTTGGATGTTAAGGCAAACCAACATGCTGGCAATGCAACTAGTTAGCCTGACTGCAGACTAGGAGCATGAATATTTTCTTGGGCACTGTGTGTATCAAATCTCAACCCTATGTGTATGCGTGTCAGTGTGTGTTTGCTGTGTACGTTTGCTATGTGCACAAACCATTTCCTCTTCCAGCGGTTCAGCAAAGTGCCATGTCGTTGTGGTAACATGCAATGGAGAAGAACAGTTGCGGCATGATTATGCTAAATGATTCATGGGAAACACTTGTCTGACATGGTGGATGATTTTTACATAGAACTCAATTTGGCAGCGCTCAGCGAACAGTGCCTACTTAGTTCCTCGTGGATGATTGATTTATGCCGCCCGCTCAAGTGCCCGGGGTGGAGGCATTGCGGAAAAAAGATTGAATGCCCGCGTCTGTGGGACGGACCTTTTTTGTCGTTTACAATAATAGCCATCAGCATTAGTATTTGCCCTCCTTGTGGATTTGCAGCTGTAACAACAAAAACCTTACAAACACACACACACACACACACACACACACACACACACACACACACACACACACATACACACACACACACACACACAGTATGTGCATCTGAAAGAGAGTGATATAGAGGGAGGACAAAAAAAGGCAGACAGATTGAGTGAGTGAGTATGTGCAAGGGTTAAGAATACAGCCCCAAGAATGTGAGGAACTCCACCATGCCTGTATTAGATTAGTGCGCCGAGGCTGTGTGTGTCACTCTGTGTGTGTGTGTGTGTGTGTGTGTGTGTCTGTGGCTGAGTGAGAGCTGCCAAGTTCAGGGCTTGTATTTGTGCTGTTGCATCACTCAGAGTGTGGCGAGGAAGGATGCCTGCGGGCGAACGGCGCGCGCCCCTCCCGCTCTGCTGCTGAGATCCAGCTGGTCGTCGCCACCCCGTGACCCACTTCAGCCTCTTCAAGGGTACAAACAGCCCCAGCGCCAGTGCCAGCGCCAGTGCCATCCAAATATCACTTCACCTGTTGTCTGGGACACAGCACCTCACCCCTGCTTTTTTCTCTCTCTATCTTTCTCTCTACACCCCTCTCTCTCTCCCCTCTCTCTTTGGTCCCTCTTTTTCTACCTTTCTCTCGCTCTTCCATGCCTCTTTCTCTCCCTCTGCTCTCTCTGGTCCCTCTTTCTCTACCTATCTCTCATTCTTCTCTGCCTCTTTCTCTCCCTCTGCTCTCTCTCTCATCCTACCTCTGTAACCCAGTGGAGGCCGCGTCTGAGTGGAATGTGTGATTTAGATGCATAATAAGGCACCGAATTAGAGACGCCATCATCAGACAACTAAAAAAAAAAACACTCTTTGGGTGGCATTTCATATAACTCCCTGTCAAAAAGTCCCTGTCTATCCCGGCCGCACTGTTTGATGGCCCGCTGCTTTGCATGATAAAGAGCCAAGGCTCGGTGACCTTTCAGACGCCCCAGTGGTGAGCGCGGCGCTGTTATCTGAGGCAGACGTAGTCAGACAGCTAACAGACAGATGCACAGTTTGACTGAAGACTCAGGCCCGTCCACAATATTGTTGTGCTTCTTTCACATGAGCACCCTTGATACGTCTTAACTTACTCACTCTGTGCCCCCCAACCCCCCCCACACACACACAAACAAACACACACCAAGCTCTCTGAGCCTGTTAGCTAAATTGAGTTGCATATCAGGGTTGTAAACTTAATAAATAACATGGGACGTGTTTTTGCTAGTTTCCATACCTCAGCCCATCTAAGTGCCCCTCTTAGTTACAGTAATTGATATTGATGCGTCTTGCTGAGGGTACCCTTAAATCACTGGTTGGCGGTGGGAGGCAGTAAGGCGATCACTGGCGCGATGGCGGAGACTGAGTTATGCGCGAATAAGTGCCTGTCGCGTCTAATGATGTGTTGTTTCCACGCGCTCTTTGCTCAACTGTTTTGACAGGCCTGATGGATTGAGTCACTCGGAATGCCTGCAGCTTGGCTAGAACCGAATGCCAAATGACTCAGGATTGCCGGGGTTCTCCTAGTCTAAGCATGGGTGTGTTTTCGCTGGACAGTTGTTGGTTGAACCCAGGTGAACTTGTGCCGGGCTGTGGTTCACACGAGCTGGGTGTCCATTCAACTATTTTTAACGGGAATTTGAGCATTCGAATAGGAAATCCAACATTCATATCCATAAAAGAAGAAATATCTTGTAGGTCATGTAGGGTACAACGTTGCTACGGTTGATGGAAAAGGGCTTATACACATCAACAAGAGGTTAGAAGCACTTTAACAACGCCCTAGAAAACCGCAGTTTTTGAAAGCTGTTCACAACTCCTCCAATCATGAAGAGAGTGTCCAAGAAGATGTGCTCCGACTCGCATTTTCCGAATAGCCACATTCTCATGAATGTGAGTTCGATGGAAACCCAATTATTGCTCATGATAGCTGACACTCCTAAAATGAAAGCATTTTTTTTATCTGAGGACGCTACGATGCTGCTCAAGAGAAGAGTGTGATCCTTTTCCCTCTTTCAGCATCTCCCCGCTGGAAGCCCTTATTGAAACCGCAGCCGTGGCCCTACCCCCATGCTCAAATCTGCTCTGTAAATGAACAGACACAAATTAATTTGTGCGCTCTGTTGCTCTTGGTATCGACTCATTTCCAGTTTTCAGCCCTGTCATTAGTGGGAGATAATTTAAGGCTAGGACACGCTGCGAGGCTGTCGCTTAGCTGCGGCTAACTAAACATTTCTCATCTCATCTGTTGTGCTGATGAAGTGGCCGATCGGGTTAATTGTTTGGTAGGTGCAATCACCAGAAATGCATCGCCTTCCTCACTTCTTGTCTTGTGTTTTGACACTTGATGCGGGCAAGGAGAGCGCAAACCCCAAATCAAACCGTTTGTATTTGGATCGCTTTTTTCCCCCTGTTTATGTCTGTTTTCTGAATTTCACTTTTATTCATTGTTATGTTATTACTTAAAGTAACACTATGCAACAATTTGACACTTCTTAAGGGTATGGTTTTATAGGCAACTAGTTTTGGTACCATCCTCAAATTCATTTTGATAGCATATGGTCATGTGAAGGACAGATAAACATCTGTGTCTTTCCCACTAGCCATCCAGGATATGTCTTATGTAGTTGTGTGTTCCAGGCTGGAACACCTTGCAAAAATGGAAAAGCTTTCACAGCATGACATTGCCAGCTAAAGTGGCAGTTAGTGTCTTGGCAAGCTTCTATCAGTGTCAACTGGGCTGTTGTTGTTGTTTGCAAGTTTTTTTTGCATGCCTTTTAGGTAGTTAGCTTGCTAGTTTTGGAACATAACTCCTTATTGCTGCTTTAACAACACGTATGATTAATGAGTATTGATCAAATCTCTTGTATGAGGTAAGATATTAGGGTTTGTAATAGGTCAATATAGATTTAACAGTGAGCGTATAATATGCCTCCAAACCACATGTTAAGGACATTGTACAAGATGATTATTAATTAAGACTTTGGTTAAGGTTAAAGATGGGGCGCCATCATCATTTACCATGCAGTGGTCTTAAAATGTCTGACCTAATTGGTGAAAAAACGGATGTAGCCAGAGGCACTCAGTAAATGTTAACCGATGATGTGTTAATGTCAGATAAATAATGAATCTCCCAGCTTTTACCTTCTCCCACACGGCGTACATCTAGTCCATATGCTTCTCAAGAAGAGTATTCTTCTAATAGGCAGAGCAGCAGCTACTTGACCTTTCTCTTTACACAAATCATCATGAGACAGCTCTGTAGCAAACATATGGAGAATTCATGACAGGTGTAGACATGCCGGTTAAATTATAACACGCGTGTGTTAAATATTGAACATGTGTAAGCATTGTGCCGTTCGTTGCATAATGGCGTTAATGGCTCCGGTTAATGGAATCACCCTTTAATCTCCTCCAGGTGATAATCTGTGCTTAATTGAAAGGATTGCCATAAAAGCTGGAGAGAACTCGTCCTAAGGGGCCCAGAATACCCCAGTCAAGTCTAACACTGATTGGATTTTTGGGAAATTAATTGAACTCTAAACTGCCTCAGTGTTTGGGGGGGGCGGTAGGTTGGGTTGGGTTGAAACCACTGTGTCGCTTGACGGTTTTTACCCTCAAGGTCTTGCTAAATTTGTTGGGTCACTGATGTCGGAGGTGTAAGTGGAAAGGACAGCTGTGAAGAAAAAAAAAGGGATGATTCAGAGTACACTTGAGAGAATGGGGTAGTGGGGGTGAGAAAAGATAGAGAATGAGATACGCTGAAGAAAAGATACTGGGAAAACGATACAGCGGTTAGAGACAGATAGAGAGAAGTATTGGGAGAGAATGTATGGCTGCGGCACATGACATTACTGACCCTGACAGACAAGCCCTTTGGGAGTCGAGGGTAGGGCAGGAGAGTTACTGTTTCCAGAAGAGGCTGTGTGTGTGTGTGTGTGTGTGTGTGTGTGTGTGTGTGTGTGTGTGTGTGTGTGTGTGTGTGTGTGTGTGTGTGTGTGTGTCTGTGTGTGTGTGTGTGTGTGTGTGTGTGTATGTATATGTGCGCGCGCCGAGTGTTTGTGTGTGTGTCTGGAGCCAAACACTATGCAGACCGTGCCTTCTCTGGGCATTTTTTACATCAGTGGGCTTACATTTACTTGTCAGTCTTTCTGTAGCATCCTAAATATGAACTGAATTCATATATGACACTTTTGTAGGTCTAGCAGAGGCTTATATAGTTTAGAGAGAAAGAGAACGTAGCAGATCATTGTACCCGAGTGTTTGTAGATGTTGCCATGGTGAAGACACAGCTAATTACACATGACTAGCGTAAGAAATATTTTTCTCCTCGGCTCAGCAAGACTCTTGATTCATCTTGTTTCTGTGCTCTCTTTCGAGTTTTAGTGTACAGCCTCACTGGATGAGAAGATGGTGCTCTCCTGCGCTCCACTTTCCAAGAACTACCATCTCTCGAATAGCAGCATAAGATGCAATGAGGTTGTGTATGTGTATTGTTATAATATTGAGTGTTTGTTATTTGTTAGAGAGCTGTTGATTAACAATGTGCTCATTTTGGTTTTGTGGTACTGTTGAATTGTACTGTGTTGTACTGACACATGTTTTTATTATTTTGATCAACCCGCTTCAATCAGCGAGGTTAAATAGTAGAATCGCCTTTGTCCAATAGTTTAACCGCACTACGAACCACATCCTCCAAAATTATCATAGACTTGAATTGACACCTCTCTTAAACTGTTTCAACATTACCTGGACATTATAACCATCATAAAGGGGGATTTATTGCAGGACTGTTGTATTAGACAGAATTCATGTTTTCTAGGTGTCATGTAGGCGTGTTATACCACTGTTGTGGTTCGGAGTATGTCCCTCTCTTAAAAGTAGTAATGGACGTCTAACTCTATCCTTGTCAGTACAGGACAGTACATCCATTCCCATAAAACACTGAATAGTACATCTGAGAATTCACGCAGCACGTAAGCATGTTCAGGGGACTTACAAAGGACAGCTGACAAATCACTAGGTACTGACGCACACGTTACCGCTAAGAACAGGGGCTAGAGCATTCACAGTACATGAGTTCAGTGAAGGCTTGAATAGAAAAGAATGATACTAAAAATGCCTCATCATGCAAACTTGGAGAGGAAGAAAAAAAACCTGCAATATATCTCTCAGGTCTTTCAGACAAATGTCAGCATGTTTTTTTTTTTTACAGCATGTCTTCCCCTGTGCTCTACTTGTGTCCTCATGAAGATTGCACAGGAGGTATCATCAGTATGCTGTGTGGTGTATATATACCATGTTGACTGTGACATGGTGAATCTATGTTGAATGCAGGAGCCAGTGAAATTACAATCTAAACGATTGCCCTTTCTATCTCTACTTTTATGTATCCTTCTTTATGTGTGTGTGTGTGTGCGTGCGTGTGTGTGTGTGTGTGTGTGTGTGTGTGTGTGTGTGTGTGTGTGTGTGAGAGAGAGAGAGAGAGAGAGAGAGAGAGAGAGAGAGAGAGTGGGAGAGAAAGTGTGTGGGGGTTTCTGTGTGAGGCTCTTGTTGATGCTTTTGTAATCCATCATCGTTTTAAAATATTGGACAGTGCTCTTTTGCGGTTAAAGAAAACTGAGGAGCTTATTCTGGATGGTCATTTGTCAGAAGATAAATAATGCTCTGACAAACCTTAAAGAGTGGCCTCTCTCCATTTGGCCAACTCGGGAGGCCGAACATCACAGCACAGACTTTATATCCCTTCACAGACGTAATATTTACATTTGGCTGTGGTTTGTGGGAACAATTTTGTTGATACTGATAACTTAAAGATGCGTCCACGGACCTTGTTAACAGTTACGTATATATTTTTCTAAATTATGTTGTATGTGATGGTAGTGTTGTGTGTGTGTGTGTGTGCCTGTCTGTACTTGGTATGTGAGTCAGATCAAATCCCTTATTGTTGTCACGGTCATGGTCGGTGAGGCCAAATCGTTTTTTTGCACTCTAAAGCAGGCACGGAACAGATAGCGATCCCTACCACATATCGAAAATGTTGAGAGAAAAAGTAGGCCCATTTTGTCTCCTGTAGTAACAACCTTAAAGTCTGAGTTCATACACAAGAAATCCAGAGTCTGAGCGATGAGAGTAAGGAGAGTAGACAGGCAGTTCGAACACATAAATCTAAACGTGATCCAAGACCGTAGAGGACGAGACAAAAATCATAATCAGTAACCAGGCCGAAGATGTAAAACGGGATACAAGGCAGTAGAAATTTGAAACATGAAACCCTTGAAAATGGCTGGACAATCAAAGCAATAATCTGGCAATGAATGAATAACAATGCAGGATTTATATACACTTGTGAATGAGCTGATGAGAGACAGGTGCGAAAGGGGAGACAGTGATAGGTGCTGTTGGTTGTCAATCACTCGTCAAGAGAAGAAAAAAAACACAGACAGCACAGGAAAAAGGGGGCAAGGAAGATGAGAGACCAGGCAATAAATGATCATATATTATATTGTGTGCACTTATTCTTTCCAAATTCACTGCAATCCTTTCATGTAGTTTGTATTTACATTTGTGGATGAACAGGAATGTGAATGCTGATACCACTATACTGTGTGATAAAGAGGATGCTGTGTTTGTTAAGTGAGATGTACTACGGGCTGTGTAACGTAGCCTGTCTACATGACATGAAACAAGCCCATGGATGCCGTAGCAAATCTAGACCGCAGAATCATTCTCCACATGGGGTTGCCTTTGCAAAGGAGACAAGGACTATATTGCACTAAAAAGTGTTTTGTTTTTTCACCTATACGTACACCTACCGCTTTTTCTCTCTTTCATTCTCTCTCTCTCTATCTCTCTAACACACACACCCAGACACACACACACACCTACACACACACATTTTACCCAAACATCTACCCCTTTCTCCTCTTCATCTATTTTGAAAAGCTTTATTGGCATGATATAGTATATACATTACCACCCTTCCCCCCGCTTCCTCTCTCTCACACTCATTTGTTTGCTCTCTTTCTCGCCCCCTCTGTCTGTCCACTCCCTCAATCCCTGGCCCTCCCTTAGTGGGTAGTTCATGGGCTTGTAGGCTGTAATGGTAATTTGCTCATCAGGAGCAGGGAGCGGCTCGCAGAGTTCATGTTGCCTAAATTGCACAGGCACTCGTAGAGTGGAGCGAAACTCCCACCGGAGGAATAGCTCCTGATCACAAGCACACACACACACACACACACACACACACACACACACACACACACACACACACACACACACACACACACACACACACACACACACACACACACACACACAGCAACTTAACCAGAGGTGGCTTATAATACAGAGACAATTTAGGCTTTGTGTCATAGCATTGCACTTTACTTATTTACAAGTGCACTATACTTATTAGACTTATCAAATAGAGATGTATGTGGACCTTAATTGGATAGTGACTGGTAATTAGAAGTGGTGTTTGTGCTGTTTTTCTTGTTCAGTTTCCTTGCTATTTTTAATTGGTTAATAATCTATTATATATATATATATATATATACATATAGAGAGAGAGAGAATGTATTCAGCAACAGCAGAAGCAAGAAGTATATTTTAATTGGGATTTAATTATACAAATACACATCTTAATTGATGGGTCATTTCTTCTTGTTTAGCCATGAAGCTAATTATACACTGTAATTGTTCATGTTTTTATCTCTCCATGTGCTATCTCTCATCTTGAGAGAGAAGCTTCCAGATAAGATAAATCCCTTGGGTAGCCCTGTGTTGTCCCCTTTAAACATCTGAACATAATATATACACAACACACACACACACACACACACACACACACACACACACACACACACACACACACACACACACACACACACACACACACACAGAAGTTTCAGTATCTAACATTACCATAACACTATCATATTTTTTAATGAATAAAACATGCTCAATTTCTGTTTGACCAAAGTCTGGTTAAATATTGAAACATGTATTTAACCAGATACTGGAAAGAGAATGAAATGTGTATTTAACCAGTTTGTGTGCCTGCTTAAACAAGAACACTTAGGCTCATGGTGAATAGGCCTACAGTTTACAGAGGGGTTACACTAGAATGCAACTGCTAAAACTCCCTTGTTTAACCTAAAGTCATTGAAATATAAAATATGTTATTTTACCCACACATGGCAAAAAAAAGCAGTTTACATTTGCTATGCACATTTGTTTATCAGCTGTTGGCCCAGTAGCGTCATGGCTACCACTGCTTAAGAGCCAGGAGCTTCTTAATGTTCTTTGAGGAGTTTTCGTTGCTGAATGCTGCAGAGCAAGCCTCAGTGGCTGTGTGTTCTCTGGGGCTCTGGTAGTTCCATAAGCGAGACGGTGTGTGTACCTACTCCCCCCAAACTCAGCAGTGTGATGCCTGCTCCTCCTGTCAGTACTCAGGACACTGTGCAGTGTCATCTCATTTCAGCCACATCCTGTAACCCCGAGGTCTTATTGATTTAACTGGCCTTCAAAGGCCGGCTCTGTTGCGCTTCCCTTGACACAGATCCCCATTGTGCGGTAGGTCTGACCTGGGCAGCGGTGCTGCTGTAATATCAGGATGGAATCCGGGGCCAGGTGTCAAAGCTTTCTCTCGGATGGTGTTGTTGGTCATCCAGGCTCTGTTGCCTTCCTTGTGCTCATGATGGGAGTGCAAGCATTGCTGATGGAAGCAAGTCCATGCATTGAATAGGACAGAGGACACACTCACACACACACACACTCTCACACACACACACACACACACACACACACACACACACACACACACACTTCACATATTTGCTTAATGACCTCTTTACTCCCTTATCCACAGATCTCATTTTAGATATCATTGATCGTGTCCTCTCTGTTGCTGTACTGATTTGCCCAGTGGCTGAAGTATGTCTTATTTGGAGTGTGGCGCTGAAACGCCCTGTTTCTTCATGGGCAAGACAGTTCCCCACCACGTGCCCTTCTTCAGCATTCATTTCACACACACCAAGACAGCACTGTCTCGTCTGCTCTCACCCCACAGACACACACACACACACACACACACACACACACACACACTCACACTATCTGTATGTCTCTCTCACACACGCATACACACATGCGCAAGGTCTGTCTCTCACTCTCTCTCACTCTCTCTCTCTTTCTCGCTCCCTCTCACACACACACTGTGTATCTCTCTCTCACACACGCACACACACACACACACGCAAGGTTTGTCTCTCCCTCATGCACACTATGTTCCTCCTTTACTCCCTGCAGAGTAGTATCAATGACAAAGTCAGTCTTCCCAACAGTGAGCCAAGAGAGAAAATTGTGGCAATAATTGGCTCTGTGATCATTACGAGCTTGTCATTTTAAACAGCTATCGCTTTTACGACTAACAACTGTTTGCCTCATTATGCTTAAGCAGCTGTACTTATGTGTATATTGTTCAATGATTGTGTGTGCGCTGCATTTATTCGTTACTAGAATGCTATGAATGTGCAAAATGTTTTATCAACAACAGCTCCTCAGTTAAGCGATAATAAATTCGTTTTAAAATTAACTCTTGTCCAGTTGAAACTCAGTGTGTGTCCTGGATGATGAGATTAAGGCACGGGACAAAAGGTGCCATATGCCTGATGCCAAAGTGCTTCATAAGCATCTAAAATGCCTACTTTCTTACAGCTGCATTTCTGCAGGAGCTTGCGTTCTTTAGCCAAAGGTTAGAAACCAAAGTGCATTATAAGGGAAGATTAACCTAGAAAGAATTCCCTGTGTGCCTATTACCGCTTGCAGTTCCGTTCTGTCCACTCAGGAGAAAAGTAGGCTGTGGGCATTGTACTGAAACAACTCATTGTAAAAAGTTATTTTTCTCAGTGGACCTATTACAGCACTCGTGGACTGAAATGACTTGTGCATGTGTTATGTGAAGTGATGATTGACGTGAGATGACTGTTATAGACCTACTTGTGATGTAACTTTAATTAAGAAATGCTATAGGCTAAATGTTTGTGATTCCAGGATGTCATTTTTTACTTGTAGTGCTGCATGGAGTGGTCTTTCTCTGCCTGACTCTGATGGAATGAGCAGGGGCTTCATGATAGCTTTTGCATTAGAGAAAATGATTTGACGGGCACTCTGTTGACTGTTTGGAAGTGGTGTCAAACCAAAACTAGGAATGTCTCAAAACTGTCCTAGCTTTTGTGGTTTTTGTCAAGTGCGTTTTATTTTTGAAATATATCTCTACTAGAGAGGGTTAAATGCCCAACACAGTGGCTTTTTTCTCGACCTAGAAACCTAGACCACACAAAGGGCTTCATAATATCATATGGTGTACTGTTACTGAGTTCCTTAATTCCCCCGAAGTGGTTTGTCCTCCGCGGTTATGAGGCTGGACCCTGACACGACCTCCAGTGAGTTCAAATGACATTTAGATTGAGCCATTAGTTTGCAAATTCTGTAACAAATGAAGTTATTTTCTCACGGACATGGGCTTGTTTTACCAGTCCTGGTTACACAGATGACTTTATCATTGCCGACATTTCAGCCCCTCTTCACATCCACAGGGAAAATTGGATGTGGAAACGTTCACAAATGGGGCATGGATGAAAGCTAAATTGCCTGAGAGTGTGTCATCAAAACGTTCCCTACCTCCGTAAGGCTTACCCCGGTCTTCTCAAAAAATTGAGAATTAGGAGCATTCGCTTTGGTTTCCTATCACTCTAGTACACTCTGTTTCCCTGTTCTATGACCATATATAAGGACACTTACGGTTGAAGAACCATGCATCTCTGTCCACTACCTCTGTGCCACTTAAAGAGAAGCAGAGAGGTAGGTGGAGGAGGGTGGGGTCGGGTGGGGGGAGGCCCTCGAAGGAGAAGTAGATTTTTCATTGGTTAGCCCCTCGCCCCCAGCTCTTGACAGGTTAGCATTTCATCATCCAGCTCATTCATCTCCCTCAGCGTCGGGGGTGCAAGGAGCACACAGAGAATAAATAATGCACTTACCTCCCCGTCACACACACACACAAACACACACACAAACACACACTCACACACATAACAAGGTTTACTGGTACACTTGTGTACCCAGCCCATGAAATATTGTGTCTGTTTACAATGGATATTTTATGTTGCAATGGGGTATTTCGTTATGTGTGATAAATGCCCCATGGGCAGCCGTGGACACAGTGGAGCGTGGATGTAGCCCGTTCTTATAGCCCCCTGAGGTTCAGTCTGTGTGTACCGCCACAGCAACACGCTTACCATGCGGTACACAGCCAACATGAGAAGTTTTTCTTCACAGAGTTGAAGGTTAAGGTACATTTGTAGGCTGACAAAGATAAGATTGTCACATCAAAACTTTTTCAATTTTTCAGTTTATTATTTATTATCAATACGATTTCGTTTTTTTATTTCGAACTTCAAGTCTCTTTTTTAGCTCCATATAAACCTGCTAATATCTGCAGGGGTCTGTAACAGGCAGTAGTCATGGAAGGTCAGTAAATTGCCACAATATGGAGCAATGGAACCGTGAATGGATCTTTTCACTGCATGTCTGCAGATAAATCCAAAGGAAATAATCCTCCCTAGGGACCCTGCCGGAAGAGTGTGAGGCTACATCCCACAAAAACGATCTCAGAGTGATAGCTCCGTATCAGAAATAATCTCTGTCCATAAAAGGGTTACGTGATGTGAGCATGATGAATCAGGGAATGTTACGTCGTGACTCAGTCAGGTGGTGAACGTAGGTGTCTCTGTCTTTATTTCCAAAACTCGACATTTCTGCCCGTCTACACTAAAATGCAACCTTTAGAATTTTCTAAACTAAAATAAAGCGGGGCCAGTATTTTTCCAGAGGTCTCCATTTTAGGGGCTTTAAAACACCGTAGTGTTATGGATGCCAGGCTTGAACGTGGCAGAAGTGAAGCGTTTGAAAACTAAAAGGTATTAGTGTGGAGGTAACCTGAGGGCCAGCAAACACCTTCTCCAGAGGGTAGCACTAACAACATTGAGTGTGTCTCTCACCAGGAGAAGGGCACTGACTGAAAACAGATCAATCGCGTAGCAGTGCGATATGCTGAGGGATAACCTCTTCTGGTCCGATGCGGGTAGCGGGCGGCGTCAGTGCAGGCAGTAATCTGCCTGAGATGATAATGGTATCTGTGGTGTGGGCCAGAGGCAGAGGGCAGTGCTGCTGATAGCAGGGGAGCAGCGGCTCCTCCTCCCTCACTTCAGTCGGGTCAACACTTTCTCTCTTCTCTGTCTATACTGCCTCACTGTCTGTCAAGGAGGCTGTCTGTACTGCCTCTCTGTCTGTCATGGAGGCTGTCTGTACTGCCTCTCTTTCTGTCATGGAGGCTGTCTGCACTGCCTCTCTTTCTGTCATGGAGGCTGTCTGTACTACCCCGGTCCGCCCCACTCTGTCTCTCTACCTTTTACATTCCGTCTCTCTTTCCCCTCATTTGCATTCGTCTTTCATCTCTCTCTCTCTCTCTCTCTCTCACACACATTTACTCTTTCCCTCTCCCCTTCACTCAGACAGTGCAGAAAGGTTAAATAAGGAATCAATGCTGGACTCCGATTAAAAATACATACAGCAGGTCCTGATGTATTTTTCATTACTGACCGTCCACATTTATTCTTCATCTTTGTACTGGGAGGGCAGTTTGAAGTAGTTTTGCTAAAAGAAGATTCATTTTACACCTTTCATCACGGATGCCCCTTTAACCTCTACCATCGGCATATTGTCATATAAGTGTCGAATATCCAGAATCAAATTACCACCACATTTATTATCATATTATTTCATTGAATTACATATTTATAAATAATATACCATCATTTTGCACCAAATCATATTATTCTACAGTGGGGAAAATAAGTATTTGAACCCCTTGCGATTTCACAAGTTTGGCCACTTGCAAAGAAATGTGTGATCTATAATTGTAATGGTAGGTGTATATTAACAGTGAGAAACAGAATATCAACAAAAAAATCCAGAAAAATGCATTTTATAACATTTATTACTTTATTTGCATTTGATGCAAAAAATAAGTATTTGAACCCCCAAAACTGACTGACAAAAATGACTTAGTACTTGGTGGAATAACCCTTATTGGCAAGCACAGACGTCAGACGTTTCTTGTAGTTGGTCACCAGGTTTACAAACATCTCAGGAGGGATTTTGGTCCACTCCTCTTTCCAGATCCTCTCCAAATCTTTAAGGTTGTGTTTTCAATGGGAGGGAATGAGGGAATGAGGTTCAAGCCCAATATTCCACGTTACATGGCCCCATCCATAGTCCCCTTGATGCGGTGGAGTCGTCCTGTACCCTTGGCAGAGAAACAGCCCCAAAGCATAATGTTTCCACCTCCATGCTTGATGGTGGGTATGATGAACTCTTGGGGTCATATTCAGCATTCCCCCCTGTCAAACACGGCAAGTCGAGTTGATGCCAAAAAGCTTGATTTTGGTATCATCTGACCACATTCTGTCTCCCAATCCTCCCTAGAATCATTCAAGTGTGCAATGGAAACTTCAGATGGCCCTGTACATGCGCTTCCTTGAGCAGGGGGACCTTGCGAGTGCTGCAGTACTTCAAAAAATACGGCGTGGTGTGTTGCCAATGGTTTTCTTGGTGACTCTGGTCCCAGCTGCCTTGAGATTATTCACAAGCTCCCCCTGTGTAGTTCTGGGGTTATTCTGCACCTTTCGAATGATCACTGATTCCGCACGAGGGGATATCTTGCATGGAGCCCCAGACCTAGAGCGGGTGACAGTTGTTTGGTGTTGCTTCCATTTATGAATAATCGCACCAATAGTTTTCTGCTTCTCACCAAGCTGCTTGCCGGTGGTTTTGTAGCCCATTCCAGCCTTGTGCAGGTCTTCAATCTTATCTCTGACGTCCTTGGACAGCTCTTTGGTCTTGCCCATGGTGGTGAGGTTGAAGGTGTTAAGTATGATTCTTTGGACAGTTTTCTTTTATACAGGTCACCAGTTGAGATCAGGTATACCTTGTTAGACCTAATGAGGACTAATCTGTGTGCTTTTTGGGCACATAACTGGCCATTGGGAGCCAGAATTCTTGCTGTTTGCTTGGGGGTTCAAATACTTATTTTTTGCATCAAATGCAAATAAAGTCAGAAATCTTATAAAATGCAGTTTTCTGGATTTTTTTGTTGATATTCTGTTTCTCACTGTTAAAATACACCTACCATTAAAATTCTAGATCACACATTTCTTTGCAAGTGGCCAAACTTGCGAAGTCGGCAGGGGTTCAAATACTTATTTTCCCCACTGTATATATTACTTTGAAGACATGCCAGATAGACCTTAAATAGTTAATTAGTTAATTAGTAGACCTTAGTTAATTTTCGGTTGACAATATTCCTGGGCAGGGCTGGACTGGGACAAAAAATCGGCCCGGGCATTTTGAACCAGACCGGCCCACTTAATTCGATAACACACCCTTTGGTCTCTCGAATGTCTACACACCAACCAGGCTTTTAGCTAGCAGGGCGTCTGCCCTATCGTCTACAAAAAAATAAGAAGAAATGGGACGCCCTACTTTTAGGCAGGACGGCCTAAAGACGCCCTATTTTTCTCCCGTTTTACCTGTTAACTTTCGCTGAATGTGATCAAAATTCACCGTTTCAGTCGCTTCAGCGAAGTCTAGAATCATATGCCCTGCCAATTAGAAAATAGCATTGCTGTATTCCCGCTACAACAACGTTACATCATGATTCCAACGAAACATTGATTCATGGGCTCGCAGAAGCTACAGAAGACAGCTGTCTCACCGCACGTCACTGAACCTACTACTTTATGAGTTCAACAAGAGTTTGTGTGTTAAGGTGGTGGTCTTAATTAATCTAAATTCAATACAATGCAATACAATATATATTGTACAATATATATCCTTTTTTTGGAACCAGAAAATAGCGACTGAAGAACCCCCTGTTCTCGTCTACGAGAGGTACAGACTGTATTGCTCCCTTTCCTAGAAGGGAGTCTATTTCCTCCTGTAGTAAACGCGCTTCATGAGGTGGCACTAACATTTGTACCACGCCCCTGAACTTCGGGGGGCAAACTGGAGCGTATAACGGAGTATCATAATTCGCTATCTGGACAAATTGGCATATTTTCATAGGGTTTGGGAATACTGGGCTTTCGGAACATTGACATGGCACTGCGCACCAATAGGCTAAGGGGCTTGCCCACCACTCAAACACACAACATAGAGTGTAGGCTAACGGCTGGCTGGCTGTTTCAGAGTAGAGTAGGCTGAGGGCTAGCAACAGCTACAGACTTGTCTTGTATTTACAATGCAAACGAACTTGGCCATAGAACATAGGTCCTAAGTCAAACATATTTTAGAGACGTTTGAATTCATGATCAGTAAGCTTACCGTAGGTCGTTGTATCGTATCTCCCTGGCTGTCGCCACCAGTAGGCCTATCACTTTCATCCACGGTACCTGATGATGGCCCTGCCGTGGCAAACATTTCCGATATTTTGGCACATTTGGCAGTGTAGGCTTGAAAAGCAAGCCTCTTCTTATCTCGCAGTTTCTCCGCACCCTCTTTTCACTTTCTCTCCATTTTGGACTGGAGGATTCTAACGAAACGTGCGTTTCTGTGCACCGCCCAAGCCAAAGGTAGAAGGTGTTTGGTGATATGATTGGACGAGCCCCTTGTCACTAAAGAAGACAGCCAATGGGCCGCAGACTAGCATGCGCTTGTCAAGCATGTCAAGGCCATGGGCCACGCTGAGTTTGTTTCCCGTCCTAATGCATTATGTAGGCAGGTCCAAACCGAAAGGGGTTGGTGTTGGGTCAGCCCAGGGGATGTGATTGGGCCAGCCCAGTGTCAATAGGGCCGCTCATGAACTACTTTCGTGGGCCAGCCGGTCAGACCATTATATGGGAAAAAAAAAATTCTAAAAAAAAAAAAAAAAAAAAAAAAAAAAAAAAAATTTTTTTTTTTTTTTTAAATAATAAATTCGGGACTCTCGGCCCATATTGCACCTCGGCCCACCGGGAAAACGCCCGGTATGCCAGATTGCCAGTCCAGCCCTGTTCCTGGGCATGCATTCTGCACTAATAGATGCCCCGACTTGTGGGGGAGCATTGCCAAAGGCTCTCTGTGTTTGCCACTCAATCACATCTGAGGTTATCCTCTATTACTCTCGCTTTGGCTGGGATTTTCCCAGGAAGAACCCTTGCAGGTCTCTTCGGTGACAAACCTTACTAGCCTAATATATTCCCTTAACATGTTAGAGTGGAAAACGAGAGCAGGCACTTTCCTCCGCTCCGCTGTGGTTGTGGATGATTAATGGGCCCCAGGCTTAGGTTTTGGGGAGGGAAGACAGAGGTGCACACATGCCCGCCGAGAGAGAGAGAGAGAGAGAGAGCGAGGGAGAGAGGGAAAGAGAGCGGGACAGAGAGAGGGAGAGAGAGAGAGAGAGAGAGAGAGAGAGAGAGACAAGGGCACACATATGCTACATTCCTGCGCTAATCTGCATTACAGGAGCCGCGGCACAGGCCAGTCACGAGGGACCATCAGTGTCTGCTTTGTGGCACAGCTGAGGCGGAGAGAGAGAGAGAGAGAGAGGAGGATGACTGAAAGACTGACGGCTGGAGGAAGATCAAGTGACAGGGGGAGAGAGAAAGAGAGACTGAGGCTACAGAACAGATAAAGTGATGGAGAGAGAGAAGTGTTGAAAGAGAAAGAGGGAGATGGAGACGGTTGGCTTCACATCCGTCTTCCTGAGGCTCTCTCTGTGGAGCCTTTTGGCGTGTTTCACAACCCTTCGAGGGACTCTTGGAGGGCGGCCATCTTTGCTGCATGCTCGGTGTGTATCTTGCACGGCAGCAGTGGGCTCTGCACATTGCATTGTGACTGCCATCGAATGGTTCCAGACATATTTGAGTCTTCCCTGCACACACACCCACTGGTGTGTGGGCGAGTTGTTGCCAATGCTGGTGTCAATGGGATTCGTGTCATTGTTAAGATAAAGAATGTAAACTGGGTGTTTAGGGGTGGAGGTGGGGGTTGTGGTTGCCTTAAACTTCACCCACCTGACAACTTCAAGTTTATTGTTACACCAACCCTCTACAATACAGTGTGCAATCACACTACACACACACAGACACTCATCCATGTTTTTCTCTGGACGGCATACACTCAATGACTGCACTGTCAGGAAATGCCCATTGTGAAAAATGACCCACCACTATGTTAAACATCAGAGAAAACACCCTAGTTTGTGACGACTGACGGGTTGTTTCTTCATGCAAATTAGATTTGGGGTTTTAAGTTCAATTAAGCCGCTTTGTTTTAGGGTTAAAGTGAAGGCAGGTCAATTTTGAACCTTAGGACAGCACGAAACAGAAGAAAGACCTCTTCCTCTCATTTCCTACACCACCCTCCCCCAGCTGCCGTTTTGTCCAAGCAGCTCTTTCTCTTTCCCTCACTCTCTCTGTTCTGTCAGCTGTTCTCTCCACCCTCCCCTCTGCTCTGAGTGAAATCAGTTGTGTATTGTTCACCCTGACCGTCGCCGCTGATTGATTTCTCCCTCTGTTAAGTTTTCTATTTGACTGCCAGCTCGCTGTGGTCTGTCTTCAATCCATAAACTTGTTAAATTCACACTGCACAGTAGCTGATTAGGACCTTTACCTTTTGTGTTGAGGAGAGGAGTGCTTGGCCTGGCGTGCTAGGCACCGGATAAAGCGTGTCATTTGAAAAGCCTGGGATATATTTATGTGTTGCTTTGTCTGTGTTGAGAGCATTTTTTTATGAGTGGGATGTGTCCTCCTCGATAACATTCTTCTCGCTTTCTAAAGGCAGGAGAGGCGCTTGCAGAATGTACAGTTGTGTGCGCTTCAGTCAGCGCCTGCTGTAAAATGATAATCTGCAGGCGGGAATGTATAAATACCAGCGGGCTCCTATTCGCATCATTATGAAAATAGGGCCACATTAAATATCCCATTAAAACACTCTGCGGCACAATCCAGATATATGTAAGTATTTTTGGATGTGCTGGATTTCAGAGTAGAGGTATTGTTGATTTCTCTTTCCAACACATCTCTTTTTTTGTCTCTCTCTCTCTCTCTCTCTCTCTCTCTCTCTCTCTCTCTCTGTCTCTCCCCCTTCACCACCCCTGTCTGTCATTCCTGTGTGCTCTGTGTAAAGGGCACCTCTCACCAGGCGCAGTCAGTGCGAGGCTGCGGGGGCACACTGGCTGGGTGAGCCCCCTGCAGCCCGACCCCTTGAAGTGGTAATGAGGAGCAGGGTGAAAGGTCCTCGTCGGCCAGTGGGCAGTCCGCGGCCTGTGGAGGCTTCGCCGGTTTGGTCGGTTTGGATGGAGGGGGGGAGGGGGGAGCGCAGTGTTCGAGAGGAGAGGGAGCCAGAGGGAGACCCCGACCCCTTGGCCCCTCGTCTGGCCAATTGGTTTCCTCTTTGAGCTGCTTGTGAAAGGAGGTCTGGGTCACTGCGTGCGGCTCACTCTCACCTGCCCCCCTATCCTGGACTGCCTGGAGGGGCCATGGACAAGGGCACAGGTGCAGCTCAGTTTGTGAAGTGGGTCTGAGTATGGTGGCACTCAGTGCTCTTTGGTTGAATAAAAGATGGTGGAATCTTGTTCATGACCCTGTAGATAAGGGCTGAGAGATATGTGTAAACATGGTCTCATACATTCAAGGGTGGGGACAGGTGGTGTCGGCATAGAGATAGAAAAGATGAGTATGTTGGAGTGTGTGCGTGCTTGTTTGTGTACATTGTGTGTATGTGTGTAATTTGTGTTTTAGTTTAGTGGTTTGCAGTGTTTGTGTTTCTGTAATTATGTCAAGGTCTGTGTTTGGGTTTGGTTTGTGGATCTGGTCAGACCTGTTAAGGCAGATGGTGTGTGTGTGTGTGTGTGTGTGTGTGTGTGTGTGTGAGTGTGTGTGTGTGTGTATGTGTGTGTGTGCTGCAAATGTATGTCCCACCTTCTTTATCCACTCTGTAGGAAACATAGAGCATATCTTGAGGCACTGTTCTGTCAGATAAGGCTCTTATGGGTTTTATCTCTTTGTGAAGTTTGAGCTCCCTCACTCTTTCCCTCTCTTTCTCTCTCTCTCTTCTCTAACTCTTCTTTTTCTTATGCTCCCTAACCAGTATGCTCTCATCCTGGTTGCTCTGTTGTTTGTTTACATTCCCAAACCTGTTTTTCTTTTCCCATCCTCCTTTCACCCCTTATTGTCTGTCTTTCTTATTAACTCACTCAGTGTACTGATTCTAGGAAGAATATCACATACTTGATGACACTGAAACAGAAAACTCACAGTATGTCTGACGGTCACTATTGCTGTGTAGTGAGTGTTGCGACCATACAGTACTGGCATACAGTACTGGCATGACAATCAGTGCTAATTATTCATTAATTAATTTGTGTTATTCATTTCATATTTATTTGTCTTAAAGGTGGAAGGGAAAACACCATTTGGAAACAAGAGGTCACCTTCGAAAGTATGCACTTTATTTTGCTGATGAGTCACACATTGTTTTCCGTACTGAACTAGATGTATGTGAACATCAGTGAAAGTGTGTGTGAAAATCAGAATATGGATGTTTGTCTATAACTGGCTGTGCCTATTGTTGTCATAGTGAGTAAACAGCTTGATTCTCAGGAACAATTATGTGGTTTTGTTGAAAATTGCATTTCAACAAAACTCTCTTCACTGCTATAAACGCAGGTGCTTTGGGTAATGGAAATAAGCATGGATGATCCCCTCAAGCATGAAACCCAAGGAAAATGCAGACATTAAATGCCATGAAGCAATACAAATAAAGTACCCAAATAAACTCAACTCCCTGGAAGATATTGCAGTAAACTCTAAGTTGTACGGAGTTGAACGGACACGGTCTTACTTTCGCCTACCTCAAGATATCCAATCACGTCCTCCTGTCTGGTCATCTTCATTTACAATAGACACACAGAGAAAGGCCTTATTATGAAGACATCACTATCCACTTACTTAAACATGAAGAAACAACTCACTGGGATGTCAGCCAGCTCTTCAGACCTTCACGTTGACTTCTCATTTAATAACCCTCGGCTCGCACAAAGCAAATTAGGACCCAGATAGTTGCGAGATGAATTGCGAGATAAACTTATCTTTAAAACCCATTCAAAACATCACTCATAATGACACAAAGATGACATGAGGTCTGTTAGAAGGTAAAATAATGATCCCCTGATCTGATAATAAATATTTGCCTTACTCTTTATTATCAGACAACAGCATGTAATGAACGGTGAATGTAAATATGCTTAAGGCCAAGCACCCTGTGTCTCTGGCTTATCTTGAGTACTTTCAGTGGAGCTTTCAGTCAGCTTGCCGTCACTGTATTTATATAGTAGTGTGTGTGTGTGTGTGTGTGTGTGTGTGTGTGTGTGTGTGTGTGTGTGTGTGTGTGTGTGTGTATGTGTGTGTGTGTGTGTGTGTGTGTGTGTGTGTGTGTGTGTGTGTGTGCAGTATTTATTCAGTACACTGGAGTCCCTGGAGAGCCACGCTCTCACTTAAGTCACAATGCACATCAAGCTGAGAGCGTGTCACAAGCACGTGAGCTGTTGTTGGATTTTCCTGGAGTCAGTGGTGGGGCTGTGGATTATTTTCTGACTTTTACATAGAACTGCCCTCTGGACTCTTTTCCCATCCTTACTTGAAGTTGAGTGCCTGTAGCTGCATATGTGCATGTGTGTGTGTGTGTGTGTGTGTGTGTGTGTGTGTGTGTGTGTGTGTGTGTGTGTGTGTGTGTGTGTGTGTGTGTGTGTGTGTGTGTGTGTGTGTGTGTGTGTGTGTGTGTGTGTGTGTGTGTGTGTGTGTGTGTGTGTGTGTGTGTGTGTATGAAGTCTGCTTTGTGTATCTTTGTTTATTTGTGCACATCTATGTAGATGTTTGATTGACACAGACAATGCTCTCTGATAAGGCTTGGGCGGTATACATTTTTTATACCGTCATACCTTCTTTACATTACACTGGGATGAACGATATTTGTGTACAAATAAATAAATAAATGAAAAGGTGAGCTGCATGTGTGACATTGTCTAGCCTCGAATGCTGTGTGCAATTAGCCTATTTAGGCAAGTCTTCCTGGGTTTAAATACTTATGGTCCGTAGAATAATGAATAGATAGAAATAAGCGCTTCCATAGATTCAGCACCTTGGTGGAGGACCACACATCAGTGGGCTGAACCAAGATGATGTGTGGGGGATGGTGGCAGATTGGCAGTTAAATAAAATCATGTGGCTGATTGACGCTTTTGTAGATGGAAAAAGTAATCTCAAGATACAGTTATGGATGGCAATATTTTCATGATTACATATTTAATTGATTAGCAACGAGACCTATAGACCAGAAATGACCTCATTTGAGGGATTCTGTGTTAGTCATCATGCACTGTAAACTCCGGAATCGTCCATCACCAGTGTGGAAGTTGAGTGCTAGGGAAACACAGAGACAACTCCTTGTTGAAGAGTTAAAAGAAGGTTCACCTTTGTTTATTTCAATGAACGCTCCACTTCCTTGTTGTCACAGAGCACACAAAGAATCACCCCCTAGGGTGTGTGGGAAACGTACAGTAGAGGCAATTTGAACACATAAGAACACGGGCCAGATAAGTGTGGATTATATTAAATATTAGTCCTGCATGCGAGTGGTCACTTGCCAGTAGACTAACCTTTTGTGGCGCCTGCTGTGCACTACAATACATCACCTCAGTATCGCATCTTTGTATCAGCATAAAAGAAAGAAAAGCCTCTGTGTTTTTGAGAGTATTGAAAACCATACCTCTGGGATCATTTAACATGATGTGATTCTGAACATCAAGTCCATCATTATCATAATAAATGGTCTGGGAAAAACATAGGGTGCCGTAGAGCTCTTTGATTACCATTCCATCAAAGAAAAGAATTGGATCAAGGATGCATTATTAGGCTAACTAATCCTACAGAAGCTATTTGTCATGGTGCTCAAATGCCATAATATATTGAGTAAGTTACATCTACGATCAGCATTCATGGATCATAGTCACTGAAGGCATCCTTGTGGGGGCCTTAGCACTCTGCACAGTCTAGGAGATAAAGTAGGTCTCGGTAGAATACACTCTTACAAAAGAATAACACAAGGATGATTGACACTTTATGTCACAGTGAAAACTGGAAAGTAAAAAGAACAAGAGCAATCCGAGATTTCTGACCTCCAGCAAGGAGGTACACAAATCCGGATCCAGAATCCGGATCCAGATCCGGATCAGCCTGAAATTTTAATGGGCATGTCCCAGGACCAAGATGCACCTCTTGCGAAAATTTCAGAAAGATCCGCCCAGTAGTTTCTGAGAAATCTTGTCCACAGACAGACAAACAGACATACAAATAAATTAACGGACCCGATCGCATAACCTCCTTGCTGGAGGTAATAAAAGATAATAATAGCACACCCTGGAATATATTTGTGTGTGTGTGTGTGTGTGTGTGTGTGTGTGTGTGTGTGTGTGTGTGTGTGTGTGTGTGTGTGTGTGTGTGTGTGTGTGTGTGTGTGTGTCTGTGTCTGTGTGTGTGTGTGTGTGTGTGTGTGTGTGTGTGTGTGTGTATGTGTGTGTGGTAATGCTGCTTGGTCCTTGGTCCTTACATCATGAAGTAACTTACTATTTCTCTCTGTGGGTTTTAGTTTAAAGCCATCTTATTTTTATCCAGCCTTGGTAATTAAAACCTTCTGTTTGGGTTTTACAGACAGTACTAAAAGCGTCATTCTGAATGCAATGAGAATATATTGAGGTTGTCTCGATGTGTGAATCACTGTGGTTAGTCAGTGGTGTCTGGTGATTCAGCTAAGTTTTAATATTGAAACTGCATTAGGCATTTACAGGACTTGAAGCCCATAGTCTGGATGTTAAAATTCGAAGCAGGTAGGCGGTCGATGTAGAATTGTCTCCTGTAATATGTTGCTGTCTGTATGTTGCCTCCAACTGATTCCATTATAGCCTTTCTCTTCCACCCCCCCCCCTCTCTCTCTCTCATTTCTTTTTTCTTCTATTCCTGCGTACCTCTCTCTCTCTCTCTGACATTCCAGGAATTCTGCCCAGTTTGGCTTGGCCTGAGTGTGAAAGCCGTATGGTGGTGTGTTTGTGTGCATGTGTGTGCGTGTGCGTGTGCGTGTGCGTGTGCGTGTGCGTGTGTGTGTGTGTGTCTGTGTGTGTGTGCGTGTGCTGCAGTCTCCTCAGCCCTGTGTAATCTGTCAAAATAATTTATTTAGCTGATGAACGGCCCAGAGTGTGCTTTGTAATAAAGACTGGGTTGAGTCTCAGTTGTTGGCCTAATGATATTTCCCTCATCTGTAATATCTCATTAGGAGCGCTAATTGAAAAAAGAACTCATTTTCTTAGATTCAAAAGTACTGTACTTGTCTGAGGCCATTACTCTGCTTGCTAAGACAGTCGGCTTCAATGGTGGATGTGTTTAAGAAGGGGTTTCTCAAGTCATTGGAAAGAAAGGCAACGCTGCAGGAATGCAGCTGCCTTAATATGAGTAATTAAATCGTTCAAATCGTTTTTGTAAATTCCCTTAAATGATTCAGGATTGTTATTTGTATTGAAGGATATTGTAGCACTGACATAACTAGCTGACTCTTTTTAAAGGGAAGTTGTGCCGAAATCCACACAGCATAAAAAGAACAGCACCTTGGCCTGTGTTATACATGTTTATGTACAAAAAGTAAACCTACATGCATCACCCCTCAGAAGGGGTGCGCATAGACATATACTGTATACATGTCTATGGGGGTGCGGCCATCCCATCAATTGCGCTGATGGGGAACTGTGCTCGGTATCGTAAGAGTTGCTGCAGAAGGATTTGTTCCTTTGTATGGACAGTGTTGGGGGACTCCGGAGTGTTTTTTTTAGGCCCAGTGAGCGGTGGGCTTTTGTAGTGGTTTTCTCTAATGAGTTTACCTCACGGGAAGAAGTGAACCACACGCCAGTGATTTTACACAAACCACACAGGGACACGGCAGGTAGCAGGCCTTAGCCAGTGTTGTGTGGAATAATACAATAAAAAAAAGACCAGAAAAAGAGCTAAACAAATAAATCTGAAAAAAATCCAAAGGAATCAAAGCGCATGGGCTTTCTGTGCTTGGCAAGACTGGCTTGGGACGCTGGAGAAGGCCGTCTTTCGGTGGGAGAGAAGTAAAGATACCATCCCATTTGAGTTAGGTTAAGTCTGATTTGTCTTGACACACACACACGCACACACACACACACACACACACACACACACACACACACACACACACACACACACACACAAACACACACACTCACACCTCTTAGTAACTGCCCTACTTTCCGTCCTTTTGAGTGTATCTTATGTTTAACGAGCTGGGAAAGTAGCTGGTATGTAACACTTGTCTCACTAGCTGCCCCCCCCCCCATCCTCTCTCATCACACACACACACACACACACACACACACACATTACACCCCCGTGTCCACTGATTCAGACCAGCCATGCAGCCAGGCGGCAGCAGGGCCTTTAGAATCAGGCCTCCAAAGCCAACAGATCATTAATGAGGACTCAGGGGCAGTGGCGCTGACCTTAATGAGACTCTCTGTATTCATTGGAAGTGACATTGGATTGGTCTCCCATTGGAAATACTGGGCACAAAAGGGCAGAGAGAGACATTACCCTTTAGAGAAAGAGAGAGAGACAGAAAGAGAGAGATGGTGAAGTGTACTTAAATAAGTTAAACATTTGGCTCTGGAGTGCTCACACCTACTGTTGCGCCAGGCTGCCGTGCCAACATAAGCCAGACACTAAGACCAGGGACCGTGAGAGTGGAGTGTGGAGTGGAGCTGCATGTAATTGTCTTCAGTGATCGGCTACTAACTCATCTGAGACACTCATCAACCTTCACCTGTCTCTTTGAATCATCTTCACCATGGCATAAATGGATCAGAGATAATTCAAGATAAATGTTCACCGACAGTCATACACATCTAAAAGATCACACCCACACATGCTGACAACTACATGATTGGACTTCAAAATGCATTGCGGGCAACTCACTGTATCTTGTGATTCTCTCATACACACACACACAAAACCCCCACAAGCTCTACACGCATACACAAACCATTGTGATTGAACCTATGCTTCAACATTTCAGAGGGTCTTAAATCCTATTGTACTCCTCCAATATGACAAGCATAGGATCTAAATTTAAACAGGCAGTAATGATAAGGCAGGAATGAGGAAGAACACGTACGTATGTGCACAGACAATTACACTTTTTCCACACATTCTCCCCTACTAATAACACCTTCTGCCATCTCCAAACATAATGTTAATTATAGTCAATTTCACCTAATTGCATGAGTGAGAGAAGGGGGTGGGAGGGGGATGAGCACTTAAATCCACATTTGAACCTCATCTTTGTGTGTGTGTGTACGGAGGAGATGGACAAAGAGCTTTGTAACGTGTCTGAAATCTCTCTATTAGCATATCCCCATCAATTTGGCATTGCGGTGGACAGCTGGTGTTTGGAGACATTTGTCAAACTGTTTAGAGGTGGCTGATTAAATCAATTAAACTTTAATGTATTGTTAAAGCGCCGGCAATCATGGCACCAAAGGCGTCCTGCTGTGTGTGTGTGTGTGTGTGTGTGTGTTTTTTCCCTCACCCGCCGCTCAAAGTGACGTGCAGTCATCCCTTCCACCGGAGGCCTCTTGGCTCTGTATAAATGAGCTTTCATAAGGAGGTATTCCCTGTTGTAGCCCAAGCTGCTTTTCCAGTTCCTTTACCCCCATCCAGGGATTTTAGCTACGTTATTTCTTTTTCCCCCCCAGGCCTCATTTTGAGTGGCAATTTATTCCAGTGTTGCGTATTGCGCCTTCAGGTGGCAAATCCTCCTATTTTGTTTCACTGGAGTGCGTGCCGTATTTTAATTTGGAAACGAGCGCTTCAGAATTCACCCAGATGGGCTTTAAAAATAACACGTGGGCTTAGTGGTGTTTGCCGCTCGTAGTAAACGAGAAAAGAACAGATGGGAGACTAAACTTGGCTCTTTGTCTGGAAACCTCCCTGACCTTGATATAGTGAGGACTGTATATCACGCCGTTCCCAAAAGCCGATGCTTAAAACAGCCGTTTTCCTTCTCCTCTTTCGTCTGCGTCCTCTTTTGGCAGTCTGTCACCCTGTCCCCATAGCCATGTCTGTCTCTGGTCTCAGTGTCTCCTCCACAGGTGGCGAACTTGTGGAAAGGAGATACAGCCGTTTGTCCTTTTGATGGGAACATCAAGTTCTGAACCAGATGTTTGGTAATGATGTCTGACTTTGTGTGTGGGTGAGAGAGAGGTTGAGTGTGTTTGCAAGGACATTTTTTCATAGACCTAGCCTTTCAGATGTCTGTTGATGTATGTTGTCTGTCTGATGCATCCCCCCCCCCCCCCCCCGTATCTGCTGTTAACTGTCACAGCAGGTGACCTGAAAGCCAGAGGTTTCTGCTTCAGCTTACTTTTGAATTAAAGATGACAAGAGTTGCTTTATTGAAGGAACCACTGCACACATCACATGAGATGAAGCAGAGAGCAAGACGTTTACCAGGCAAGCGCTGGTTTAAGGCGGTGTCAAGGAAATGCTGAAAACCACAGATGTCATCAGATCCCCCTCACAACTTCACGAAACTGTCAAATGAAATGCTTAAAACTAAAAGAGCTGCCTTAGACAGAGTATTGTTGACTCGGCGGCTGCCAATTAGTTACTTGTGTGTCACTCGAAGCGTTTGTTTTTTCTTTTACGTTTCTGCAGCCATGTGTAGTCATTACTTCTCCAGCCCCCTTCTTTAAAAGAGGCTCTAAAATGTTTAATTGGGGTGTGCGGTTTGCTGAGCAGCGGAAAGGATAGACCGTTTTTTATATATTTTTTGTTGTGTTGTCGTTGTTGTTCGTGCTATGGTGGTTGACTTCATGCCACAGCATAATATAAGGTGATGTTGACATAATGTGTTCACCTGGCTTATCCTATTGCCACGGAGACCAAACAAAGAACCGCCTGCATTCGCTAATGGAGAGTCTCACGGCAGAGTCCCCTCAGAGCACTCTGGCTCATAGACATGTTTCCTGAAGCATGTTGTTGCTTAGCTCAAAAGCCTTCAGTTCGGAACATTCGTTTTCTCTCTCAATCTCTCCATCTTTTTTTTTGCTCTCTCTCTGTCGTTTTCTGTCTGAACTGCTTTTGAGAGGATTTGTTGGTGTTATGTCGATGGAGGTTTGGGGACTGTCACTTCACTGCGAATCTGTCGATATGGATTTGAAACCCGTCCAATCTTCCTTGGGTCTCTGTAGGAGAGCACTACAGAAGGCAACAAGGCGATCGCATTAAATCAATCGCGTGGGTCTGACAAATATATTTCTCACCTGTCAGTGGGTCTGTGAAGACGTCCATGAAAGAGAAATTATTAGATTGTTGGAACCCATCGCAAAGCTTGTGGTTGTTGTCTTTGTTCAGGGCTCTCTGTTTTCTTGCTGTCAAAGGCAATGTTTGTTTGTTTGTTTGTTTGTTTGTTTGATTGTTTGTTTGTTTTTTTGTTCACTGAGGTAATGAAAGCTCTAATGAAGTGAGTGTACTCTAGAGGGGGAGAAGAAAAACCTCATACTGGAGCAGGAAATGTAATCATGCTTCTCTGATATGGTTGTTTTGTTGTCTTGTTGTTGTTGTTTCGTTTCTTGTTGCTGTTGTAAAGATTATACACATACTGCTGTAGTAAAGAGTAGTATACACATACTGCTGTAGTAAAGAGTAGTATACACATACTGCTGTAGTTAAGAGCATACACATACTGCTGTAGTTAAGAGAATACACATACCGCTGTTGTAAAGAGTATACACATACTGCCGTAGTAAATAGAATACACATACTGCTGTAGTTAAGAGTATACACATACTGCCGTAGTAAAGAGTATACACATACTGCTGTAGTTAAGAGCATACACATACTGCTGTAGTAAAGAGAATACACATACTGCTGTAGTTAAGAGCATACACATACTGCTGTAGTAAAGAGAATACACATACTGCTGTAGTTAAGAGTATACACATACTGCCGTAGTAAAGAGTATACACATACTGCTGTAGTTAAGAGCATACACATACTGCTGTAGTTAAGAGCATACACATACTGCTGTAGTTAAGAGCATACACATACTGCTGTAGTTAAGAGTATACACATACTGCTGTAGTAAAGAGCATACACATACTGCTGTAGTTAAGAGTATACACATACTGCTGTAGTTAAGAGTATACACATACTGCTGTAGTTAAGAGCATACACATACTGCTGTAGTTAAGAGTATACACATACTGCTGTAGTAAAGAGTATACACATACTGCTGTAGTTAAGAGTATACACATACTGCCGTAGTAAAGAGTATACACATACTGCTGTAGTTAAGAGCATACACATACTGCTGTAGTTAAGAGCATACACATACTGCTGTAGTTAAGAGCATACACATACTGCTGTAGTTAAGAGTATACACATACTGCTGTAGTAAAGAGTATACACATACTGCTGTAGTAAAGAGTATACACATACTGCTGTAGTAAAGAGTATACACATACTGACAGCATCCGTGGTAGTCAGGATGGCCTGGTATAAGCTGTGCATGCTATCCTGGTGAGGTGGGAGTATATCAGTGCTAATACTAAGAACTTGGCTGGCAGGGTTTGTGGATTCAGTGTACTTAAATTTTACTTTTATTTTTGAATATATGGGCCTGTATTTAACAATGAGATGGCACAAAACTTCTTTATTTTTCTGACCAAAAATACTGCTCTTACCAATAATATGCCCAAACTAAATAGTAAATACATCAAATATTTCACACTGTGTACGGATTAACTATGAAGTGTAATCATTCTTGACAGGAAGTTATATCAGTGCATCTGAAGGACTCACTGTGTGAGTGGGAAGAGAGAATTATAACGTATGTGTCAGACAGGTGAAGACAGCTCCTTGTCCTCAGTAACACAAATATATGATGACACTTGTGCAGTAAGCAATAACTTTTCATGTCAAACCAAAATTGACTTGAGATTACCCAGACTTCCTTTCTTCAGTAATGCAGGTTATTATAGTGTCTGAAGGCCCTCACATCCTACTACTGCTGTCTTTTTACTCTCTGATTTGTCAGGTCAAAAAAGATCAACTGTCACATTGCTACCTTTCATGTGTCATGGTATTATTTTACTGGTCCCTTGCTGCTGTTTGACAAGTACCTGCCAGCACTTCTAAATCACTTGCACTGTTCAGTTGCAAGGGCACAGTGCAGATAGAACATCAACAATGAAATCAATATAAGAGCAGGGTAGTGGGTTACATGCAATGATTCATTCAGCTTTGAATATACATTCACAGAGATAAAGTCAGATAGAGATTACAGTTTACAACACTGACTATTCCACTGCATGCTTTCATTTTACTATATCATCAATGTGCCTGATGAATAGGAGTCTAATTTTTATATTTTGTGAGAAATGATCTGATTTATGTGGTGGAATTTGTCCTTTGTAGTAAACATATCCTAGTCTCGCAAAGAGGTAGCATGAGGGTTGCATGTGGGTTGCCAGATTGATTATCTGAACACGTCTGCAACTGTCAGCAGTGCATTTTAGCTGTAAGGCTATATCCCCTTGCTGCCCAGTCCCATAGTTTAACCCCTGCACAACCCCCTCTCAGACCCCCACCCTCCTCCCATTTTCCATTCGCACGGCTAGCAGAAGATGTGCTGTTCCATCCTGAGGTGTGCGCAGCTCATGTGTCAGGCTTTGGCGAAAGGCTGTGAGCTGGGTTGGTGTCAGCGTGTATGGTATTTATTTGTTGTTTTTTCAGCGTTCAGGTGGCATTCTCTCTTAGCCTCTAATTAGTGCTGCGGGGAGAGGTTGAGGTTCACGTTACACTGTTAGCTTTGAGCATGGGGAGCTGCGCGGGAGGGGGGCTAAGAATAGAGAGCAGAAGGGCGGCCACAGGTCTCAGCAGAAAGGAATATGCAGGCTCAGCACCTGTGAGTGTGTATCAGTGTGTGTGTGTGTGTGTGTGTGTGTGTGTGTGTGTGCTATTGATCCATGATTATTATATAGAGTGCATGGAGCTTCATGAAAAAGATTAATAATAGCCCTTAATAGCTGCAGATTTCATTTATAAGGGCCTCACTTTGACTGCGTGACCTTTGCTTGGCACACCCTGCTGTGTGTAGTGTAGACGCATTATCCACTCTTAATTCAAAGAAGAACATGTAAGTTCAAGATGCTGAGAATACAAAAGGTCCATCTGCTTTCTTTTATATGTTACCTCATGACAGGAAGGCACTTTAAACTGAGCACTCAACATAACTTCAGTCTCCAGTGGCTACTCTGTCAGCAGGCATCGATGGCCTTGAGAGGGAAATGTGGTGATAAAGCCTTGTGGTGACATTGCTCTTTTTAAATGTTCCAAAGTTGGCTGTTGGCTGTTGAGCTGACTGACATTTGGTTGTGGGGGCTTTTCATCAGCGACGCTTAATGATCGGGTTTCTCCACCTTGTTGCTTAGCAACCTGCGCTGTTCAGCGCAAGTGCTCAAGCCATGGAGTCCCAAAAGACACTGTGTGTGTGTGTGTGTGTGTTGTGAAATAAGCGGGGGGAGGAGACGAGACAGGGGAAGGCGAAGGCTTTTATTCCTACACTGGTTTGCGTTATCAGTGCTTTTGAAAACAGTTGGGTTAGCCTGCCTTCTAGGAAACAGATCCAGTGGTTCAACCTCAGTGGCTGGCCTGGAGGCCAGAGTTTGAGCTGTTTGGAGTTGGCATTGCTGTCGAGGGGACGGATGAGTGGCCTGCCCGCCTAGCCGAGTAAAAGCTCTCTGTCTGAACACTCTGAGCTAATCTCACTGCTAACCACTTCTTTAGTCAAGAAGCCATGGAGAGGGGGGAGGGAGGGAGGAAGAGAGAGAGAGAGGCAGAGAGAGGAGAGAGAGAGAGGGAGACAGAGAGAGAGAAAGGGAGAGAGGCCCTTTTGTTCGTAGAGAATTAGTCAGAGTCTGGCAGAGAGTAAACGAATTGTGCTGTGGCAATTAGTCTCCTAGTTGAGGAGCGAGCTGTGTGTGTGTGTGTGTGTGTGTGTGTGTGTGTGTGTGTGTGTGTGTGTGTGTGCGTGTGCGTGTGCGTGTGCGTGCGCGTGTGCGCGCGCGTGCGCGTGCGTGTGCGTGTTTGCGTGTGCGCGTAGTTTGTTTTGGCCTGGAGGAGAGGCATTTGCCAGGAGGCCTGGACACCTTCAGCCTCACCCACAGTTCATCCCCACAATATCAATATTTAAAACACTAATAGCCCTCTTTCACTTTGCTCTCCTTGCCTCCTTTCTTTCCATGTTTACATGTGAGCCATTCAGGCGTCTGGCTCCGACACACGGCAGCGCCACTGAGTGCAGAACTGTGCTTTCCTTTGGAGCTCATTGTGCTGAAGAGCGCAATAAAATGACTGAGAGGGATGTTATGTTTTATTGAGCTCTCAGCTGAGTGCAAATCCTTCAGCGCAGTCAGAGTGGCATTAGCTGGGATTACCACAACTGCCCCCCCCCCACCCTTTGCAGAGTATATATTCCAGCATGAATGAGCTTGCGGAAAGGAGATGGAAAAACGGAAACTGGAAGATTGACAGAGGAAAGGGGGATAGGATGGATAGAGGAGGTGGGGTGGAGGGAGAGATGGCTCAGGAGGAGACACACAGGAGGTGGTGGGTGAAAGATCAGGGAAGGAGGTAATTGAAATGAAAGACTGGCAGAGGGGGAGGAGGAAGAATAAGAGAAGAAGACAGCAGACGGGCGGAAGACAGACGGCGCGCTCCAGCGCCTGTAATGAAACCGCAAGTGGCCTGGGGGCATCTCTCTCTCCTTTTATTTCTCTCTCTCCTTCCATCTCTCTCCTTTTATTTCTCTCTCTCTCCTGCTGGGGAGAGCTAATGGAGAGGTCCTGTGCTGGGTCACCCCTGTCTGACCCGCTATCCAATCCCCTTGCTGCTCTCCTCAAGCTGGTTGCCTGCCAAGCCATCCTCCTGGGGGTGGCCTGGACAGGTCTCAGGACAGGTACGCTGAGCACACACTCAGTGGACGGAGCTAGGTGTGTTACATCTGTTTGTTACACGCCTGGGACTGCTTGTGGGCATATGATCAATCTTGGCTTTACTGTTTGGCTGGGGTCCTGCTGACAGATATTGGGAGTCGAGAGCTGAAGTCAAGGAGAGAAGTTTTGAGCAGTGTGACTAGTTAGTATTGTCAGGATAGTATTGTTACGCCTGTCCCCTGGTTTTGCAGTGGCAGTGCAATGGTCTTTAGGTGGTGAATGGGCGTAATTTGCTTGATTATCCACACCTGACCTGTGGATAAAAGTGATGCTGTTTGCCTTCAGAGAGGGCTGGAATTTTCACCATGCATTGGAAGCTGGTGAACACCATGCGGTTGGTGCTGCTGTTTTGCAGTCACTATTTTATCCACTACTTTTAAGTAATATAGAAATAAACACTTTATTTTCGTACAACTCTGTGGTCTGGCTCTTCATTTTTTGCGGCTCAAGAGCCGGATCGTAACAGTATACACTGGGGATGCTTCAAAAAATAATTGAAGAGGCAAACATAGAAGAGTGACAAGTTGCAGGCAGGATGATTATTTTGTTTTGCATGAGGCGCTATATCCTCTTCAATATTGCCCAGTCATTCCTCCTGGATGTACAGAGCGTTATCCTGAAATGAACTTTGTGGACTCCCACGGTGAGCTAATTGAAAATGGCATGTTTCTCCATGCAGCTAATCTTTATGACATGATGACTGCAGCCAGGGCATAGTGTTGCTTGCACCGTGGCACTTACAGGGGAAGCTGCTGTGTGTTTGCCCAGGATGGAACACAGAGGAGCACAGGGGGGGTTGCAGAACATTCAGCTCTGTGTTCTTTACTTTGTTTAATGTCAGTTTTCAGTCCGTTCTTATTACTTCAGAAAAAAGCTCTGCGTTTTCATGTAGAGGGCTACTTAAGCAGTCGATTTCAGTACTGTAGGAGTCACACAACAGGTTAAACTTGCATGCAAAGCATGAATAATTGATTAGTAAAAGGTCGAAAACACTCTGCATTCTGTATTGAGTTTTGCTCCACTCTTATTATTCATGAACTAAAGGTCCCGTACGGACAAGAATCATGATCAGATTTGAGATAAAAAAAATATTTTGTAATTAGTGGATAGATTAGCTCTAAGAGCAGATTGTACTCAAATACAATATTGGTGATCCAGTTGAGTAATTGGATGGACCAGCTTTTACAAAGGTCCTTTATTTGAGCAAAGTGACATTTGTCAAAATGTTAATTGTCAGGATTCAAGTTAGCCCTTTGTTGCGATGTAATTCATTTCTTTTTCTAACATGAATTTAATGAATGGACTTTCCATTAATTACGACAATAAACTCACACAGAATCACCACATGTTGAAACATTTCCATTTGAGGCCCTTTTGTATGTGAAATTGTTGCAAACTGTGTGAATATGCAATACAAATTGGATTGGGAAACAACACAGCTGAAAACCCCTAAACTACACTTGACAATAGACTTGACATAAAGACAGCATGGTCAGATTTACACAACAGTTGCACACTTCTGGGACATTACCAATATTTTAAGCAACAAAAGTGTTCTATAGCAGACACACATACTGCATACGGCAGGTGAGGATAACGTGAAAGTGCATGCTAGTGTGCCAGTTAATACGTTAAAAAGTATATTCTATACCTGACCAAACCTGGGAGAAGAAGTAGTATTAGTATATGCAAATGTAGCCAGTGTGAACGCCCAGCTGTGGCTGAGGTAAGTGCTCCAATTTCTCCGGCATTTAGTCCTACAAATGGCTCTTGTAGGCTCCCCCATCTGTCATCAATTGAGCTCAATTACTCAAGCGGAAGGAGGTAGGGCTTCTAAACGGGGAAACAAACCCATCCAGTCTATTTCAGTCATCCTGATTGATCTGAGAGCAAGACGTTTGTCTTCCCCTCTGTTCGCTCCGTACTCACGACCTTTACAGTCTGCGTGGGGCCTCCAGTTATCAGCCCCTGTTTAGAATTATTCAGCCCTCTCTTTTAGGCTGCCGAAAATACTCATCAGATAAACGACGTGAGGGCCTTTCGATGGCTTTTCTTCATGTATGAAGCTTAATGTGTGGAGCGCGTAATGCTTAAATGAAATGGGAAAGGACAAAGGAACAAGGGAATTCAACAAGAGAATGCATTTGGTTAAGGATGCAGATCCCACTCTGCTGTTAGTGTCTGCCAAACTCCCTCATGCACCCAAGTCATTCAGAAATGCACAGCCTCATACCGTGGCCTACCTGGTTCTACAAGATAGCCTACACAAGCAGCATACCGTGGCCTACCTGGATCTACACTATAGCCTTCACAAGCAGCATACCGTGGCCTACCTGGATCTACACTATAGCCTACACAAGCAGCATAATAAAATGTCTCCTGTCATGGTCAGAGCCTAAAGCGGGCTTCCACAAGGTGAATTACAATACACTTTGAAAACGTTTAAATAAGCTAATGGTAAATTATCTTAATGACTAGATCTATAATTGTATCACATCTCCCTGAGGTGCAGCAGCACGACCCGGAATGCAGTCGACCTACATTTCCCTGTCACAGGCCTCTCAGGTGCCGTTTGATATGGAATTGAGAAGGTTGTTAGTCAAATTCCCACCTTGCTTTTTTTTTATTGTTCCCCGCACACTCCGCTAACAACATAATTAGCATCGGGGTAAAAACAGGGGGGAGGTGACACAACGCGGCCTGTCTGTATGCATCAGCGCCGAGGGGGCCCACCATGTTTTATTTATGAGGGTGAGCTGAGTCTGCTGAAGAAACCTCCTCCTCCTCCTCTTCCTCTTCCTGCGTACTCCATATGGCCCTGTCCCCGCTGTTTAGCCTCCTCGCAGTCAGTGTGCGATGTAGACCCGGGTACAACTGGGATGAAATAGCTCTGCCCGTTCATTTGCAACTCCGCTGTGCCTTATTTGGCTGTGCTTGTCTGAGTAAAAAATAAAAGCCTGTTGCTTCTCTCACACTTAGCAGCCAGGTAGTGAAGGCTCACGAGTGTTGATGCAATCAGACAAACCCTGCTGTTCGGCTGCAGTCGCTTGCTTTTAAAGCGCTGGAATATAAGAGGGATTGGTTATTGGAGATAAGGATAATGAAATGGGAAGAGATAGAAATAGGTCCCGCCTGCCGTGAATTTCCAGAGCCTCCCGTGTCTCCCAAAGTCCCGCCCAGCCTCCGCGGAGAGAGAAATAACCTAGCCGGAGGGACGTAACGGTGGAGCGGGTCTGCAATCAGGATTTTAGATCAGCCGTCTAGGATGTCCTGTGGCGTTTTTCCGTCTCTGATGTTTGTCTTGATAAAAGGGTTTGCCTCTGGGGCAGTGAAACACATGGCTACAAATCTTCCTAAGCATCAGGGTGCAACATCAGTCTGAGAGGCAGCTTTATAGAGGTGTGATGGAGAGGAGGAGTGGGTGTGTGTGTGTGTTGGGGGGGGGGGGGGGGGGGGGGGGGTTAGAGTACTATTAACATGTTCATAGAAGTACTTCTCCAGGTTATGTTTTGAGGTCACTATTTGCATTTAAATGTATAAATACTACTAAATACATATCACTTAGTATTTAGATACCACTAAATACTAAGTGATATGTCTTGACCATTACTACGTAATAGTAATCAGTAGATATTCAATCAGTATTGTGGGCCCTTTACTTTCACTTGATACTTTCACCAGTCTATTTCATCGGCACAAATTCAGTTCAATTCAAAATCTGGGGCTCTAAGGACTCGCGTGTTACACAGTATGTCCACATGAAGGTAGAGGGCATTCATTTGGACAGTTACCATGTTGGCATGAAATGCTTTTGACTCTTAAAGTGGACTACTTGCTGGTCAGTATGTGATAAAGTCCTCACTGTCCTCTACCCAACATGCAGCAAATGCATTTAAATACACAGACCCCTATTCTCTGCACATCTCCCAGCCCATTTCATGGCTCATTCATGCTTGTTTTTATTCCTTCCCAAGTCCACTGAACATCAATGCGAAGTTAATCATTGGAAATGCACCACTATCGGGAACCGAGTA